>NC_134949.1:55109525-55410566 GCF_965638725.1 Aptenodytes patagonicus
CCCCCGGGCATCTTCAGCCTTTCTCAAGCACTTCTAGTTTATTCCCGAGATGATAAATGTTGTGTTTCCAGAGAGAGCCGCGGGTAGGGCGGTGGCAAGGGTAACTTCTGCGACTCCCGCTTTCAAAAGAGGTGTGCTTTCTGCGGGTGTCTTCTCTGGGACACACTCGCGGCGTCCTCGATGGTTCTGGGTATCCCGTCTGAATGATTGGAGACGCCCATTTGGATAAGTTTTCTTTATCGGTGTTTAGGGTCCCGGAAATATTTGCTGAACTGAGCACAGGGGAAGTGTTTTCCAAGGAGTATTAGCGATTAAAAACTTAACATCGAGATCAGAATTATTGTTAAGCGGAGGCTCTTCCCTATCCGTCACATTCGGTGATTTTTGTTAACCTACCTGGAAAACGGGTTTTCTCCCTGACTGTGAGTTCAGCTGCACAGCGCCTTGCCCTCCTATTTAATAGATCTGTAGTTAGCGCCTGAAAGATGTAGATTTCCAAAACTATCTCTGACTTTCCGTCGCCTTTCAGTTTTTTTGTATATGCTGCAGGCCGTTTTATGTAATTTGGGGAGCTTGCTGTTCCATTGAAATATTGGAAATAAAGTCTTTGGTTTTTCAGTGCTACAAATCAGTAGCTGTGCCTTTAAGAAGCGGTTGGACTGAGTTGAATACAGCTTTCATTTAAACTTAGAAAAAAGGAGTCAGGGAGAATTGCTTAGAGGAAATATTTCTTTTGGAAAGCCTAAAACTGCAAGACTCTTGCTTCTCTGTTAATTGCTGATATGCTTCATCTTAGGGAAATGTTCCTTTCTCTGTGTCAGGAACTTGGACTCTGCAGCAAAATCTGACCAATCAAGTGCCTCGACACACCATTTTCTTTCCCTTGTTTTTCTTACTTTCAGCCATTTTCTGTTACTTAACCTCGGAGGGGGAAAAGGGAGGGGGGGAAGGTATCGGGAATAGTATTTTGGGAATTAAGATATCCTATGTGACTTATTTCCCCCCCCCGTTTGTTCATTGACATAGGATTTGTGTTTTTCAGAACAGATTTTTTTCGGTAGATGATTATCAGTGTGATTGCAGAAATGACTTGGTGAAAGCAAACTCATTTCCTGTTACTGTGTGATATCGAGAGATCTATTTATTTATGTTTATATATGTTTATAATAAAATTATTAATAATTAAGTGAAATAGCTGTTTTTAATACTTCATATAGTGGATGTTTAATATCTTATATAAGTCACAGGTCAGAATTTCAGCAGAAGTTTGGGTCAAAAATGATGCTTTTTTGCATGTTCAAGAAATAAATTATTTTTGAGGAATGAGAAAGGGAAACAGTTTTTATTGGTCTTAATCTCTATAATTTTTCTTCTACTCTTTTGAAGACCTTGGCCTGTTTTAATAAATGTAGTATTACTTGGACTCGGAATTCTGAGAGTTGCGTGCTTGAATCATAAAAAGCACTAACACTCCATCAGCTGAGAAGGAAACAGACGTGTAAGGGCTTTTGCGGGAAGGGTGAGCTTATATGAACCCTAAATTATAATGCCTAAGTCTGAAGTAGTTTTGGGGTAAAATACATTATGAAAGGACACTAATAATAACCTACCATAGCTTGTCCTAGTGGATCAGGCTAGCGATTAGGAAGAATTTCCTATGTGGATTTTGAAGTCTGTAACAGCTGCAGATGGTTGTAGTAGTGATACAGGGAACAGTGGTAGACTGATTATAGCTTATACAGTGGGCTTTCTCTTCCCTCCTTATACAAGCGATAAATCCTATCTGGAACTGTATCAGTTTGCATACGGTGTTGAATCACTTAACTACAAAAGAGCAGCAACAAAAATCCTAAATCAGATGTTGGTCGGGGGAAAAAAAAAAAATCCTTTCATAAGGTATGAATAAGAGCTGATATCAAGAATATTTAATTAAGTTGGGGGTTTTGAGCAAAGATAAATTACTTAAGGAATTGATAGAGATCTTGCAGTTGCTATAAAATTCAGAGAAAACCTGAGCATCAGTGAAGTCGTCTACAGAATAGATCCTGGAAGGTATTTGCTAAAACAAAAAAACCCAAAACCACCACGAATGAGAAATAAAACTGAATTTGCCATAGACAGTTTATTAGATGTAACATTTCTTTAGTCTAAGACACACACAAGTGACTTAGTGCAAGATTTCCTAACTCAAAGTGGGAGTAAAAGTGTGGAGGCTCCTCTGCTACCAGCAAGGTCCAGCAGCATTTCTGTGCTTTTTGCAGGAGAGCCTGAGCTAATGAATGCTGCCAGGTAGGAGCCGGCTGTGCGCAAGACCAGTGTGCTGACTAGCTGAGGGCTGGTTTGCAAACTGCTGGTGCTTAGCCCTGTGTGGCTGTTGGCAATCATGTAAGGTGCTTTTGCAGGTGACTTTAGATGCTCAGTGAGATATTTTTGGCTAAGATTGTTTCTGGCTCTTTAGCTGTCCTCCATGAGTGATCTGGCACTGTTTGTACGATTTGGCTCAAATCACTGCTTGAAAGAATGTACTTCCTATCAGTCCAAGGGGTAAGATAGAGCCTAACTACCGAGGTTCTAGTGAAATACTTCCTTTCATGAGAAACATATAACAGAAGGTCTGATGAAAGCATCTTTCTAGAACAAAAAAATTTAAATCGGCCCTACTTGACACTTATTAGTTTCTGAACAGGTATATCCATATGAAAAAAAAAAAAAAAAACCAGGTGAGGCTTTCATTTGAATTAACTATTGCAATGTAAAAACTTTGTAAACGTGATATGGTGGCTTCCATGCAAGCCAGTATGTAAAGGTAAATCCTAAACATCCTATCACATTCTTCTCACTTGCAAATCCCTCTTCAGTGCTGCCTCACAAGTGAATCACCTGTTGATTACAGTCTTCAGTAGTCACAAACAGTGAAGTCTGAGCTCAGCCAGCCTCAGCTCTCCTACCAGCCTGGGTAGTACTGCCTTGCTGCATCCTTTCTTCTCTCCCACTTTCAAGTCATGTTGTATCTTCATCTGGGTATAAGCATCTTTCAGGCTGTAAGTGTACAAACATCACTGTCGCAACAGTATGAACATTTACAGAGTTCATATCATATATAGGTGAGCTTTAGGAAGTACTGTTTGTCAGCTACTATGAAGTGATATTCAAATGGGAAGCTCTATTCTTGGCAAAGCTGTTACTGAAGTAAAAATGACTAATAACAAAAAGGCAACCTACTCAAGGAACATAATATATAAAACAATGCAAACCAAAAACAAATTTGATAAAACCAGCTGGTCGTTGAAAACTGTAACCTCAATTTGATACCTTGGCTTTGAAAGGCAAACTCTTCTAACTATAAAATGGTGTTAGTGTTCTGTATATTGTAAAAGATGCGTTGCCCTAGAAGTTCTAACACAGGGTCCAACAAGCATTTCCATGCCTTTTAAAAAGTTAGGAAAATATAGCATGGTATAGACCACAAAGAACTGTAGC
Organism: Aptenodytes patagonicus; assembly: GCF_965638725.1. NCBI lineage: Eukaryota > Metazoa > Chordata > Aves > Sphenisciformes > Spheniscidae > Aptenodytes > Aptenodytes patagonicus. The sequence goes on from NC_134949.1 coordinate 55,113,006, forward strand.
AGGTACTGCTTGCCAGCACATAAAGTTTTTTGTAATGTGAAAGTCCAGGAGATGAGACATTCCTAGCCTCTTTAATATCTCTTATCCACGGACAGTTATTGCTTATAGAACAGCACTGTGGGAAAGTCCCTAAGCATCCAGGTTGCAGTCTGCGTGAAAACTCTCACCTCCCACTGTAGCAGTGTCCTAATGTCCTAGGTGACAGTAGAGAGCTGCAGTGTGCAGCAGTATTAAAAAGGATGTCTTCCTGATTTTTGGTGAATGCTTTACTCTTCTGTAGTTGCTAAACTCTGAAGCTTTAACTTCTCTCAGAAAAGAGTGGTGGCCTTTACCACTCCGGTGAGTACTCATACAACATTAGTAACTGAAACAGTGAGATGTGAAAAAATTCACATTTGTCCAGAAATGTGGAAAAAAACCCAACCCTAAAAACCAACAAAAACCCAAACAAACCATACATATTCCCAGAACTCTGGAAATAAGTAGTATATGCAAGCACCAGAAATAAGAGCAGAATACTTGTAAGTATGGAGGGTGTCAATTACACCTAGATAGTAGGTAATCAAGATCCTGAAATATCTACCTGCAGCTTGTGTGGGACACCCAGGCTGTGAAAACAAAGCACAGCATAAAACAGGGGACAGTATAAACTAGAGCAATGGAGAGAAGATGAGAGGAAGATAACGATCAGTCCTGCACAAATAAGGCATTCAGCTAGGGAGACAACAGTTGGTGAGTAAATTCTAATGGTCACAGAAGTGGTAGAGGTTGGAGACGCAGAAGAATAGAATTGCTGTTAACTTCTTTGAATGGCCTCTTGTACAGTTTAGATGAGCACGTTGTAGCCTCCTCCCTGGAAACCAGGTTTCCCCCTCCCTGGAAACCTGCTGAGGGGTCACAGCAAGCATTCCTTGTCCTGCCTGTCCCTGCAAGCAACACTGGCCTGCCCACTTGGAAACTTACCTGGTGTTTTGCATGTGTGTGTGTTTTAGGATGCAGAGTGAAATCACTTTTGCTTTAAAATAAAAATGCCTTCCCTTCCTTGTATGTTCTTGCACTGAGCTTTGCTGCAGCACATCAGTATTTAGGTGGTGTGGGGTTTTTTTTGTTTTCCTCCTTTTTTCCTCTCCTTTTTCTTAACATCAGTTAATAGTTAATCATAGAGAAGGAACAATTTGTATTATCCAGCTTCCAGGCAGTGGTAGTGTACGGCTTCAGTTCCAGAACTGATTCCCTGTCTTGCAGGTTTTTTTACCCCCAAGCTCTGTGACAAGTTGCCAGCACAGGACTGGGAAGATGCTAAAGAAAATATGTTACTGGGCTTGATCACCCCATCTTCATGGTCAAAGACTGTACTATACTGGGCTGTGTCTTCTGTTCTGAAGCCACTGATGCACATGTGGAAATTAAATATATAATTTAAGATATTAAAGTTGCTCAAATCTGCTTGTGTCCTTTTCACTGCTATTTGCCCTTTATCTGGACCAATTGTTACACATCTCTGAAGACCTTCCAACATTTCCTTGCATGCCTGCCCCATATCATGAATGTCTGAGATATGAGCATCCCCCTTCTCTCTGCACCTCCATTTTTTGTGTGTTATCCTAAGCACACCACTCTGATCCAGCAGGGATGGACCAGTAAAGCTACACAAAATGCTGCCCTGTAATAGCTTCAATTTGTGAGGCCATTAAGATGGAGGAAATTTTTCCAGAGGACACGAGATAGTTTTAAGTAAGTGTTCAGTGTGGTCCCATGGATTTTTAGCACAGTATGCCAATGTTGTAATGTCTACGTGTGGATGCATGGTGTAAGAAGCATGACGGCAAAGGGAAGAAGGATGGTTTCTGTGACACAGCCTTTCAGGAACAGCCAAAAGTCAAATGCAAAACTTTCCATGCATTTCAGATGCCAATTTAATGAGCTGAGCTCTGAACATTTTCAGAATTAATTCAGACTACTGATAGCCCATGAAAACAGGTAAGATCCCCACTGTACCAATGCAATGATAAGTAGTATTTTAGAATTTCTGTATGCTTTGCTGCAGTCAACCAGCTCATTGTCAAACTCACTGTCATGCTGAGATTAAAGGACATCTAAGCCAAGAACCATGCTAGCTACAATTCAGGTTAGTTTTATAGTGAAATAAAACATTAAGAAAGCTTTTTTCCCCCCTTTTTTCTCTCCCCCCCCCCCCCCCCCCCCCAATGCAGCATGGTGCTGGTTGTTGAAATGGAATGTTATTTTTCTTAGTTGTGCCAGTGTTGATCTTCCCATCGGTTCTCCCAAGCAGGGTCACCCAACAGATTTTTTTGTTTGTTTGGTTTGGTTTGTTTTTAGGGAAAAGGAACATGTCCAGGAAAAAAAAAAAGGAAGCTCATTTACATAGATATGGATTAGTCCACTTCCAGGAGAGATGACTTTAAAAGTCTAAGAGAGGTAACTATACAGACACCAAAGAAAATGTAGGGGATGCCAACGTTTGGCACTCTCAGACTACTTTGCTAATCTCAGTCTAGGCCAATATAACACAGAAGTTTCACCTGACGGAACGTGTCATCCCACCTCTGCATCCAATGCCTGAAAATTATAACAGAGTCAGCAGCGTTGTCAGGCCAGTTCTTGCTGTTTCACTGGTTGTTTAGGCAGGTGTGAGCAGAGTTTGAGTTCACCTTGCAGCAGCAGAAGTGTGGTCTACACAGAAATAAAATGAACAGCCAGTTTAATGTGAAGTAGTCAATACTGATTACATGCTATGAGGACTGAATGGCAATTGGGGTGTGTGTGTGTATGTGTGTGCATGTGTACATGCAGTTCTTATACATTTTCAGATATCTGTAACTTCTGGGATCTTTAGACTTAGCCCAAATAGAAATTCCTTAACTTATCCCTATAAAATTTGTCCGGCTGGATGGCCCTGGAATGAATGGCACTAAGAAAACATTAGAAGTATTTCAAAATACTTTGTAATTTATGAACACTTGTGTACATTGTATTTTATGAAAACTTGTATCATTGTATTTTAAGAACACTTCCAAATACTGATACTTTGTATACTCAAGAGTTTTGGGGGCGTTTGGTTTAGTTTTTGTTAGTTGTTTTTTTTAACACATTAGAAATAACATTTAAGAGTTACTATTTATCAGCTATTTAATTAAAAGTACAGTTTAAAATTCCTACTAATTCACCACACTGTCCCAGTACAGATGCAGAACTCCACTACTGTAGTATATAGCACAGTCACCCTCGCCCATGTCCCCCAGAAATGTAAAGCAGAGCTCCCAGAGCTTCCCTGAGAGCCTCCATGAGGCTCTTCCAGGTGCTTGCTGTTGCAAAAGGGACAGTATTGTACCCTTTCTCCTCCTTGAGATATCTTTCCATAACTGTTTCATTTATCCATCAATCCTATGGCTGTCTTTACTTAACATTCTGATTTGGGTTTTGGAGTTGCTAATTGCTTTTGCTTTGTAAATGTAAGAGGCTTATCTGACTGGAGGCTGACACACACATGCTAATGGATCTATCACTTAATTGTACAAGACTCTAGTTTAAATGTAGGAATCAAATAGAAAGCTGACTGGTGGGGTTTGTAAGGTGACTAAGCAGAAAAGCCAAGAGGGCTTCCTATCAAGGAAAAAAAAAATTAATGGGCTGTGACGCTTCCCTGAATGCTGTAGTCACAATTCCGAAACAGGTGGTTGCCTGAATTATAAAATAGATTCCATCAATAGATTTACACAATTTCATAAAAGAAGGTTAAAGGGTTTTGAAGGAGGTTAAGTCTGGTGAGGAGGGAAATGGAAAAAGATCTAAAAGATAACAACAGAGATTTAAAGAAAAAAACATGCTGCCTTATGTTTCTGTGTTTGGAAAAAGTAATATATATATAAAGATATATATAAAAATATATAAATATGTTCTAAAAGGATAGCAATTTCCTTTTTGCACGTGTATCTAGTACACTTTCTAGGGGATGAGGGAGGGGTGGTAAAGGGAAAGAACGAGGTAAATTTCTTACCCTAAAAATGTGTGAGCCATTTTAATAAATAAGAAAGATGCAGGTGGGTGGGGTTCCTACTGAAACACTTTTTTTTCCTCTGTTTTCCGAAGAAGCTACATAAAATTAGGACAGTGAAGACCTTTTACAATGATATGAGTTCTCAGAATATGAAGACTAAATGTAAATTAAAACAGAAACCACACCAAAACAGAATCCCTGAAAAGTTCTTCGGTAAATTCTAATTTTCACACTTCTTGAAGACTTTTTTCTGTTTATTTAAATATTTCTCTATTAAATGGAAAAAAAATATTTATTCTTGCCATAATCACTAGAAATTTGTGAAAAATCTGTGCTGTTAAAAAAAAAAAGAAAACAAACCACAAAGTACCCCCAAACACTTTTTTTTTCTTTTTAAATTGTGTTTAATCTTGGTATAAATTAGTTTATTATTAACTGTTTCAGGGAGTAATGTTTATTACTGTGAGCAAGTCTGCCTTGAGCCAGGAAAGTCAGTAATAATAGAAGACTGATCCGTATTTTGTTGCGAACCATTAAAAATACATGTGGCATTTCTATTCTAACTGGCACATGTTTAGCAAGGAGATAACCCGAGGATTAGTGTGAGACTACTGGAATAGTCCTTCGTTTCCCTAAAGGGGCTGAGCAAGAACGGGTCTCTTGCTTCCCCAGCAGGAAGCATTCCCAGAATATGACGTTGCGACTTGTGCTGCTTCCTTACGGTCTGTTCTCTTAGAAGAATTCTTCAGGCTCTCAGCTTTTCGCTCAATGGTCAAAAATAAGCTTGATAGGAACAGGTATGACAGATACATGTGTGTGTTTGTGTGTCTGTGCGCACATGTGCCGCGAGAAAACAAAAACCAAAACCAAAACCACAAAACTGATCAGGTTTTAACCCACACGAAGGAAATACTACGTTACATTTAAAAAAGGAAAAAATCCCTCTTATCAGGCGGCTTGAGCGTTTCCTTCGCCTCCTCTTTTAAGCAACACGTATAAGGACTTAGTAATAGAAAGAAGCTGTAGGTCGAAGAGGACAAGGCTGGCAGAGATTATTTAAATATACCCGAGGAAGGTCTCTATGCAGGAAAATACTAATAACTAAAAAAATTAAAAAGCAACACACGAAGCGTCCAAAGCATAAGCGGAACCGGGTGGGGCGGTAGCGGCGAGCGCGGCCCCGGATTGGTCGGATTTTGCCGCAGACCCGGGGGCAGCGGGGAGGGACGGGCCCGGGCCGGGGCCGGCAGCGCCGCAGCCCGAAACGCGGGCCCGGGGCCGCCGCCCCAGCTCCTGCCACCGGCGGAGACCCAGAGCTGTCCCGGAGCAGTCACCCGCGCGGCGGAGGGGGGGGGAGGGGAAGAGGGACGGGGCGGACGGGACGGGGCAGGAGCGGAGCAAGAGGACGCGCAGGCTGACGGCGGGCAGGGGCGGCGCGCAGGGCGGCCCGAGGGCGGGAAGCGCGGGGCGGGAGTCCAGCCCCGCTCGCGGCAGGCGGAGCCGGCCGACGCGTCCCGCGGGCCAGCGCCGGGGAACGCGCCTCGGCCGCCGTCTCGCGGGAAGCCCGTGCCGAGCCGCGCGGGGGCCGCCCGGGGGCGGCGGGAGGGGGAAAGGGCGGAGACGGCGGCCGAGCGCCCGCCTCCCCGCCGCCCGCCTCCCGCCGCAGTCCTCAACCAGGTCGGCTCCCGGGGAATATACCTCGGCTCCGCCGCGCTGGCGGCGCGCAGTGCGAGGCTGCAAGTTGCGCTACCATGTCCGGCAGAGGCAAGGGCGGGAAGGGGCTCGGCAAGGGGGGCGCCAAGCGCCACCGCAAGGTGCTGCGCGACAACATCCAGGGCATCACCAAGCCGGCCATCCGCCGGCTGGCTCGGCGCGGCGGCGTGAAGCGCATCTCGGGGCTCATCTACGAGGAGACGCGCGGCGTGCTGAAGGTCTTCCTGGAGAACGTGATCCGCGACGCCGTCACCTACACGGAGCACGCCAAGAGGAAGACGGTCACGGCCATGGACGTGGTCTACGCCCTCAAGCGCCAGGGACGCACCCTCTACGGCTTCGGCGGCTAAGCCCGAATCGCAAACCTTCCACTGTTAAAAACACCAAGGCTCTTTTCAGAGCCACCCACAAATTTCACAACGAGAGCTGTTTATTACTGAATTCTGAGTTTTTAAAGTTTCTAATACAGCTATAATGTTAAAACGCTTTTGAGTCATTAAACAGTTTTACAGTTTAAAAGCTGCTACAAAGTATAACTCCTCTGTAAACGTCCTGAGAAAAAACGAATACTGCAAAATAACCTGTGTACTAAGATCACACATTTTAAGTAAATTCATTAGCAAGTGTAAACTTAGTGCAGATTTTATTATGTATTTAGATAATTTTTTTTCGCTAGTGAAGGCAGTACTGCCATCACCGTAACTGCAAAGCACGATTGTGTAGATGCAGTGCCTAAGATGTGACGGTTACAGGACGGAAGTGCCTGTAATTACGTTGGTATTTTTTACTCCAATAGGAATGGAACGATTGCAATCCTCTAATTTGCATAACGCCCTTATAAATAGGGGGGCAGGCGCCATTTTCGATGTTGTTGAGGTACCGTGAAGATTTTGGAAAGAAACTTCTCAGGATGCCTGAGCCGGCAAAATCTGCTCCAGCACCGAAGAAGGGCTCCAAGAAAGCCGTCACCAAGACGCAGAAGAAGGGCGACAAGAAACGCAAGAGAGCAAGGAAGGAGAGCTACTCGATCTACGTGTACAAGGTGCTGAAGCAGGTGCACCCCGACACGGGCATCTCGTCCAAGGCCATGAGCATCATGAACTCCTTCGTCAACGACATCTTCGAGCGCATCGCCGGCGAGGCCTCGCGCCTGGCGCACTACAACAAGCGCTCCACCATCACCTCGCGGGAGATCCAGACGGCCGTGCGGCTCCTGCTGCCCGGCGAGCTGGCCAAGCACGCCGTCTCCGAGGGCACCAAGGCCGTCACCAAGTACACCAGCTCCAAGTAAAACGGTTTTAAACGATAACCTAAACGGCTCTTTTAAGAGCCCCCACGTTTTCCTAAAAAAGAGCTGTAATTGCAAAGACAGATTTTTTCCCCAGCTTTGTAAATTTAAGCGCACGAAGTGTGGAACATTACACAAATATGAGTTATGAACTTCCATTTAGGGTAATAATTTTAGTAATTGTTTTTGATCGTAATAAACAGCTCTCGTTGTGAAATTTGTGGGTGGCTCTGAAAAGAGCCTTGGTGTTTTTAACAGTGGAAGGTTTGCGATTCGGGCTTAGCCGCCGAAGCCGTAGAGGGTGCGTCCCTGGCGCTTGAGGGCGTAGACCACGTCCATGGCCGTGACCGTCTTCCTCTTGGCGTGCTCCGTGTAGGTGACGGCGTCGCGGATCACGTTCTCCAGGAAGACCTTCAGCACGCCGCGCGTCTCCTCGTAGATGAGCCCCGAGATGCGCTTCACGCCGCCGCGCCGAGCCAGCCGGCGGATGGCCGGCTTGGTGATGCCCTGGATGTTGTCGCGCAGCACCTTGCGGTGGCGCTTGGCGCCCCCCTTGCCGAGCCCCTTCCCGCCCTTGCCTCTGCCGGACATGGTAGCGCAACTTGCAGCCTCGCACTGCGCGCCGCCAGCGCGACGGAGCCGAGGTATATTCCCCGGGAGCCGACCTGGTTGAGGACTGCGGCGGGAGGCGGGCGGCGGGGAGGCGGGCGCTCGGCCGCCGTCTCCGCCCTTTCCCCCTCCCGCCGCCCCCGGGCGGCCCCCGCGCGGCTCGGCACGGGCTTCCCGCGAGACGGCGGCCGACGCGCGTTCCCCGGCGCTGGCCCGCGGGACGCGTCGGCCGGCTCCGCCTGCCGCGAGCGGGGCTGGACTCCCGCCCCGCGCTTCCCGCCCTCGGGCCGCCCTGCGCGCCGCCCCTGCCCGCCGTCAGCCTGCGCGTCCTTCTGCTCCGCTCCTGCCCCGTCCCGTCCGCCCCGTCCCTCTTCCCCTCCCCCCCCCTCCGCCGCGCGGGTGACTGCTCCGGGGCAGCTCTGGGTCTCCGCCGGTGGCAGGAGCTGGGGCGGCGGCCCCGGGCCCGCGTTTCGGGCTGCGGCGCTGCCGGCCCCGGCCCGGGCCCGTCCCTCCCCGCTGCCCACGGGTCTGCGGCAAAATCCGACCAATCCGGGGCCGCGCTCGCCGCTACCGCCCCACCCGGTTCCGCTGATCCCCGCTGCCGCTCGCGGGGAGCCCTCGCAGGGACGTTTCCTGGCAGCGCTCGCTTTGTCCGTTTCGGCCATGGCCGCTCCGCGTTTTCTTTGTCTACCCGGATTCTGCGCTCCCGACAGCTGATCCCTCCTCCGTGCAGCCGTGGGGGCCGGGCCCCGAGCGTTCAGCGCTTTCGTGTCCGCACGGAGCGACCTGCAGGTCGGTGCGAGAGGGAGCAGGGAGCGAGGCCCCAGGCGGCAGGGAAAATGGTCAGTGAGCGGCTCCGGTGGGAAACGCTTAGACCTGAGGCTGCTGTGAAGGCAACTCGGGGCGGCTGCTTGGGAGCGCAGGAGGAACCGTCCGCCTTTCTCCTCTTCAGCCATCCCAGCCCCGCAGCGCGGTCCCATGGGCAGCGCTGGCCGCAGGGCGCCGGGCTCGCTCCCGGCAGCTGCCGGCCTCTGGAATAGAGAAGTGCTCGCTGACGTGCAGCTGGATCCAACAAGCGGAAGAAATCGTTAAATACATTACCAATCAGATGTCTGTATGACATCTCAAAAATGAACAATAACCAAAAGGTTTTTTTTTTCAAATGAGCAATCCAGAAATTTTGCTGTGTATTTCACACTTTTCTAACAAACCTCACATGCATGCTGCTTACAGTAGGTTGGACTGTATTTGTAAAGTGGATGAATAAATACTGAAAGAGTTATGAGGCTGTATTTTTAAATTAAATGTGTTAAGATTTTAAATGTTACTTACACAGTCATAATAGAAGCGATGCGGCTATTGTACTTGCCGGTTGTTAGACTATTAGTATTTTGTGCACTTCAAACATGTCTACCTTTTTAAAATGATTTATATCCTTTTAAATTTGTACAGTTGTTTATCTAATTTCATTCCTGAATATAATTTACAGAATTTAGACAACATCTCCAGAATATTTCTTGGTAGAATATATTCCCTAATTTCAGGGGCAAACGTGATTGAGTTATTAATGTATTAAGTTACAGGTGTCCAGAAAAGTACAACTCTTTTCTATGATTATAATTACCACTGTGAATTCCATTTTCATTCAAACTGTTATTTTAAACAAATTAAAGTGAAAGAATTGCCACTCAAATATATATGACATGAGCAGGCAAAACCGGCTTTAATTTCAATTATGTTCTCTTTTTGACTGAACAGAATGAACTAAAACTGTTTATAGACTAGCTGGAAGGTTTGTCACTAGTGGACCTGCCAGGCTGGTGCATAACATTACCATTCGGCTCCACAAAGTCTGCTTTGTTCTTTATACCTGAAGATCTGTGTCTAGATATGTTTCCTGAGGCAGTTATAAACAACCTTCTGAATACTAAAGGAAGCCTAAAGGAATTACACAAAATCTTTTAGTGTGTCACAATCATCATTTCTTCATAAACTCTTCCTAAGTGCAGGGTGAGTATCCTAGTATAACTTTTCCCTCTAGCAACATAACCACTGGAAGACTTGGAAAATCATCTTCCGAAGTTTCCTGGCAGAAATGGGTGATGCAGAGACTGAGACCAGTAGCTTACAGATTAATTAGCTGCAAACCCCTTTCCCCAAAGTGTGGAGCACATTTGATACAATTTAGTATCATGCTTTCCGGAAGGCTGCCTTGCCTGTAGAGGTTGCTACAAGTGGCCACAGATGAGTTTCCCGAGTGTTTCTGTTAGTGACCTAGTCAGTTCTCTCATGGACCAGAGGGTTTTCTTAGACAAAAATAATTAAAGCGGAAAGAAAAGTTTGCTGCTGTGTATAATCCCTAATGAAGTTACTTTTACTGTTGATTGGAGACAATTATTATTATTTGGATCAAAGTTTAGGATCCAATCCTCAGATTATAGGTACTACATTTTGCTCATGAGTTTGGACACATAGTACTAGGATTTTAATGAGAAAGGAACCCTTTGTAAAACTCTGCTCCATTTAAAAAAAATCTGTTTTCAAGCATGCTTTAATTAGGACAGTTGCCCGAGTTCCTCATTAAACTATAATGAGGAAATTGCATTTGTTTGTTGCAGTAAGGCAACATCTCACCGTGACTGCACAAGAAAGTACACAGTCAGTACAAAAATCATCACATCAGTGTACTATATCCAACTGCAAAGTTGCTCTTAATTTTCTTGAGGGCTTATATGGCAATTTAAATCCATATCTGTATCTGCTACAACTTTAATAATAATAATATGCAAACTAAAGTCATGTAAGATCTTTTTAATAGAGTACATTATTCCTAAGATTGCAGACAAAGTAAAGGTGAAAAGGGATAGAAAAGCCTTTCATCTTACTTTTTAACTACGCAGTTCTAAGACTTTTGATCTATAGACTGACATTATTGAGTTATCCCTAAACATATCTGTGATCTACAAGACTTGAGGGAGCTTGGTTGGAGGTTTTTTTGCATCACAAGTTCTTTAGAATGTGAAGGTGTATTGGAACCCAGTGATACAGCTAAGGCACCATATGGTATGGATTTCCTCTTTACTACTGTTTGTTGTATATGCAAATGAGAGAAAGCTCATTTATTTAAACTTGCTTTGCTACATTCCTTCATCCAGTGGAATTTGCTTGAAAGCCACGACTCTCTAATACCAGTAGATTTGCCAGCACTGTTATCATATAATCCATCGGACTTACAGGACATTTACATTTACGTTTGAGGCCTCGTCAGTGTGATGACAGCACAGGGTTCACAACTGGTACAACCACTAGTGGCTAAGAACAACAATAGGGAATGCTAAGAAGTGGACCTAAGTATCACAGTGGGTGAAACTCCAGTTACTGAGGTGAGCAGAGTAGTGAGTGAAATAAGAGGTGTTTGAAATGAAATTCTGAAGAAAATGAATTTCTGGTCAGATGACAAGAAGAATTGGGAGAGATGTGCTGGGCTTACCTCCACACTCAGAGAAGGGCAGGGCCCTCTCCTGTGGTACCAGCTCTGATTTCCACATATAGGAGTTTGTTCACAGAGAAATCCTACCCCTGGATACAGATACTCTCACAGGCTTTCTCTGGAATTCCAGTGCTTTGATCTAGAGATGCACGCTTGTGGCCCAGAAATCCCATCATATCCTGGGCTGCATAAAAAGCAGCCTGGCCAGGAGATCGAGGGACGTGATTCTCCCCTTCTACTTGGCTCTTGTGAGACCCCACCTGGAGTACTGCATCCAGCTCTGGGGTCTGCAGCACAAGGAAGACGTGGACTTGTTAGAGCGAGTCCAGAGGAGGGCCACAAAAATGGTCAGAGGGCTGGAACATCTCTCCCATGAAGAAAGGCTGAGAGCGCTGGGGTTGTTCAGCCTGGGGAAGAGGAGGCTCTGGGGAGACTTTATGGCAGCCTTTCAATATAGAAAGATGAAGAGAGAATTTTTGCCAAGGCAGGTAAGAAGACAGGTGACAGGACAAAGGGCAACTGTTTTAAAGTAAAAGAGGGTAGATTCAGACTGGACATGAGGAAGAACTTTTTTTACAATCAGGGTGGTGGGATGCTGGACCAGGTTGCCCAGAGAAGTTGTGGATGCCTCAATCCCTGGAATTGTTCAAAATCAGGTTGGACGGGGCTTTGATCTAGTGAAAGATGTCCCTGACCACAGCAGGGGGTTGGACTAGATGATTTTTGATGGTCCCTTCCAACCCAAACCATTCTATGATTGCGATCCTCTGACACACACATATGCAGGGATCTGTTCTGGAAACTAAATATAGAAGACTTGTGCATGTTAAAACACAGTTTTTATATCATCACAGTTCTTCAAGAAGAGAAGTATAAGTGCTAGGAGATGTGTAGCTGCAGCTGATGAGGATCAATAAAACAGCATAATAAAAACATTACAGCTCTAAACATATACACTTGCAAACAAAGCCCTTAGGCACAGATGCTGTCACCGTATCAGAACAGTCTGGTGCTCCAGACAGCTCTTTTCCTTTATGTTTCTCTCCACAAATGATCCCTGATGTCCCACTTTGGCCATGATACAATCCTACCTAAAAAGCCTCTCTGCTACAGCTTGGGAATGGGGTGGGGAGGAGAGGTGCAGGGGGTAGTATCTTGCTATAGGTGTATTTTTCTTCCTCCAGGCCCAGAGCATTTCTCCTTCTCCCCAGAGGATGGAGAGGACAGAGATGCTGCACAGGTGGGAGCTACGGCCCCAGTGCAGCATGCTGCAGACCATTAGGTAGAGTTTCTGGGAACATCCTAGCAAGAAGAATCAGCTAGACAGTCTTTCTCATAATTTATAACAGTGAATCTAAAGAGCTTTAACATTGTGCTCTTAGGTGATACTTGCGCCAACAATGTAGAAGACTAATTCAAATGATATTGCTTGCCATCAACTGATGTAGCAAGAGGAATAGCTATGCATAGTGAGGGAATTTAAGTGGCAAGTTTAAAAATTCCACTTAAAACAGGAACATACCAGAGCTGCAAGGAGTTTCTTTTGAATGGAAAGATGCTACATTGTTGTGTTACAATGCAGGTCTGACTAAAGTTCTAGATCAAAATGAGCCATTTCCCCTAAAGCGTTTCTCATTTTATTTCTAAATAAAGTCACAAGGAAACTTTATACCTTTTAAAGAACAAAGGCCACAAAGGAAGCCTTTCTTCATTCTTAGACATCGTTATATAGGTTTGGGATGGTCTCCTATTTATTTTCATGCTGCAGTTTTTTTCCACTCCCCCCTCAGTCTTTTAGCCACCCGCTCCATATTTCACACCGTAAGTAGCCTGTAATGTCATGAAAGTTGAGCAGATTTAATATTAAGAGCAAGCGTTTTACCAATCCTGTTACAAGAAAGACGCAAAAGAATCAATAAATCACTACAAATATAATTACTGCTTTCTTATGAAAAAGGGTGTGTTAGAAAGCAAATGTATCACCCCTCTCAGGTAGGAAGCAAAGGCTTTAAGACATTGCCACAGAGCATGCTTTTAGCTCCATAACAGCAGCAGCAAATAAGAAACACTTAGCACCAAAGAGCTTTTGTAAAAAAGGCAATACAACTCTTTTGTGAGTGTGTGGGTGGCTCTGAAAAGAGCCTTTGGGTTATAATGTTACGTTGTGGAAAATCTGAGCAGCTTTGCTCGCTGAGCTTATTTGCTTTTAGCCTTATGACTCTCGGTCTTCTTGGGCAGCAGCACGGCCTGGATGTTGGGCAGCACGCCGCCCTGCGCGATGGTCACCTTGCCCAGCAGCTTGTTGAGCTCCTCGTCGTTGCGGATGGCCAGCTGCAGGTGGCGGGGGATGATGCGCGTCTTCTTGTTGTCGCGGGCCGCGTTGCCCGCCAGCTCCAGGATCTCGGCCGTCAGGTACTCCAGCACGGCCGCCATGTAGACGGGCGCTCCAGCCCCCACCCGCTCCGCGTAGTTACCTTTCCGGAGGAGCCGGTGGACGCGGCCCACGGGGAACTGCAGCCCGGCCCGCGACGAGCGCGACTTGGCCTTAGCTCGGACTTTGCCTCCCTGCTTCCCGCGGCCCGACATGCTTAAGACGCCTGAAAAACTACGACCTCCCCACGCAAAAAAAGACCAAGGAAATCATACTGACGCAACGCCTCTTCCCGTTTTATCCCTTCCCTGGGCGGGATTAGCGCTTGGTGATTGGCTGGAAGCAGTCATTGCTTATACAACCAATGAGAAGACGGATCGTATTGTGTCCAATCAGAGTCAAAGATACACGCCCGTGCGGGAATGTCCAATCGAATTACAGGAGTTAGACGTCTGGTATTTGCATAACAGCCCTATAAATGGAGGGCGCTGCGGCCATTTTAGCTACCGATCTTGTTCTGAAACAGGGAAGGAGCACTGGTAAAATGCCCGAGCCGGCCAAGTCCGCCCCCGCGCCCAAGAAGGGCTCCAAGAAAGCCGTGACCAAGACGCAGAAGAAGGGCGACAAGAAGCGCAAGAAGAGCCGCAAGGAGAGCTACTCGATCTACGTGTACAAGGTGCTGAAGCAGGTGCACCCCGACACGGGCATCTCGTCCAAGGCCATGGGCATCATGAACTCCTTCGTCAACGACATCTTCGAGCGCATCGCCGGCGAGGCCTCGCGCCTGGCGCACTACAACAAGCGCTCCACCATCACCTCGCGGGAGATCCAGACGGCCGTGCGGCTCCTGCTGCCCGGCGAGCTGGCCAAGCACGCCGTCTCCGAGGGCACCAAGGCCGTCACCAAGTACACCAGCTCCAAGTAAGCTGCCTCCGTGTCCTGAGTCAGACCTGCTCGACCCAAAGGCTCTTTTAAGAGCCACCTACATACTCCATGAAAGAGCTTTAACACAGGAGTTTCTCGGTCTTTTTAGGTGTGAAAACGTACTTAAATACTGAAATGCTGAATAGAACTTGAAATAAATCTTGCTAAATCACAGTTATCAGAGCTTGCAATAATTAAGGATCTGTGTCTGAAATTCTTGATGAGTATTTTACAGCTTCAAGCAAATTGAAATGTGTTAACTTTCGTAAGTGCTAACATTCAAATACTCAATTTTCTAATAAATGTAAGCAGTTTTGTTATGCTTGATCAGCAGAGATATGAGATGTGGTACATTATACTACATCTTCCATGATAAATTAATTCACATAGCTTCCAATAGATAAACACACCCGTCCCAAAAAATGAAGATGAGGGGAAAATCAAAGACCCTAATCACTTTTTTTGCATAGCTGTCTCAGGGTAGTCTAAGCTTAAAATAATTCCCTTCTGTATGAGAAGACAGGAAGCAGCCTTGTAGATCGGAAGACAAGGACAAGGCGACCAGAAGAAGCCACGACACCTCTAAGGCGGGGTAGACGCTTTGGGAGGATGGGCTGTCCGGGGACGCGTGGACCCGGGATCACCGGCAAGCGCGGAGCCAGCGCGGGCAGCGCTCCGTGTTGCGGCAGCAGCGCGGGCTTTTCGAAATTTTCCCGTCGCCCAATAAGAGGCTGCGGCTTCTCCCATCAGCCAATCACAACCGGCCGCTGGCTGAGCTCCCGGAGCCACCGGTGCTGCGGAGAGCTCCGCGCCGCTCTGCCTCTGCGCTCCTACCGGGCTCAGAAGCCCCGGGCACAAAGCGCCCTGCCTGCAGCCGCTCGGGACAGCTGCCCGGCAGAGCTCTGGCTGCACCGCCAACAGGCCGGCAGGGTGCGGAAGAGGACCGCTGGTAGCTCCACCCGCCTCCCGCCCCGGCAAACTCCTTCCCAAAAAGCAGGTCAGTGAAATCACGCAGAAATTGAGACGTGCCCCACGACAGCGCTGCCAAGCGGAAAGGTCATTGCCAAGGAAGTGGAGGAGCCGTGCTGACGGGTCCCGGCTACGGTCACTAAGAGGCGTGGCAGTCGCACCCAGGCCGTTAGGAACCGAGCTGGTTAAAGCACCGAAACCTCCGCGCCCCGGAGCGCTACCCGCCCTAAGCAGTCCCTTTAACACGTACACCCTCTTGCGGTGCTCAAAAAAAGTCAGCCTTTAGAAATGTTTTCGCAGGGAATGTACACTTTATTTTTCCAAGTCTTTGCGTAACCACGGCCGGAAGTTTAGCGTCCCATCCACTCCACAGACGAACGTCCCACACGGATAGTGGCGTGTGGTTAGCTCTGCTGCAGGCACGGAGCTCGGTGATGGAGTGTATCAGCCCTTTCTGGGACAACAGTGGGTGGCTCTTAAAAGAGCCGTTGGGTTTAAGTATTTCCACTTCAACACTTCACTTCTTGGGCGCCGCCTTCTTCGCCTTGGCCGCTTTCGGCTTGGCCGCCTTGGGCTTGGCTGCTTTGGGCTTCACCGCCTTCGCCTTGGCCGGGCTCTTCGCTGCCGCCGCCGCCTTTTTGGGCTTAGCAGCCTTAGTCGCTTTCTTGGGGCTCTTGGCCGCTTTCTTGGCCGCGGCGGCCGCCGGCTTCTTGGCTTTCTTGGGGCTCTTCTTCACCGCCGCCGCCTTCTTGGGCTTCTTGGCGGCGCTGGCGGGCTTCTTGGCCGCCGGCTTCTTGGGCTTGGCCGCGGCCGCCCGCTTCTTGGGGGCTTTTTCCTTCACTTCTCCTGGCTTCTTGCTGAGCCGGAAGGAGCCGGAGGCGCCGGTGCCCTTGGTCTGCACCAGGGTGCCCTTGCTGACGAGACTCTTGAGCCCCAGCTTGATGCGGCTGTTGTTCTTCTCCACATCGTAGCCGCCGGCGGCCAGCGCCTTCTTGAGCGCGGCGAGGGAGAGCCCCTTGCGCTCCTTGGAGGCGGACACGGCCTTGGTGATCAGCTCGGTGACGCTGGGGCCCGCGGGCCTGCGGGCTTTGGAGCCGCCCGCCGCTTTCTTCGGTTTCTTGGCGGCGGCCTTGGCGGCGGGGGCCGCGACAGCGGGAGCGGCGGCGGGAGCGGTCTCCGACATCGCTGCAGAGACTTCTTCCTAATCAAAAGAAAGTAATTGGGCTACAGTAACCCCGATGCCTGAATTTATAGCGAAGCGGTGATCTGTGATTGGTGCTTTGCAGAGCCCGCCTAACTGTTAGCCAGGAAGAGCTTTTCGTCCTCCGAGTCTGTGTTTCTTCGGAGTTATAAATTCATATTTTTTGTAAAATGCGTGCCACGAAATCACCCCCGTTTCTTCGGAGAGTGAAGAGAAGACGGTGGACTTCCATTTGGGGGAGTTTCTTGCTGTTGGGACCCCAGATGAGAGAGAAAAGATGTGTTTAACCTCGCGTTGTGAAGCCAGAGAGACCCCGGGAACGGCAAACTTTTGTTTTTCCTTCTAAATTAAAATAAAACCCGTAGATAAAAAGTCTCCCCCGTAATGCAGGCTTATTCTTTAGGGGGTTTTCTCCAGATTAGGATAGAAACCGAGGGGGCAGCTTCAGTACTTTTGTCGTAAATTGATTTCAAAGAGAAGGAAGTAACACAATTTCATGGCTGAGCTTTGAATATGGATAAAGATTCGGCTCCCTTAACCACATCTTTAACTATTAAGGACACGGTATTTCTACAGAATTTCGTGTTTTGGGAAAGTAAGAGACCTTCAGAGGAATATATATACTGTTGAAAAGCGTCTGCAACTTGCCAGGGCTCTGCATTTTTTGTGGTGTTCTGTAAGTGAATAGCAAGATTTTGATATTTTTACAAATAGTTTCTGTTTATAAAATGAAGCTGTCAATGCCTCTTTAATGCATATAAATTCCGGATAAACTGCTAGTTTAACGCTTTCTCAGTTACAGTAGTGTATACTATTATTCTTTAAGACTTACAGAAGTCAGAAGCAGACTTGTAGGGGGAAAATATCAAACAGGTATAGATAGACTAATACGTATTGGATGCTACTTAAACGTTAATGGAGCCAGCTGAAGCCTCGGTTCTCCCCAAATAAATTAAATAATGTGGAAATCTGGCCTACATAAACAGAATGCTTCAGCCTCAATATTACCTGAAATATTTGGACACAGACTGTTGGGTTTTTTTCTTTTTTTTTCAAAGGTTTCATAAAACCTGCCATTCTCCTCTTTAAAGGGAAAGGAAAACACTTGCCAGTTTAGGTTTTCATCCAAATCCTCAGAATATTGAAATAATTTTCAGACAATCCTCATAAATCAGAATCAGCTTTAATTATTATGATCCCACTTAATTATTAAGTCTCACAAAGTGACAACAGAAATTAATTAAATTTTTTAAGGACTGCTACGAATTGTTTGGGATAATTTTTGATTAAATCAGAAGACAAAAGCCTCGATTTGCTTCTATTTAAAAAGCAGCAGATTTTTTTTCCTTGGTTGAAAAGAACAAATTAAGCCCAAACCTAATATTTTACCCCATTGTACCTTGTAAGAACTTGTCATGCAGAATGTCAGTGGGCTATTTTAGCAAAGGAGCATCTCTTCTAACACAGATGAATTTGAGATTCTAGAAGACAAGTAGTATGTTGCAAAAGGCCGTGACATTTATTTTCATACATTAAATGTTGAAGACACAATTAAGTTATACTTAATAGTAAGTAGTTTTAACCGAAATGAGATAGATTAAAATGGCAAGGATAAATGAGATACATTAGAATAACAAAAGTGAAAACAATGACCTGTCACTTTTTCGTATTCTCTTTTAGATCTATTTTTATTTTGTTGTGTCTGTATGCAGGCCAGCTAACAAATACTTTGCAGGAGAGAAGGAGAGGAAGGGAAAAGCAGAGAGAGGGAAAAATTAGGCTTTTCAGTACCCTTTTTTACTTTTCAGTAAAAAACAGACTGAAAGGCATGCTGAAGTTGGCTGTAAAATCTGCCTCGCTTCTCGTGAACGTGGTGACGTTCCCACATAAGCAACTAGACCAAATCCACAGTAGCCATAGAGTTTGAGAGCTCAGGCTGGTAACTCAAATGAGCAGTAGGAATATTTTTCTGAGAGGTAAAAAGGTAGCAAAATGAGGGCATTATGCTTATTTCCAGGTTAAGTGGATGGAGACGGGCATAGAGCAGAATCAGACTGTAAGTGATACAAAAGACAGAGCCGGGAAGGGCTGTCAGCTATCCGGGTCTGTTTAATGTCACGCACATTCTTCTGGGAATAAGGACTGAAAGAAGCTTAATGTACCTTAATCTCTGTAGCTTTGACGATTTAGTGTTAGATCTCTACAAATCTAGTTTGTTACATTTGAAACTGGTCAGGAAGCTGGGAGCAACTGGGAGTGGGCAGTAACCGCTGGTGCAAGGGTGCAGCTGTAGCCCCAGGGGTGGGTCCTCTTCACCAGCTCCATCCCTCCTATCCACACATTTGGGCAAGTTTCCCTTCAAGCTCGCTCTTTGTAAACCTGTTCTCAGTCCACCAGGAGAGGAGAGATTTCCTTCCCCTCCCCCATAAGCAGGCTGCAGGTTAGAGATAAAGACAGGAGGTAGAAAGAGATGGGAGAAGACCTCTCAGATCTTGCTCCCTAAGTAGTGGCAGTCACTTGAACTCCATCCACAGCACATAGGGATTGCTGTCCCTACTCTGTGACAAGTTTTAAAGGGACAATATCGTCTGTGTTTTTGTAAGGAAAGCAGATGAAGAAGGTACTGATCAGAGGATTTCAAGGAGCAGATTTAGGACTTCTCCTACTTTTAGTTCTGGATGGGTCCCTGTAAATTTGCATGTCTTTTAAAGAGTTCCCTGCTCCAGGTGCTGGCTATTTTGAGTTGCACTTCTGAAGTTCTTTGCTTTTCCCTAATAGTCTGAGACACTGGAAAACTTGGCAGCTGGCCTCCAGCATTATGTGTCAACATCCTTTATTATACCTATTCCTCAACCATCAAACTGGCCCTGTTCTGCACAGCGCATTTTTCCTGGCCTACTTCTGAGCTGTGAGAATTTTCCTGGTCTTACAAATCATTTCTGCAAAAGGAGATCTTTTTTTTGAAGAGATGGGCTTTAGAGATATGAGGTGGTGTGAAAAGAGAGACTTTTCTAGGGTTATTTCCCGCCCTGGCCCCAGCAATGACATTTCCTACTTAATTGGATAAAATCAACTTGTCAGAAGCTCTGAACAATTTTCAGGTTTGCATTGCTGGAAGTAGCTGTTAAATGCAACACTGGACCAAAATAACAAGTCTCAGTTTTTAGAGAGACCAATCACTATCTACCTTACAAATAGCATTGATATTGCCCTGGGTGTTTTACAGATAAGAGAAAAAGACAAAGCAAAGCAAGCATCCCACCACATAACTTAGCGAATCAGCGGTAGAGTATGGAACAGTTTTTCAACCTGGCAGAGAAATTTCCTTACTGCCAAGCAACATTACTTGAAAAAAAAGGTTTGAGAGTGAGCTGGTAATAAAAATTGTTTGCAGTTTCCATGTGAAGAGACAAATATTTAAATATGACTCCTTTTATACTGAATTTCAATCAAACAGCAAAGATTGACAGTTCTCCTGTTTTTCCTTTCCAAGCACCCTGTCCAAATGCAGGCTCTGTTTATCTCCTACTCAGGACCTCAAACCAATTTCTTATGCCTCCTTAAAATGTATACCCTTACTTCCCCAAAACAGAACCTCATTTCCATGCATCATCACACAACATACCCTGGCTTCCTTCCTTGCCTAGCAGTATAGGTGCTAGTGCAGATTACAGAAGATCCTACAAAGTGCCAGTGCATTTTCCAATGCAAGGATCTTCAAAACAAAAATAGTTCACATATAACATAAGAAGTCATTCCTAAAACTGTATAGCAGAGAAAACACTTGATTTTTTTCTTATCAAGACAGAAGCTCCACATGGAGGAGAAACAGATTAGATATTAGACAAATAGAGGCAGATTAGACATTCAGACTGCAGGAGGAGAACAATCCAGATAAGCTGATTAGCCAAATTTAGCTGAAAGCCTACACTCATTTAATTACAATTACTGTTGTTAGCATGGTGAAGACCCAGAGAAATTATGAACTTTTAACTGAAGCACGCTATCTTCTTGACAAAGAATGATTTTGCAGACTTTCAAGTAATCACTCTCAATATTAATAATAAAAACACCATACCAAGATCAAAAGGCATTAGGCAAGTCTCTGGCATGCTGCAACTATATTGACAATACTGATTCAGCAATTTCAAAGTTTATATAGTAAGGAAGAGTTAAGATGTCAAAGGGCTGTTAGTGGTAAAGAAACCTGTATCCTTTTAGATATATACTTCAACCAAGCTAACAAAAATATACTGACAGATATTTCAGTGTTAGGGCAATCACATCTCCTAAAAAAAAGTATCTTGCCTTCTAATCTAATACCTAATGCTATAGGTCCTACCCCCGTGCTCAAAGAAGGGTCAGCTAGAGTAGGGAGAGGCTACAACCTCTCTGGGCAGCCTGTTCCAAAAAATTCTTTCTTATGTTTAAGTAGAATTTCCTGTGTTTCGGTTTGTGCCCATCACTGTCCTGGGCAGTACTGAGAAGGCTCTGGTTCTGTCTCCTGTATTCCCCCCATCAGGTATCTGAACACATGGATAAGACTCCTCTGAGCCTTCTCTTCTTTCGAGTGAACAGTTTCAGCTCTTTCATCCTCTCCTCATATGAGAGATGCTCCAGTCCCTTAATCATCTTTGTGGCCCTTCACTGGTCTCACTCCAGTTTCCATGTCTGTTGCACTGGGGAGCCCACAGCTGGACACAGCACTCCAGATGGGTCTCACAAGTGCTGATTGGAGGGAAACACTCATTTCCCTCAGTACTATTTTGCAAATAATACTTCTCCAGGTTAATTTGTGAAACCTATGTACAGATTAACCCTGAATGGCACTCCTGCCACTTTTGGAATTTTGGTAGTTAAATAAAGGTAGCTTCAAAAAACGTTACCTCTCACACAGTCCTTAGTGCCCAGGTTTGTCAAGGCCAGTTTGAGCTACCTTGATTTGGTTCAGTGATCATGTTGTCCATGACTGTAGGACTTGTTAAGGCTAGTTGGAGTCTCAGCAAAACTGCCACTTTAAAAAAAATCCCTACATTCTGGGGTGATCAAAAGGTGGGGAGAAGTCACTCTCCTGCCTGCCATAACTGTTAAATGTTTGCTAGCCAGTAAAAAAGAAGGGCTGTGCATTTTAATGAATCAGCCTCAAAATCTCCTTGTCTGTCCAGAAAATGACAGCCTAAAGCATCAAAATATTCCTTCCAGCTTCTGAAAGCCTGTGGATCAGAGATCCTCTTGTAGCCAAGTTTTACTTCGCTCCACCCATCTCTGGGACTGAGAATTATCAGTAGTAGTAGCAGTAGTATTAAACATCAGAATCCCGGTTATGAACAGGATTTTGTTCTACTGAGTTATGTAGACTATAAATTTTGTATTGTTTTCAGTTGAGGAAAAAGAGGAAGCAGGTAAATATAGAAAGACAAAGAAATACTAGGGACCCTCATGCAAAAGCATGGAAATGTAATCCTACCTGTAACTCTCACTGAGTGCCTGGAAAAAATTGAAATGTGGTATCTGAACCTATGTCATGTGCTGTCTATTCTCCCAGGTGCACAACACAGACAAATGACAATTCTTTTTTTGTGAGTCAGTTTGCAAATACTGATTCAGTCAGAGATGGAAATTGAAACTGGGCCATCAATATAGAAAATCTACGTCCTACCCCTTCAGTGGCACTCAGGATGTACGTGTTATTAGATGCCATTTCCTAAGCTATCAAAGGTAGTTCTAGCCCTTCATGCTGAGTGAAGGGAAATAGGATGCTGTGATAATACGCAGTAGACCCAGCTCTGCACCCAGCCTATGCAGCCACTCTGTTACTCTTAAGGTATGTGAAGAATATGGGCAAGAACTAACCACATGATAAGGCATTCTGGGTTACAGATTTATGCATTGCTCAGGTTTACAGACTCAGTACACCCTGGGGAAGGACTATCTCATTGATACCGAGTTGTACTAATTACCAGCTCAGACAAATTTGAGGAAGATATGAATAAAAACAAGAATTTACAGTACTCAAAACAGACATCAGTTTGTAAGACATAAGGCAAGAAATTAAAACCATGTTTAACTGTCTTGCTCCAAAATCAATTTTAGAAAGAGTCTCAGTAGAGGATGCAATGTTTCCCTAGAGTTGGCTGATATACTGCAGATTTTCTCTCTGTTTCATTTCATTTCATTTTAGAAAAATATTAGAAGTGAAACTAATGATCAGGGAAACTTGGTCTAGCACAAACCCTGCCCCCCACTCCCCCAGGGTAGAAAGTTATATTTAAATGTTTAGATTGTCAACTATGAAATCAAAATGCTGTGTCAAACAGAGTTCTGCAAGGATCAGTCCTAGGCCTGGTATAATTTTATTTATGATCTGAATTATAGTCTACATGGTGTGTATAGAAGTGGTATGGGTACCAACAAGCAAAGAAATGCTAGAATGATGGAGGAAAGTTTATGTTTTGAAAAATGCCTGATAAATTGGAGACACTGCCTTCAAAAATGTGTAAGATACTTCACCTGGAAAGAAATATATCAGTTTTATAAATATTGGACAGTAGCAGTTGACTAGCACCTGATTACATCTGGATTTTCAAGTTATAGTTACAAGTTGACAATGAATCAACAATAGTATGTTACCAGGTATTAGGAAAGGAACACAATGACAACATCTACAAGATAGATGAAGATCTTCCTCTGTAGTCAGGAATGGTATAGTCTCACTTGGAGTTTCAGGCCTAGTTTTTAGTACTGAACTTCAGGTAACGAGAGGCAAACATTAAGAGAATACACAGAAGAGAGCAACAGTAATTATCACAGGCCTAAGAACTATTCCCTAATGGAAAGGTACATACTGTTGGAGTTCCCTGACTAAAAAAGGAGGCTGCAAAACTGAAGTTTCTTCTCAAACACTTAAAACATGAAGAGGAAGGAAGTCATCTTTCCTCTGTATACATTGTAGGAAATAAAAAAACTAGTGTTCTTCGCTGCAGCAGGTTAGCAGTAAGGAAATAATTTCTAATATGGAGTAGAGTGACACACTAGAAAATGTTACTTGGGAAGATAGCAGGGTCTCCAAGAATCACTGGGACTCAGTAACTATCAGAAATAAAATGTGTTCAGTTGACTCCTGATGATGGGTGGAGGGCAACAAAAATTGCTGATGTCTAGGTACTGGTAATTATCACAGAATTATAGACTAGAGAGTATCTGTGTGGACAAAGGAGGAGTGCTGGATGCAATACACTTGGCATTTAGTAATATTTTTTGAACCATCTCCCATAGCATTTTCATTTGGTATCTGAGAGAGTTCGGGCAGGATCAGCAGGCTGTTAGATGTTTGAAAATTGTCTGTAGCACAATTTAGTCAAAGGGCTGTAGTTAGCAACTTAGTGTCTATGGGCAACTAGTAAAGAAAAGAATGCCCCAGGGCTGAATACTTGATATTATTTGATGTTTTCTGCAACGACCTGGATGATAAGAGAGAATGTACCCTTAGCATGTGTGGCTGACACTAAGTTAGGGAAGGTAGACAGAGCCAAAAGTAAGACATTCAATTAAAAGGGACTTTAATAAACTTGAGGTATGGGCCAAAAGAAATCTTGTGCAGTTTGTCAAAGAGAAGTGCAAAGTTCTGCACATGAAGCAGAACAGCTACTTGCATCAGCATGGGCTGGAAAATGACTGGTCTGACGTGAACAGAACCTGAGGGTTGTGGTGGCTTTCTCAACTGCTGGATCCTTAAAAGCAAGCTCGCTGCTGTGTCCAGAGCCTAAGCATAAAAAACCCCCTGTAAGCAGCTGGGGTTTCCGACTGAACTATTTGGTTTTCCAACCAAGTATTACTGTAACAAAGACAAAGCACAGCAGTAGTGTCTAGAGACACCGACACAATGCACGTCATCATTTTCCAGACTTGGCTTCCTCCAGAAACACACAGCCCAAGACAAAATTCGATACATTCCTATAGGGATGCCCACAGTAGATTCATTACTTGGAAAACTATGCCGCAGAGAGACTGTTGGGATAGGGCAATACTTCAACTGCTGTTAAATACTTACAACTCTGTAAGAGTTGGCAGAGTTCAATGGGAAAACTTACTGCCCAGTGCAACTCTGCAGGAGCCCAGGCAAGGAGCGGAGCTGATCAGTCTCAGATGTGCCGGAAACATTGTGCTTACAATGCTTTCATGATACGTCTTTCTAGCTTAATCAATGGTCAATGTAACAGGAGACCTGTGCTGCTTCAAATGCCAGTTTAGAAAGCAGAGTAAGTATTTAAGAGAAGCAGTAAAGTGTCAGCTGTGGTTACTGAGTAGCTGGTTTGCTGTTTGCTGTCCCTTACCCAAATGTAGGATTAGGTCTGCATGGTGTGCTACAGAGCTCTGAACTCCATGGGCCACCCTGTTCCCGGGAAACCACCTGGACTACCTGTTGGAGAGGTCTGACTGGGCTTGATCTTCCATTGTCTTCCTGGGAGAAGCCCAGAGCCCAGGGGGGAAAACAACATGGGCAAAGGGGTGCCCCTACCCCCAGTTGCAGGTTATTGACCCTGTCCCTTCTCTCCCATGTCCTAAAACAGCTTCACATGAGGAACTGGGTATATTGCTATCTTCTCAACACCTCAAACCTGGCCTAGGAGTTCCTCCAGCCTTTCTTCACAGACCTATTCAGCTATACCAGCTATTCAGTGAGCCTGCCAGCACCCTGCTCATGTCAAGGGAGCAGACAGGCTGTAGATGGGGGGAACTGCCAGGCTTGCAATCCGAAACATGAGTGGATGTTCCCTAAAACTTTGATGATGGGGGAAAGAGGGACCTATGTATCTTAGCAAGGTTGCAACTTGTACGTGGTATGGTGGGGATGAGGCCCATGCAAACCTTCTCCTTCCAAGGCAGAGTGAGACACATCACACTCACTACTCCAGAGTCATGCTAGGCTGGCCATGAACAGCTGTCCTGACAGCTGGTATGTTGTTGTGTGAGAGAAACACCCCAGAAAGTGTATTTTTGCAATTCTAGCACAAACAGCATTGCTTTGAAAGGAACTCTGAAACATCTGGCCTGGTGAGGAGGAGGTGCGAGTGGTGGTGGAGCCATGTGAGTGCTTGGGTGTTGGTGCCTGCCAAGCACAACATTCCTTCGGAAGTGCGTGTGCAGTGTCCCTTCCTGCGATCCGCTGTTGTGGAGACTAATCCTGTGATGTCGTTTTCCATGAGGAAATGGCATCCAGCTCCTGCTGGTTTGCAGAGCAACACAGCAGTGACTCAGACAACATGCACTTGCCCGCAGCTGGCATGGCGCAGGGGAAGGAAGACGATTTCTGGAAGATTTTGCCCCTGTGTGGATCATCTTCTGATCTGTAAGAAGCCACTCTCAGTGCACGGCAAACTGCGTCCTCAAAGGTCAGCCCAGGCTGCTGGGCCACGACAGAGGTCTTTTCTTGATTTATCAGTCCCTGTGTAGTTTCTGAACTTGGCAGCAAGAAGAAGGTTGGAAATAGTCCAAACCAGGGCTGCAGCCCAACCTCTTGGATCTCTGACTGAGGGGAGCCTTTAAATAAAAAGATGAGAATGGGGGTGTCCACCTCTGATTGTCTCAGCTAGTGGGGAAGGGGGAAGGGAGAGATGAGATTAGTTATTAAAGTGCCAATCATTAGACTAAATAAATGATCACAGTACCCCCAAATCTCTTGTCATACCTATCAAATAGATAGATGTGATCAACACACTGGGAAGCTGACAGCTGTTACATTTAGACATTTAAACATTAGGTGACGTTGTTTGCTAGTTTTACTTCAGCTGCATAAACCACTTCTGGAACCATGTTACTGCCAGGAGATTCCTTCCAAATGGCAAATCCACACATGCAAATGTTGACTTCGGCCTCAGTCTGCAGATAAAAACTTTCTGTACTTAAAATATTTCTTACCAAAATTATGTGGTCTGCTCGACCTCAGTAAGCACAGCTTTGTAGCGTGGCTTACATTCTGAACTGAAGGTGGGGTATGTGGGTACGGGGATACAGAAAACAAGGACCACTGGAGTAGATTTAGAAGCCTGAAATGTGCTAAAGAAGTCAGACCTTGTGCAGTTTACGGTCTTACCCACATGTAGAGGCAGGTCCCAGCTGACCACATCTCTGTGCTGTCAGTTAAATACTCTCTAACCAGGTTCTTTTAGATCTTACGCATGAGGAGAGTTTAATGTTTAGTATCAAATTACCTTATTGAGCATATTTGGCATTACATGGGATTTTGATTTAGCGGAGTGATACAGCAATGTACTGAAATCGCATCACAAGCATAATATAGCATTTGCAATATACAGCTGAATCACAGTGCAAACATGATTCTCATTACTGGTCTCTATATGCTCATTGTCACAATGCTGGGCCTCCCCAGTCACTGGGAAGGAATATGTTGGTTGAAACCATCTCAAGCCCATTGCTCTCTTCAAACTTTGTTTTATTTGTTGTCCAGTTTTTATACCTTGTGTTGGGCTGAGCCACATATACACCGCCCCCCCTCGCCACCCCTCATGCTGGTCTGGCTTGCTCAGGAAGACATTATCCTTTGTTAGTTGTCTGAGGGAACCTGATGACTCACTGGTGCAGCTGTCTTACCTAAAACCATGGTAACCCTCCAGTCTCCCTGGTGTTGAGGTAAGTGCAGCTTTCTTTACAATACATTGTTCCTCAAGCTCATTGTCCTTTCGCCCTTCTCCTCGGAGCTCTCCTCCACTGTGGGGGTGTGCTGGTCTGTCAAAAGCGCCCAGGTTTTCAGTACAAGGGAACAATTAGTTTCATTTGCCTAGATAGCCCAGATGAGATCCAGTATGTTTTCAGCATGGCAGATCACAGGAGCATGATAACAGTGCAGAGCAGAGGTCTGTAGAACCTGTCTCATTCACAAAGGACAGACTGCAATCCCATTTTTCCTTTGAAAGTGACAGAATATTTTGAATAGGGAATGAAGCACCAGCTGCCAGTGAGTGGGAAGCACAAGGAATACAAAAATCTCTCCAATACTCTACAAAATTCAAAACTACTAGTTTGAAAAATACAAGTACCTTTCCAGATGTTTATTCATATATATTCTTACAACATAATGGCTGACAGTATTTCTTCTGCCTAATATTGATCTAAGAGTTGAAGCCTTAAATTCTATTTCCATTTCATGAATTATGTTTTTTAAGTCAGGATTAAATTAATAACTGTGTATTCTAATTACTTACCCTGAGGTTATTGATACAGACACAATACCCTACAGTAGCCATATCTTATTGTGCTAGACTTTAAACACATATGAATTAATTACCTAGAGGATGCAAAACCAAAATATAAGCAAGGCAGCTGAAAATGTACAAATGGAAACCAAAAACTGACTGTAAAAGTCATGGGGATAGACGGCAAGTGTTCTCAGCACACTAGAGGCTTAGTCATTTGCCTCTATCTCACAGAATTAAATCTGTCTTGATTCCATCTTGTTGTGAATCTGTCCTTAGTCTACATATGTGCTAAATGTACAAAATTTGAAGTGCTCTTGCTTGAGCAGTGTCACTGTTAAGTATGGGCAAGGGGTTGGGGAGCAGAAAGGGAGGGGTACTGAAATGTGGTGGTCTGCTGCTAATAAAGCACTACTGAGTGAAGAAAAGAAAGTCATAATTAAAAAAAAAATATTCTGGAATCCTTCTTTAGGCTAGTAACAGCAGAAAAGGCTCGAGTTTGCTTACTGGTTTGTGACTTGTCAGTTCGCTATAAACAAGAACAGTAGCAAGCATAATACATTTTTTAAGCCCCAGTATCATACTCAGCTCACCTGTTCACTCTTCCCAGGAAGAGAAAGGAGGTGCGCTTAGGACTACACCAAATCTAAGGAGACTCCGCACTATACCTAAGCATTCCTCTGCACCTCTGCAACAGGAAGTACGGTTGCTACAGCCTAGAAAAAAGCTGTGAATGCCTACGTAAAATGCTGTAAATAGGTGAATGACAGTAACTGGTTAGAAGAGTTCAGTGAGGGTTGCTTCATACCAGAAGAGGGGAAAAGCAAAGATCATTCCCATGTTTCTTAATATACTCCTTTTCTGAAGTAATGCAGCTTAGCATTATTTTCATCTAAATCATATTTATTATCTTCTTCTCAACAAAAAAAGCAAACAAACAAACAAAAAAACCCCCAACCCCCCAAAAGACATAGATTTGATATTGACCATGAAATCATCTAGGTACAGTATTAGAAACAATATTTGAGGTGTCAGGATAATGAGTTCCTCTTTTAAGCTTTTAATATGACCATAGAGAGCAAAACACTCCTTTGGTTTTATGATGGAATATAATTCCATCATTATTAAATAGACTGAGGGAAGCTACTCCTTCCCAGTTTAGTAGCACAATAGAGATAAACTACTTATTATATGTTCTAGTATGGCACAGTTTTTTTAAAAGAGTATGTAGAAATTATGCTTGCATTTCCTATATAAAAGGACAGAAGAAAATCAAATTATAACACCCCCCCTTCCCCCCCCACCCCCCCCCCGAAAAAATGAAACTATTCTTTATGTGTTAGTCTGGTAGTTATCCCAGCTCAGGATGTTCTTATACTGTGACATTTGTAACATCCTTAGACAAGGATTGCTCCTTACATTCATAAATTCTAATTCAGACTCTCATCTGTTTTCAGTATAGATTTAGACCCATAAAACAACAGCTAAAGATTGAAAAGCTTGATCTGCAGTACAAGAGAAAGGTGATTTTCTTACTAATTAAGGTAGCAGAAATTTAAAACTATAATTATACTAAAGGATATTTTGTAAAAAATAAGGAAAAAATCCCCACAGCAGTAACTCCAAATGAGAAAAATTAATACAAGTCATAGAATCATAGAATCATTTAGGTTGGAAAAGACCCTTAAGATCATCGAGTGCAACCGTACACCTAACACTGCCGAGTCCAGCCCTAAACCGTGTCCCTAAGCGCCACGTATACTCATCTTCTAAAAGCCTCCGGGGATGGTGACTCAACCACTTCCCTGGGCAGCCTGTTCCAGTGCTTGACAACCCTTTCAGTGAAGAAATCTTGCCTAATATCCAACCCAAACCTCCCCTGGCCCAACCTGAGGCTGTTTCCAATTGTCCTATCACTTGCTACTTGGGAAAAGAGACCGACACCCACCTCGCTACAACCTCCTTTCAGGTAGTTGTAGAGAGCGATAAGGTGTGCCCTCAGCCTCCTTTCCTCCAGACTAAACAAGCCCCAGTTCCCTCAGCCGCTCCTCATAGGACCTGTTCTCTAGACCCTTCACCAGCTTCCTTGCTCTTCTTTGGACGCGCTCCAGCACCTCAATGTCTTTCTTGCAGTGAGGGGCCCAAAAAGCAAACACGGTAGTCGAGGTGCGGCCTCACCAGTGCCAAGTACAAAGGGACAATCGCTTCCCTGGTCCAGCTGGCCACGCTATTTCTGATCCAAGCCAGGATACCATTGGCCTTCTTGGCCGCCTGGGCACACTGCTGCTCATGTTCAGCCGGCTGTCGACCAACGCCCCCAGGTCCTTTTCCGCTGGGCAGCTTTCCAGCTACTCTTCCCCAAGCCTGTAGTGCTGCATGGGGTTGTTGTGACCCAAGTGCAGGACCCGGCACTTGGCCTTGTTGAACCTCGTACAATTGGCCTTGGCCCATCGATCCAGTCACAATCTAATATAAAGGTAATAATATAAAAAAGATTCTATTCCGCCTTCTGCTTAATATGTGCTTACACACTCAAAATTTATTATGTAAAAATCGGTATCAAAATTCCCATTTAAGAAATGGGAGGTAGAAAGCAAAATACAAACCCAATGTATTAAAAAACCTGACAGCACAGATATTCTGGAAAATTCCCTAACACCAGTAAGAGATTTCAAAACATTAAAACTTCTGAAGTAAAGTTTATAGAAGTTTCAATGCAAATAAAACACAACGATAAATGAACAGCATGAAAAAAATGAGAATTTAAAATAATTCAAAGAAACCTCAGTCATTGCAAAAAAATAAAATATGCAAACATATGCATAGAAAATGGTTTATAGAAATCCAAGGAGGGGGACAAAAGCTTTTCAATTGTTCGAACATGTACATCGTTGGGATTTTTTTTTTTGCGGGGGGTAATTTTTTGTTTACTTTGTAGACTTCACAGCACTGTTTAGGAGGTAACAGCAAGCGATGTCCTAACGTGATCTGTGACGGAGAGAGAAGAAAACGGCGCGAACCCCGCCCCTCCTCGCTGCAGTCCCCAACCAGGTCGGCTCCCACCGCATAAAGGCCGCGGCGCGGCCGGCGGCGGCTCACAGCTCGGCGCGGGCGGAGTCGGCGGCATGTCCGGCAGAGGCAAGGGCGGGAAGGGGCTCGGCAAGGGGGGCGCCAAGCGCCACCGCAAGGTGCTGCGCGACAACATCCAGGGCATCACCAAGCCGGCCATCCGCCGGCTGGCTCGGCGCGGCGGCGTGAAGCGCATCTCGGGGCTCATCTACGAGGAGACGCGCGGCGTGCTGAAGGTCTTCCTGGAGAACGTGATCCGCGACGCCGTCACCTACACGGAGCACGCCAAGAGGAAGACGGTCACGGCCATGGACGTGGTCTACGCCCTCAAGCGCCAGGGACGCACCCTCTACGGCTTCGGCGGCTAAAGCTTTCCGCCCCCGGACCACCTCGAGAACCCAAAGGCTCTTCTAAGAGCCACCCACTTGAACTGGAAAAGAGCTGTGTTGCTTCAAAGCTGGTAAAAAGAAAGTCAATGTACTTAAATTACGTTTCTGTTAATTAATCGCTTTTTTAATTAGTACGTTACTGCGTAGATGACTGCTAAAACGCGGTTAAGTACTTGGTAGTTAACTAAATGCGTATTGCTAATATGTTAGGGACTACCCTAGTTAAGTGGATTAGGGAATATACGAAGCTATTGATTTCGTTATCGGCGTAACTGGAATATAACGAGTTTAGGACTTTCTTTACTTTTTCTCTGAAAAAACGAGCTTCATAGCAAAACACCCTAAACTCAGGCTCCTGCTTTCAGCGGTTGAGCTGGCCCGGCTCAGAGGCAGGTACGCATCGCCCTGCGGGCACCTCTCGTGGTCTCTATTTTTTCTCTAACGGAGTAAAGAGTAGCAGAAGTAGGTACGTATTGGTATTTAAATTACGTTAATCCCTGTACTGATGCTCGGCAGGTAGAAACGTAGGGGCGCGGGGTGGGAGGTGTCAGAAGTGGTCGCCCCCGAACTCCTCGTAAAAACTTTAAATACCGGAATGATCCCAAGTCTGTCCTCTGAAAGCTGCTTTTTTTTTTTTTTTAGGGAGTCGTCCGTTTTTCTTTGTGCGTCCGATACGTTAAAGCTTAGGAAGCTTTTCTTCTTTCAACTCGGGGCTGCTGAAGCCGGAGCAGTTCTCCGTATCCAGTGTCGGTACCGGGCCTCCCTTCTCCCGAAGGCCCTTCTCTACTCGGGCTCTAAGGACAATTATCCTGGCTAGGAAAACATAGCAGAAACATGCAGTGGGGAAAAATGGAAAGCCCCCGGGCTACAAAGTTTGTATTTCAGCAAGTAACAGCCTGGGCACGCTGCTTACGCTGAAAGAAATTCAGAGTCGTTGAAAACACTATCCCTTGAATTAGAGCATTTTCACGTGCGATTCATCTCAATCCAAAGACATTTACCATACCAGCTACGGTATTACTTTATACTATTTCCAGATTAAAGTTACTCCATGTTTTTTTTTTTTTTTAAATAAAAAACCCCACACACCAAATAACCCCAACCAAACAAACCAAACCCAACACCTCCACTCCCCAAGAAAAGAAAAACAAGCCCCAAAATACCGTTATAAGGATTCCTTTTAGAGGAAAACCAGCACAACGCTTATTTTTCAAAGCTCAGTTCCCAGTGAATTAGTACAAAATAAACATGAGCCTTGTGTGCGTTCAGGACAGTGTAATTTACAATTAATCATTCCCCCTTTGAACAATTTTCGCTAAAGGTTTTCGTTTACGAGATAGACTATAAAAATTGCCTTCAGAAATAGGCAAAACCGAAAATAAAAGCGGCGAAGTGCAAGACGGGGGGAGGGGGAGGGCGAGCGCCGCTGGGCGGTTGGCGCAAAGGCGCGCTGTCGAGGCGGGCTTTTCGAATTTGAAAGCCTCCAATAGTAACGGCGCACTGCTGCCAGCCAATCGGAGAGGGGAACATGCTATAAAAGCCGCCACGGCGACAAGACCTTTCCGTTCCAGGGCGCCGGTTCCGAGAGGCAGCCCTCTTCCCTCAGAGCCATGGCGCGCACGAAGCAGACGGCGCGTAAGTCGACGGGCGGGAAGGCGCCCCGCAAGCAGCTGGCCACCAAGGCGGCCCGCAAGAGCGCGCCGGCCACGGGCGGCGTGAAGAAGCCGCACCGCTACCGGCCCGGCACGGTGGCGCTGCGCGAGATCCGGCGCTACCAGAAGTCGACGGAGCTGCTGATCCGCAAGCTGCCCTTCCAGCGCCTGGTGCGCGAGATCGCGCAGGACTTCAAGACCGACCTGCGCTTCCAGAGCTCGGCCGTGATGGCGCTGCAGGAGGCGAGCGAGGCCTACCTGGTGGGGCTCTTCGAGGACACCAACCTCTGCGCCATCCACGCCAAGCGCGTCACCATCATGCCCAAGGACATCCAGCTGGCCCGCCGCATCCGCGGCGAGCGCGCCTGAGGCTCCTGCCGCAGGCCCCTCCTCCGTGATCCTTCATCCCCCTACCTAAAGGCTCTTTTAAGAGCCACCACGTTGCACAAGAGGGCTGTGACACGGTCTCTTGATACTTGGATACAAGACTAAATCTTCCTGAAGTTCTTTTAAGGTAGTGTAAGTTTTTGGGACTGTTTTGTAACTGCTAACACTTCTAGCATTTAGCTTGTTTCCCTCCCACCCTCCCCAGCTCTGTGCTCAGCTGACTTCTCTGGACACTTGTCAAGAGGCCTTTGTAATTCTAGTGAAAACATGTTTATGAGCTTTCCAAAGCAGCCGTCTCAAACTGCTTGATTTTTTGACCAGGCTGTTACATGCTGTTATAGTGAGAGGCTTGGAAATATCTAATCGACTATACAGAAAAAGTAACTGCACAAATCGAAAAAGGAGTGCTCAGATAAGGTAACTGAAAAATGCTTTTCATTTAACAATCATGGAAAGAGCTATAATAAAAAAACCCAAAACAGTAGAGTGGGACAGAAAGCCTATGATAATTCTTCCCCCGCCTCCTCCCCAAACTTGATACTTCTTCTGAAATATTTTATTTTGCAGTGGTTTTATGAAGCACTGCAGGTTTTTACTTTTAAGCAATGTGGAAGGCATAATCTGACTTAAGATTAGAAGATAGGCTTCAAACAGCATTTTATTGAAGAAAAATTGATGTAAATACACTCTATCTTTGCTCTTACTAGGATATACTCTAAAAATCCTAACACTGTATTAGATATCTGTCCTGGTTTTTGCTGGGATAGAGTTAATTTTCTTCCTGGTAAGAAACACAGCTGGTAGAGTGCTGTGTTTTGGATTTAGTATGAGAATAATGTTGATAACACACCAATGTTTTAGTTGTTGCTAAGTAGTGCTTACACTAGTCAAGGACTTTTCAGCCCCCCAGGCTCTACCGACTGAGAAGGCTGGAGGTGCACAAGAAGCTGGGAGGGGGCACAGCCAGGACAGCTGACCCAAACTGGCCAAAGGGACATTCCATAGCATGTGACGTCATGCTCAGTACATAAACTGGGGAAAGCTGGCCGGGGGGGCCGCTGCTCGGGGACTGGCTGGGCATCGGTCGGTGAGTGGTGAGCAATTGCATTGTGCATCAGTTGCTTGGTATATTCTTATTCTTATTATTATTACTATTATTATTAGTATTAGTATTTTATTTTATTTCAATTATTAAACTGTTTTTATCTCAACCCATGAGTTTTCTCACTTCTACTCTTCCGATTCTCTCCCGCATCCCACTGGGGCGGGGGGAGCGAGCAAGCGGCTGTGTGGTGCTCAGTTGCTGGCTGGGGTTAAACCACAACAATATCTGAGAGCCTTACCTCTCAGTATGAGATGAATAAAACAAAAGTGTCATCTAAGCCTGATGCAAGGGATAAAAATGGGATATTCAATAGTGTAATTGTGACTTATATTCCCAATTTTCATTGTTTGCTTTATGACTTCGAGGAAAGGCTGGAGTAGAGGACAAAGGAGAGCTTGGAAAAAACAAAGAGAATCTTGTGGATGTTCCTGGGAAGTCCCCCCTCCCGTTTTCCAAATAAACGAAGAGCACCGGCACAGGGGAAAGTTTCCTGGCTTTTGTTTGGGACCAAAACAGGTGGGGGAAAGGAAGTGGCTGTCAAGCCTCTGTAACTGATGAGAGGCCTGTAGGAAATATGCTTATGTGGTTTTGAGAATTGAGGGCAAGTGTTTTGTGTTTGATGATAAAAAGAAGGTGGAGTCAGTAGAGGAATACACATGGAGGGATCACAAGGTCAACATTTATTAGAATTTAGTTCATTCAATAAAGTTTTGTAGTCAGGAAATTACAGTGGGCCTTTAGTTCACTTCATTTTTGTGGTTGATGGTGTCAAGTCTTGCAGACTGGCTGTTTTAGTATCTCACAGAAGTCACCTTTTCTATTCATTCACAAATAAAACATTCAGATTCCTGTGGGTTTTGCTTCTTCGTTGTCACAGCACCTTTTCCTCTGCCCTTGATAATGGATTCTGGCCTGTCCAACATGCTTCTGTAAATGTTACCAGCCAAATCGGTCCGAAATGAAAATTCAGGTATTTGAGTATGGCATCTGGGGAACACTGCAAGAAGTTTCACAGTGTGTGTTTCAGAAACACTACAGAGGAGGTAAAACGTGGTAGATACAACTAATATTCATAGTGTAACAATGTAGGTATGAATGTATATATGCACACATATATGTACATATTCTATATGTGTATACACATATATATGCTTTTCCTTCACTCAAAAATTTTAATTTTTCTCAGTATCCATCCACCTCTGTCTCTTTTCCAGTCCCCTCTGCCCAGCACCACCCAGCTTTATCCATCTGGCTTTATTTTTTGTGGTTCCAACAATACGACATGGTAGATCAAATGAGAGAAGCTAGTTTGCTGATGGACTAGATGATCATTGTAGATCCCTTCCAACTGAAATATTCTATTCTAGTCACCTCTTTGTACATCACCACTTGCAGAGTAAGGGGTGACAATTTTATAACGTTGGAAGTGGAAGTGCTCCTGCTGGTATAGCACAAAGACTGTGCCTATAGGTGTAATTTGAAAGGAATTATATGATTATAATTTTAAAATTAGCTATATGTCTGGCTATACTCTAAGGCTTCAGTAGGCTCCATCCTGCTTGTAATTGCTGTTCCACATTGCCAGTGTATTATTAACTGAAATGACTTAAGCTTGTAGCTAGGCACCGCTTCGAGGGGTTGAAGTGTTCAAGGCCAGATTGGACGGGGCTTTGAGCAACCTGGTCTAGTGGAAGGTGTCCCTGCCCATGGCAGGGAGGCTGGACTAAATGATCTTTAAGGTCCCTTCCAACCCAAACCCTTCTGTGATTCTGTGAGATTAGCAAAGGTTACAATGGCTAAAACCTCAGGCTTGTTACAATTGTAAATAAATAGAGAGTGAGGTCACGGGGTGAACAAAAATGACCTTACTGGAACAGACACTGGTGCCTGCTTATAGTGCACACCCAGGCTCTGTAAGGAGCCCTCGCTGACACCAGACTGTGGAATCTGCTCTCAAAAGTGAATGAGGAAATTATTCGCTGTGACTGATAAGTAGTTAGTATCTTGTCTGTGTTCCTAGGTCTTGTATCAGTGCTCTCTAGTAAAATTGTTAAAAAGGACTGGGTAGGATCTTACAGTGTTAACAAGGCGGTACTTCTTAGAAATAATACTGAATTCCTTTTTTTTTTTTTTTCTGGTTAACAATTAATGTGCTCTAGGTCAACTGAACCAGTAGAAGCAAGGACTGAGGTTATGCTTTTGTCATCTGACTTTTAAGAGAACACAAGACTTTTATGGCCTATTGGAAGGTTTCTTTCACTCCCCAGGCTGAAAGTGAAAAGTCTCTTCTCACATCATGCTGCCTCTCAAGCCAAGGAGGAATCTTAGTTATGCCATAGTATAAAACTTCAATTTCAAAACCTGTCAGTTTTTTTTCCTGCATCATTTGGATTTCTTTTATTCTGATTCAGTATGAACTCAGAAAAATTTTTACTTTACATACAAACAAATAGAGGTGAAATCAATCTTAAAAAATACTTATACATTCTGTTTGAAAGACACAAAATAATAAAAAAAATAGACTAGCTCCTCTGTCCACTGTAGATTGCACAGCCATTCCATTCATCATGTGGTAACATGGCAGCTCTTTATTTCCATTGCAACCTGGTTTCAGAATAAGGCCACGAAGATCAACAAACTCATTTGGGGGCCTTTATGTAGAGGGGAAAAAAAAAACAAAAAAAAGGGAAAGAAACTCTCAAACCAACCTTAATCTGGGCTGATTGCTGCACTCGGCGAGTCTTTCCTTCTTTTCTCATCCATCCAAGTACTGTCTCTGACAGCTTGTGTCTATAATGCAGCAAGCACTTCTAAGAGAAAACATGCAAATGGTGCCCAAAAGCCTCTCATGACCACAGGTGACAGCTCTGCCCTCTAATAGCTCCCTTCAGTGCTACCCAGCACTCAGGACTGTTACACCCCAGGTACCAACTGTGACCTTTCACAGTTGAGGAGAAGACAGGAAAACGTGTTCCCAAAATTATGGTAGAAACTGCTATTACGCTCTGTTATGAATCTGAAGCCTAATTTTTAACTTTCTATTTTAATGCTCAGGATGTTATTAGGCTGGTCACTCCTGTGTGCATGTCTCAGAATTCAAGCAAAGGTGGGTCCTTATAAGGAAGGTTGAAAGCTCCATACATATATGCACATACATATACACACACATATATCCTGCCAGTATCTTCTGAAGAATCCTAGAAATCTGACTGCAGAAATCTGACAACTCAGCATGTTTTCTGACTGCATAAAATTTCATAATCGCTATCTGGGGAAGTGCAAGTTCAAAGACAAATACATGTATGCTTATTATTGGAAGAATACACAAATTTCCACTCCAGGATTTTTATGAAACTCTTATTAAAAATACCCCTCCCATAAAAAAACACTCAGGAAATTCATAACCTTTTTTCCACAGTTTTGTATTATCAAATGGTAACAAATCTGGACAAACTTGATAGGAAGTCCTGTGTACAACACTTTTGAAACATAGTTTCATGGCCTTTTTAGGTATGTTTCTGTGCTGTGAGAAAGAAGCCTCACGCGCTCTGTCTCTTCAGCACGGTCATCCATCATTTTGAGACTGGCCTCAAAACCCATCTTTTGAGACATATTCTTGCTCCTGGTGTTAACAAATGCTGGAGCAAAACGGCAGCCCCCTTTAAAACGGATTGCCTTAGCCAGGTTCAACGCTAATGCAATTCCAGAGAGCTGCGGGATGTTTCTGCTCTTGCCTAGACCCAGCCAGCTGGGAGAGTTTAAGGAGCAGAGTTCCTTAACCCCGGGGCTGTCCCGGACAGACCGTGTCCCGCTTCCCTCCCCCCAAATCTGTTTCGAGTCCGGCATAGTCATAGTGATATAAGAACCTCCATTCTGCCTGATGTTCTCTGCTCACCGTCCTTAAACTAATATATTGAACTCTGCCCCTCCAATTTTGTCCCTCCTCCCCCGCCCAGTGTTCATAAAGCACTTGTTACCCCCCGTCAGTACCTGCAAAGCACCCCGGTAAACTGCAGGGCAGGAAACTTAGAGCCTTGTGGGGTTTATAAAAGAAGAATGTTTACACGCAGGTGATGTAGTAAAATAAGAAATAAATAAAATAACAGAAAGAGGAGCCAAGGCCATAAAATTTAAGTGCCACAGCCTAGAAAAAAGAAAACACTTATTTTTAAAGCGTGCCCGTGTAAAAACAGTGCTACAGCTCCTTTTATTGTGCATGGAGTGGCTCTTAAAAGAGCCTTTGGGTCTGTGCAGGCTGCCTCGGTGTCTGCCGGGACCGGGAAGGGGCTGCGGCAGGAGCCTCAGGCGCGCTCGCCGCGGATGCGGCGGGCCAGCTGGATGTCCTTGGGCATGATGGTGACGCGCTTGGCGTGGATGGCGCAGAGGTTGGTGTCCTCGAAGAGCCCCACCAGGTAGGCCTCGCTCGCCTCCTGCAGCGCCATCACGGCCGAGCTCTGGAAGCGCAGGTCGGTCTTGAAGTCCTGCGCGATCTCGCGCACCAGGCGCTGGAAGGGCAGCTTGCGGATCAGCAGCTCCGTCGACTTCTGGTAGCGCCGGATCTCGCGCAGCGCCACCGTGCCGGGCCGGTAGCGGTGCGGCTTCTTCACGCCGCCCGTGGCCGGCGCGCTCTTGCGGGCCGCCTTGGTGGCCAGCTGCTTGCGGGGCGCCTTCCCGCCCGTCGACTTACGCGCCGTCTGCTTCGTGCGCGCCATCGCCAACCGCCCGCAAACCTCCCCGGGAAAGAGATGGAGGTCAGTGAAAGAGGGTGCGCGGCGCCGGCCTTTATAGAGCCGCCTCGCCTCTGATTGGACGACAGGAAGCGCGACCTCATTGGGTACCGTTGAAAATCCAGCCTGGGCCCGAGGAAGCCGGATTCGCCGCTGCCCGCACCCCCCTTCTGCCCCGCTCCGAGTCACGGCTCCCTCGGTGCCAGTCGAAGGCCTGGGGGGGCGGGGTGTTTCAGACAGAGCGCTCGCATCCCTTCTGCTTCTCCGGCTTTCCCTCCCCGCCAGGCTCCTGACAGACCAAAAGCCGTGCGGAGGCTCACATTCGGGAGCTATTCTTAAAACCGCACGTTATTTTAATAGATTTTTTTGGTTTTGTTGTGGGCTGGTTACAAAAGAAGAAAAAGGCTCCTTCGATGCCGTACAGAGCTCCCTCTTACAGGAACAGGCACATTATCCCCGAGGGAAAGATCGTCCGGTGCCTCGAAGCACAGAGATGGGCGCTTAGGGAATCCCACAGCGCGAGTTTGCGGCTGTAACCAGCTGTAACAATCGAGATGCATCTTTTAAGCTATTTTTCTCATGTTATTTTCTTTTCTCCAGGAAAATCGGCATGAGAGATCATAAGTACCGTCAAGTAAAAATGTGACACGGAGAACATTTAGACAATGACCTTGTTTTGTGAAATGAAGTGCTTAAAAAGAAATACGGAATTAATCTATTATTTAATTTGCCCTTACTCGCTAAGGCTGTGAGAAAAACAGAAGTGACCGCCAATATTTATTGATCGCCGTTGTTGGCGAGTGGTCAATGACTACCGATAGTTTTCTTTAAACCTGAAAAAGTGTTTTTGCCGTTTTTTCCTGCGGTGATGAAGGAAACAGAAGAACAACACTTTAGAAGCGCTCCCCCGAAGGGAGCGTTCTCTCTGTGCGAGAGCGAGAAAAGCCTTCGCGCAAGACTCCTTTTGACGCATTTTCTTAAAATGCGTTGCCAAGGACATAATTTTCCGTCATGCCCAGCCCCCCCTCCCCCCATGTACTCTAGAAAACTATATGAGATTTACTCCCGAAATTGCTTTAAAAAAAATAGACAAGGAACTGAGCACGGGTTATAGCAAGGAAAAAAGTTTATTTAGAAATATCGGAAATAAAACGTTCATCTCAGAACAACTTGTATATCTTTCCCTAGGTGCTGAATTGGTTTCCCTTTCTCTCTTTGCAGTGGATTATCTACTCTCAGTTAAATGAAAATTTCCAAGTACAAGGCATTGAACAATGTTCCAGATAATTATGTTTAAATCGGCGAAGATTAAAAAAAGGTATAGAAAACATTGTTTTAACTTCTAAAAGCACTTAAATGACTTTTTAGTGGGGTACAACATTTGCAA
The DNA here is from genome assembly GCF_965638725.1 of Aptenodytes patagonicus. Taxonomy (NCBI): domain Eukaryota; kingdom Metazoa; phylum Chordata; class Aves; order Sphenisciformes; family Spheniscidae; genus Aptenodytes; species Aptenodytes patagonicus. Next base: position 55,153,518 of record NC_134949.1, read on the forward strand.
GGGAATTTAAGGAGTACAGAGAAAAAAAGCACTTCTTTTACACAGCAAAGACAACTTCGCCAGTAACAGCGAATTAAAACGTTAGATCGCACTTATCTAATCATAACACCTTTTAGCAGTGTTCCATAGCCGCCAGTGTTACTAAGTTTTGGAAATTAGATAGCAAATATTCCAGATATCCTTACAGAGAAAAGAATGTCACAGCTCTTCTTCGGAGGAAGCGGGTGGCTCTTAGAAGAGCCTTTGGGTTCTCGAGGTGGTCCGGGGGCGGAAAGCTTTAGCCGCCGAAGCCGTAGAGGGTGCGTCCCTGGCGCTTGAGGGCGTAGACCACGTCCATGGCCGTGACCGTCTTCCTCTTGGCGTGCTCCGTGTAGGTGACGGCGTCGCGGATCACGTTCTCCAGGAAGACCTTCAGCACGCCGCGCGTCTCCTCGTAGATGAGCCCCGAGATGCGCTTCACGCCGCCGCGCCGAGCCAGCCGGCGGATGGCCGGCTTGGTGATGCCCTGGATGTTGTCGCGCAGCACCTTGCGGTGGCGCTTGGCGCCCCCCTTGCCGAGCCCCTTCCCGCCCTTGCCTCTGCCGGACATGCCGCCGACTCTGCCCGCGCCGAGCTGTGAGCCGCCGCCGGCCGCGCCGCGGCCTTTATGCGGTGGGAGCCGACCTGGTTGGGGACTGCAGCGAGGAGGGGCGGGGCTTGGGGCTCGCTCCCGCCGGAGCTCCCCGCTTTCCCTATCGCGCGCCCCGCTAGCACAAAAATGCGGGTTTCGTGCGAGTTTCCCTTCCCGCGGCACAAGCGGTTCGGTGTTGCTGCCCTTTTTCGGTACGTTCATTTTCTTCAGATAGCAAAGACATTGGGTGTCTGTGTATAATAGTTTATATATTTTTTTAAATCGTTGATACGTCGTGATCATTTATAAGTCAAACCTCTATCGTAGAAAGGTATCCCAGTTACTGAATCGCTTAAATTACTCTTTGATTTTTTACTATAATTGTTATTTTAAAATATGGGTAAGTGTTATGTATTGCAATTTCACCTGGTTGCATTGATTCTCACGTGTGGCTTCAGTGTTTTAAACAGCAGCTCCTCATGTTTTTTTAATGGAGCATCTTGCAGCAAAATCTGTCCAATCGTGTTTCTGAGAAATTCTACCCCTCCTTGAATTTCTTTCTCATCTGCATTTCCCGCCCTTTCTGAACGTTTTCTCAACGAGAGTTTAGCAGTAAAGGTACGCTAATCGAGAGTTTAACCCTTACGTGCTCCACTTGAATTTTTTTCAGGTGAAACGGTTCTTTTGGACGAATATTTTTACAGTACTTTCCATTCTTGTGGTGGCATAGACAATAACGTGGCTATTTTTTAGAGAGTTTGAAAAATTAAATATGTAACAAGAAGTGTGTTCTTGTCCTTCAGGGGAAGGTATTCAACTCTGGTTTTGCTTTCTTTTGGGGAGGAAAATCTTTTGAGGTTTTACTGTTGAAAACAAGAAACAGTGTTTAAGAAAAATCATTCGGTAGCTGGCTTTCGACCTGAAAATGATAAGGAAGGGTGAAAAAAGTTTCCAGTACTGAGCGTTTGCTGCCCTCGCATGGACGTTGTTTGGGGTTTTTTTTCCCCTTACAAGCTGAGCGGCTTTATGTAATGTATCCTCTCATAAAGATACAACATAAGATTAATCAATAATCAATCTCTGTCTTTGCATAGGCCACAGATACAAATGTTGCATCTGTTAGCAGAGAAATCACGGTTCCTGGGGCCCCTCACTGGCAGATGAAAATAGTGTGGTCTGCTATGTTGTTCATGCACAATCTTTTTGGCATAGGCCCAAAGGAAACCCAAATGGGGCAAGACAAACACCAAGACTCTGAAGAAGACATCCTAAAGGCTCAAAGCAGTAACAAATGTCCTGTTCCACAAGGAACTTGACAGTATCCTAGGTTGGGCTATGAAGATAATTCTGGAGTACAGTGGGGATGCCACGGCTAAGTTCATGGTGTTGCCTTTCCTAAGGCCAGTAGTGCTCCTTCCAGGGAGGGAAGTTCAGGGACCATGACTGGACTGCTGTGGGAGACCAGGCCACCGTGAGAGACTGCGCACTCTGTAGTCAGGTCCTCTGTCATTCCCAGGACATTTCGAGGGTAAGGTAGCTGTATCCTGCACTGGTAACACTGATGTAACATTTGCTGCAGGCTTGTTGTGGTTTAACCTCAGTTGGCAACTGAGCACCACACAGCCGCTTGCTCGCTCCCCCCGCCCCAGTGGGATGCGGGAGAGAATCGGAAGAGTAGAAGTGAGAAAACTCATGGGTTGAGATAAAAACAGTTTAATAATTGAAATAAAATAAAATACTACTACTAATAATAGTAATAATAATAAGAAGAATATACAAAGCAAGTGATGCACAATGCAACTGCTTACCACCCACTGACTGATGCCCAGCCAGTCCCTGAGCAGCGGCCCCCCCGTCCAGCTTTCCCCCAGTTTATGTACTGAGCATGACGTCACATGGTATGGAATGTCCCTTTGGCCAGTTTGGGTCAGCTGTCCTGGCTGTGCCCCCTCCCAGCTTCTTGTGCACCTCCAGCCTTCTCAGTCGGTAGAGCCTGGGGGGCTGAAAAGTCCTTGACTAGTGTAAGCACTACTTAGCAACAACTAAAACATCGGTGTGTTATCAACATTATTCTCATCCTAAATCCAAAACACAGCACTCTACCAGCTACTAGGAAGAAAATTGACTCTATCCCAGCCAAAACCAGAACAAGGCTTTATCGCTCTCTGAGTACACAGGCAAGTCCCCAGGATGTTACTAACAGGGTAGTTTAGCACTACCTGCTGCAGAGCTCCCTGAACCCACTCTGACATGAAAATCCACTCCTTCGGTCTGCTCAATCCTTGGGAATCTGACTGTATCACAGGTCCGCCCTGGAGTTATTACCATTTGCAGACTCTTGCCATGAGGTTACCGAACAATCCTGGGCTTCACCAAATCACCTCCCCATGCAGTCCCTGATGAGTTGTGCAGCTTTGGAAAGCTGAGGTTTTGTTTCTGCTTTTTTTCATGGGATAAAATTAAGTTAGAGCTGCATACTATAACCCTGCTCCATAATGAGCTGCTTCTGCCCAGGAATCTGTGACTACATATAGTATTTGCCCTGTCTCTTGCTGTCTCTCTCCTTGTCTCCATGCTCTCCTTGGCAAAATGTCAGAACCCATTTGGAAATGTTTTTTTTTTAAATCAGTAGATACGTATCTGTTCACAGCACTATTTTTTTAACTCACAACAGAAATTCATCTAATAAAGTGAAGCAAGGTTGGAGCCGAGTTCCCTCTCTTCTTCCCTCCCAGGTGATTCCAAATTATACACCAAATTTCATCTGGTCTACTAGGTCTGTCTGATAAAATTAAACTGTAGCTGTAACTTGAGATAGAAATGTAACATCTTCTGGAAAGTTGCTACGATTTATAGAATCATTTGCATTGGAAGGGTTGTTCAAATATCATCTAGACTGACCCCCATGCTGTGGGTAGGGATGTCTTTCACTAGATCAAGTGAAAGCCCCATCCAACCTGACTTTGAACACTTCCAGGGATGGGGCATCCACAACTTCTCTGGGCAACCTGGTCCAGTGTTCCACCACCTTCATCATAAAAAATTTCTTCCTTATGTCCAATCCAAATCGACCCTCTTTCAGTGTAAAACCGTTGCCCCTTGTCCTGTCACTACAGGCCCTTCTGAAAAGTCTTTCCGTCTTTCTTATAAGTTCCCTTCATATATTGAAAGGACACAACAAGGTTTCTCTGCAGCCTTCTCTTCTCCAGGCTGAAAAACCTCAACTCTCTCAGCCTTTCTTCATGGAAAAGGTGTTCCAGCTCTCTACTGTTTTTCTTGCCTTTCGTGGGGTTCACATAGGCCCACTCCTCAAGGCTGTCAAGGTCCCTCTGGATGGCATCCCTTCCCTCTAGCGAATCAGCTGCACCACTCGGCTTGGTGTCATCCACAGACTTGCTGAGGTTGCACTCCATCCCACCATCTATGTCATTGATGAAGATATTAAACAGTATTTGTCCCAGTACAGACCCCTGAGGGACACCACTCGTTACTAGTTTCCATCACACATTACCGGTTTCCATTTAGACATTGAGCCGTTGGTTGTATCTCTTTGGATACAACCACCCAGCCAATCCCTTATCCATTTAACAATCCATCCATCAAATCCACAGTTCTTCAATTTAGAGGCAAGAAAATTGTAGGGGACCATTTCAAAGGCCTTACGGAAGTCCAGGTAGATGACATCAGCTGCTGTTCCCTTATCCACTGATGCAGTCACTCCATGGTAGGAGGCCACTAGATCAGTCAGGCACGATTTGCCCTTGGTGAAGCCATGCTGGCTGTCTCTAATGACCTCCCTGTCTTCCATATGTTTTGACATAGATTCCAGGAGGATCCGTTCCATGATCTTACCAGGTACTGAGGTGAGGCTGGCTGGTCTGAAGGTCCCAGGGTCCTCTTTATCATCCTTTTTAAAAATGGCTATGATATTCCCTTTTCTCCAATCTCTGGGAACTTCACCTGACTGCAATGACTTTTCAAATATGATGAAGAGTGGCTTAGCAACTACGTCTGCCAATTCCCTCAGGACCCTGGGATGCATCTCACCAGGCCTCGTAGACTTGTGTATGTTCATGTTCTTCAAATGGTCTCAAACTTGGTCTTCTACGATGGGAGGGACTTCGTTCCCCCAGTCCCTGCCTTGAGGTTCAGGGACTTGAAAGACATGGGAAGAGTGATTGCCAGTGAAAACTAAGGCAAAAAGAAATGTTGAGTACCTCAGCCTTTTCCATGTCAGTCATCACTAGTTCTCCTGTCTTATTTATTGGGGGGGGGGGGGGCAGCAGGGGGAGAGGACGCCTTTTCTTTAATCTTCCTTTTCTGAGAAAAAAAGAAAAAAAGATTCTTTACTGCCCTTGTGTAGCTTGCTTTTCCTGCCCAGACAACTATAATTTTTGGGATAGTTGTCCCATGGAATACTTAGTCAGCTTTTCTTTGACACTGGAGAAGACGAAATATGTCTGAAACACACCCGCTTTTAATGAAAGAAGTTTCCTGCCTCAGGAGTGCACAAACTCACCAGGTCTGGTCCTGACAGGAGAGAGATGCTGGTGATAGTAAAGTGTTCTCTCTGACGGAAGGAGAAAAATATTTAAGGAGTTAAGAACCAAGTGGCCAAAGGCCACCAGGGAACGGGCACAGAGTTCTGTTACGAAGACGGTAAATCTACAGTGGAGAAAACAGAGAAACAGGAAAGATGTGGCAAAACACTGCAATGGCAATGGCTACGTGCATTTTTACTAGGGCAGTTACATACAACCAAGCATGAATATGCAGTATGCAGACCAAGTATATACAGCCTTGGCTGACTAGTGCCAGCCAACCATACAAAGAAGAACAGGAACTCCTTTTTTTATGGCCAGTGAAGGTCCTGACCTCTGCTTTGTTTATTTTCATTGTTTTCAGTGTTTGATGAGAACAATAATCCTATTATTATTTTTCTACATTTCATTTCTTCCACAGCTCCTGGCAGCCCAATCCTGAAATCATTGAAAAGCAAATGCTGCAGTCCTTAGGAAAACCAAGCATTGGGGTTTCACTGATATTCCAGCAGAAGATGTACCTGAGTCATGAACAAAGCTTGCAAGGCAATGGAAGTTCAGAGAGATCACAAAAAACAATCTGCAAACTGAAAATCAGAAAGAAATGCAACTCCTAATCTAGAACGAGTTGTCCAAAATTGAGTATGGAGAGTGAATGGGGATCCCAGGAGGAGTCACACTGATGACTGTTGTGCTCTGACATGTTCTGGAGAAGAGGGCTCTCAAATCCCCACAAATGTGGCTGGTATCCCCCAGTGCCCAGCACTGGTCTGGGTGCATTGTGATCTAGGCAGTATAAAAGAAACTTGTGGCAGAAAAACTCTATTGTGTAACCTTGCTAAGCCAAAGGTATCTAGGTGAAACGTGGTTCTGCACCTGAACTCAAGCTGGCCCAAATCTGTACTGCCATGTGAGCAGCAGAGAACAGGTCTGGTATTAATGATATTCACGTTGCACTCTTACTTTTGGGGACTCCACACTGGCTGTCCCCACCCTCTTGTCCATACACCATAGCTGGCTCCCCATTCAGCTCCTTCCTTTTGAGGACCTGTAAACTTAGTCTTGAAATGTACGTATTTACATCTCTCCATTTATTTAGCTGTCGTGGTTTAACCTCAGTCGGCAACTGAGCACCACACAGCTGCTTGCTCACTCCCGGTGGGATGGGGGAGAGAATTGGAAGAGCACAAGTGAGAAAAACTTGTGGGTTGAGATAAAAACAGTTTAATAATTGAAATAAAATGATAATAATAATAATACACAAAGCAAGTGATGCACAGTACAATTGCTCACCACCCGCTGACCGATGCCCAGCCAGCCCCCGAGCACGGCCCCCCCGGCCAGCTTTCCCCAGTTTATGTACTGAGCACGACGTCACATGCTATGGAATGTTTCTTTGGCCAGTTTGGCTGTGCCCCCTCCCAGCTTCTTGTGCCCCTCCAGCCTTCTCAGTCGGTAGAGCCTGGAAAACTAAAAAGTCCTTGGCTAGTGTAAGCATTACCTAGCAACAACTAAAACATCGGTGTGTTATCAACTTTGTTCTCATCCTAAATCCAAAACACAGCGCTGTACCAGCTACTAGGAAGGAAATTAACTCTATCTCCATTTCTACTTCCAGTGCTGGAACATCACAAACTTTTGATATCACCATTTACTAAGTAAGTAAATCTGTGAAATAAACAGTTGACACTATGGAAGACAAAACAAATGAAAGCAGGCCTTCCTTGTAATAATTTGCAATTCTGAACTCTTTTTTTTTTACTTTTCCTCCTAATTTTTGAGCAGCTGTGGTGGGTTGACCCTGGCTGGATGCCAGGTGCCCACCAAAGGCATTCTATCACTCCCCCTCCTCAACTGGACAGGGGAGAGAAAATATAATGAAAAGCTTGTGGGCTGAGATAAGGACAGGAGAGATCATTCATCAATTACCGTCACGGGCAAAACAGACTCAACTTGGGGAAATTAGCTTAATTTATTACCAATCAAATCAGAGTAGGATAATGAGAAATAAAACCAAATCTTAAAACACCTTCCCCCCACCCATCCCTTCTTCTCGAGCTCAACTTCACTCTCAATTTTCTCTACCTCCTCTCTCCGAGCAGTGCAGGCATACGGGGAATGGGGGTTGCGTTCAGTTCATCACACGTCGTCTCTGCTGCTCTTTCCACCTCAGGGGCAGGACTCCTCACACTCTTCCCGTGCTCCAGTGTGGGGTCCATCCCACGGGAGACAGCTCTCCACAAACTTCTCTAACATGAGTCCTTCCCACAGGCTACAGTTCTTCACAAACTGCTCCAGCATGGGTCCCTTCCATGGGGTGCAGTCCTTTGGGAAAAGACAGCTCCAGCATGGATCCCCCCCAGAGTCACTAGTCCTGCCAGCAAACTTGCTCCAGCACAGGCTTCCCATGGGGTCACAGCCTCCTTTGGGCATCCACCTGCTCCAGTGTGGGGTCCTCCATGGGCTGCAGGTGGATAACTGCTCCATCATTAACATCCATGGGCTGCAGGGGGACAGCCTGCCTCACCATGGTCTTCACCATGAGTTGCAGGGGAATCTCTGCTCCAGCGCCTGGAGCACCTCCTCCCCCTCCTTCTTCGCTGACCTTGGTGTCTGCAGAGTTGTTTCTCTCACATATTCTCACTCCTCTCTCCGGCTGCAGTTGCACAGCAGTTTTTTTCCCCTTCTTAAATATGTTATCCCAGAGGCGCTACCACCGTCGCTGATGGATTCAGCCTTGGTCAGCCGCAGGTCCATCTTGGAGCTGGCTGGCATTGGCTCTATCGGACATGGGGGAAGCTTCTGGCATCTTCTTACAGAAGACACCCCTGTAGCCCCTTTGCTACCAAAACCTTGCCACGCAAACCCAATACAGCAGCTTAGCATTTAAAATCATAGAGTGGATACTTGTGTTTTCTGTTGAAGTATGGCCACTCACTAAACACCGGCCTTTTTTTGCCTCCTGTTAAGCCACCTCCTCTTTGACCACCAGCAGCTCAGTTCTCCATGTCAAATCATTGCACAGAATCACTGATCAGTCTGATTGTAATCCAGTTCCCACGTCAGAACTATTCACAGAAGACAAAATGTGTTTTGTGCCTGAGATCCTAAAGCTCTGCTTGCCGTATTACCTGTGTTCCAGGCAGTGGTATTGACGTTCCTTAGAGTCTGTAGTGTGGGTAAATGTCCATGTGGTGAGGGCATTGTAGAAATTTAAGAAATCTGCTATTCATCTCAGAATATGCATTAATCTGAGCACTTTGCAAATGTGGAACAGGCTAGGGACATGACATAGGCTATATAAAAAGTTCAATAAATAGAAGCTGCATGGCCACAGAGATGTCCCATCATATAATATGAAAGTCTTGTTGGAATCGTATTTTGCGATATCAATACAACTCCTGAATGTGGTAGGAAATGTCTGGGGAAGTTTCTGCTCATTGGTTCTTAGAAAAGGACACTCAGCTAAGAGAGAGATGGAGATAAGAGCATGATGGGCAAGGAAGATGTTCCTTGTAACAAATGTACCCAAGGTGCAGAAACCGACCAGTTTATCAGCATTACAAGAAGACAAAACAAAACAACATTAGGCCCTCTTAGTTATTTTGAGGTTTGATTTGTCATTATGAGCACATGTCCCAAGTCCTTTTCAAACTGCCCATCTTAGCACATGGCACATCTTGGAAGATACTGAGCAGAGCTCATCTCTTGTCCTTCTTTCCTGAGTTTCATGAGGCATCTTAACAGGTGTGAGAAAAGAAATTAATGCCCAGATGTCCAAAAAGGATGTCATACAACAAAGTGAGATGGGTTCCCTCTCCAGTGCAATCATAAATGGCACACTTGAACCTCAGCTTAGCAGGTTAGCTAGAAATTTGAACCACGACAGCAGAATAGTATCCACTGTTTTTTTCTTAGGGTATCAACTTCTCTTATGACCATAATAGGAAATAGCTGGAGAGTGGCCTGTTGAAGATGATGTGGGGCCCTGAGGGACACAACGTGATCGGACACTGTGGCAGTGACTCAGTAATTTAAGATAAGCTATTTCTGAGGGAGAATCAGTCTGGAGTTGTGCATACCTGCTCCCGTAGCTGAGATGAGCTGGCATCCACAGGGCTAGCAGTGCACAGGCTGGGGGGGAAGGAGGATGAGAAACAATGCATTAGGGGTACTGACTGAGATGCCACTGGTGCAATTGGCATAAACATGACATCACACTTGTCCCTGCAAGCTGATTTTTCCCAGGCCATTCTTGCTCTTTGTCACTGAACTCCTTTTTTCCAGTTGGGAAAAAAATCTTCCAGTAGGTATCTATGCTATCCTGCCCAGCCCAGCTTTTCAAGTTTAACAGGATTTTTTGGTTTTATGTTAATTTTGTCCCTGTACTGGACAGTATATCCACTGGAGCCTATATAGCCAGTCCATTCAGTGTTCCTGCATGCACATGCGCTTCCTTTCTGTAGTGTGGAACAATCTCTTACATTATTTGGCAGCTATCTCCAGCTAAGAACTATAAAGTCTATTCAGCTAAAGCCACAGCTATATACTCTTTGCCTGTAAAGGTATTTTAGACTGTTATTATTGTACATAGGCCTGTGCTCTCCATCACCACTTGTGTTCAGTAATGCTCTAATTTTCTAAATCTCAACTACTGCAATATCCAAGGTAGGTAACTGCTGCAACTCAATTTTCTTAAAACACTGTTATAATAATCTGAGTTTTCCTTCTTACCTCTCAGAAAAGGGAAAGAAGTGCCCTGATGCCTTCCCCAAGTGAGCAGGGAGGGTAAGTTGCAACAGGCCAAGAGTGACAGCCAACAGGCTGTCATTACCCCAACTCATTCCAGATGCCCGAAATGTTTATTCCAGGGCCGTCCTGCCGAGGTCAATTCAATTAGCAGGGGTGCGTGTGATACAGTTTTGCCCATGCTACTGCAACTGTTTGGGTTTTGCCTTTTCGGGCTCAGCTATAAAGAAAAAATTTAAGCATGAATATCACATTTGCTACAGCAGCATACCTGTTGTTTGACCGTACCCAGTCAAAACCTACTCCTTTCCAATTAGTTGTAGAGGGCTGGAAAATCGCAGTTGACCCACTCTCCTCGGGTCAGTGCACCTAGTTGGGTGAAACCCTTTGAGAATTAGTGGGTGTGACTCCCAACACCCTTCACTTACGGTAATTGTGAGAGTCTGGTAGGCACATCCCCATCCCAAACAGGGGCACAGGCACGTGAGCTCAGGAATTCGGGCTGTCAGGGTGCAGGGATATGGCCCGATAATTTCAGAAAACAAGTGGGATGTGTATGCAGGTTTGTATGTTATATAGAGGAAGAAGTCATAAACCCGAGCAAGGACTGCAAAGTCGGGTGTACCCTAAGAGGCAATGCAGAGGAAGAGTAAGAACAGCGTTTCAGGAACAGGGCTTAAAAATAGAGGCTCTGTTTTGTATTTCTTTCCCTTTTAGTACAGGGTATTTAGGATGTGGACAGTCTTTGCGAAAACACGAATACCGGCGAAATCCGATCCCACCATTTCTCCTCCAAACTGCAGGGACCCCGTTTCCGGGTAATCCCTTCAGATATATGAGGTTAACAGCTACGGACTTAAGATCAACCGTCTTTATTGAGAGCTGAACAGGTAATTCCACGAAATTCCCCGTTCTCCTGCCCGCTGGGGAAGCGGTAGTACCAGCACTGTGACTAAAGCGAGGAAACAGCCTCTCCCTCCCGCTTCTCCCCGACTGCTTCTCACTGCTGGCACCCAGGCAGAGCTAAGCGGAGCGAAGGGCATCGCTCGAGTGCAGTAGAGGTGACGGAAGGAGGGTACGGTCGAGTCACTGGAAAAAGGAGGCGGCTGCAGGGTTGGGGGCAGGCGGGGGGAGGGAACGCGCGGGAGGCTCCGACCCCCGCGGGTTCCGACCGCGCCCAGCGCTGCCTCCGAGCGGCTCCGTTGCCGAAATGAGCCCCCGGCACCCGGCTAAGAACCCAGCCCGGCAGCTCCAGTGCGCGAGAGGTTCAGCACCGAAGTCGAGGACCGGCGGGCAGCACCACGGACTGCTGAAAAGGCAGCCCGAAACACCCGTGCCTCTCGGACCCCGCTCGCCCTACCATTTCCAGGGGAGGGACGAGTCTGCAAGGGACGGAACTGGACTGGGAGGAAAAAAGCCCATAGGAGGGGGGGCGAGCACGTACCCAGGAAGTTCATAAACCTCTTCCGCCGAGTGAGGAGAAAAAAAAAAGAGTGGAGCGTCTGTTTAACCCGAAAACTGCTGTGCACCAGAAAAGTCTGAGAGTCGCGGCCAATCTCCGCGCAGCGCGGGCTTTTCGAAATCGGTAGAGCTCCGGGCGGGGAGCGCTTGCGAGCGCTGCTCTCGTCCCCCAGCTGATCGGAGAGAAACTACGGGGAACCGCAGCACGCCGCCCCCCCCGCCCCAAAAGCCGGGGTGCCGTGAGCGGTGCCCAACTTCCACGGGGTCTTTGGGCTCGCCCCGATTTCTTGCGGCTAACGGGAAGCTATTTGCACCCACGCCCGCAGGGGTGTGCTGAAATGAGGGGTACTGCGGTGAACAACTGCCGCGGTGCTACCGGCTACCTGTGGAGAACACGGCCGCGGAAGTTTGTGCTGTTACCGGACCGACCTTAATTAAGCTAGCGCAGTGCCGAGAAGGGAAGTTAAAATTGCGCGCACACACACAATAGGGACGTAAAAAAAAAAGTGTTTCAGCTCTTTTTGGGAAAGCTTGGGTGGCTCTTAAAAGAGCCGTTGGGTTTGTCTGCAAGGCAGACAGGGATTTTTTCCAGGACCATTTATTTCTTCTTGGAGGTCGCCTTCTTCGCCTTGGCCGCTTTCGGCTTGGCCGCCTTGGGCTTGGCTGCTTTGGGCTTCACCGCTTTGGCCGGGCTCTTCGCTGCTGCCGCCACCTTTTTGGGCTTGGCAGCCTTAGGCGCTTTCTTGGGGCTCTTGGCCGCTTTCTTGGCCGCAGCGGCCGCCGGCTTCTTGGCTTTCTTGGGGCTTTTCTTCGCTGTCACTGCCTTCTTGGGCTTCTTGGCCGCCGGCTTCTTGGGCTTGGCCGCGGCCGCCCGCTTCTTGGGGGCTTTTTCCTTCACTTCTCCTGGCTTCTTGTTGAGCCGGAAAGAGCCGGAGGCGCCGGTGCCCTTGGTCTGCACCAGGGTGCCCTTGCTGACGAGACTCTTGAGCCCCAGCTTGATGCGGCTGTTACTCTTTTCAACATCGTAGCCGCCGGCGGCCAGCGCCTTCTTGAGCGCGGCGAGGGAGAGCCCCTTGCGCTCCTTGGAGGCGGACACGGCCTTGGTGATCAGCTCGGTGACGCTGGGGCCCGCCGGCTTGCGGGCTTTGGAGCCGCCCGCCGCTTTCTTCGGCTTCTTGGCGGCCGGAGCTTTGGCCGGAGCCGGAGCGGCGGGAGCGACGTCGGGCGCGGCGACGGGAGCGGTCTCGGACATGGCGCCTCCTGCGGAGTCAGCGCGAACAATAGCGGCGGCGCCGCCGTCGCCCCCTTTTATAGCGGCGCCGCGCGCGCTGATTGGTGCGGTCCACCCCGCCCCGCCGCCCGCCGCCGCGCCCGTTGTGTTTCTTCCCGGTCTAAAAAGACCTTTTTCCTCCCGAAATTTACTGCCCATGCACCCCGTTTCTTCCCGGGCGGGGAGGGGGGCGTCTGTCCTACCAGCTAACGGAGTTTCCCGTTGGAAGGAGCGGAAAAGAGGGAAAAACAACCCCAGAAACTTCGCGGCGTGGAGCCGCAGAGACCTCGGGAGAAGGAAACTTTCGTTTTATGTTTTAAATTAAAATTATACCGTCGGCTAAATGGGCACAGCCAGCGTGAAGTCTTGTGCTTTAGAAGGTCCTCTCCAGAGCAGGGCAAAAACCAGAGTGGTTTGAACGGTTGGTCCCAGGGTAAATTGGTATTAAAGCCAAAGAAGTAACACAGCTTCGCCCCGTGGTCCCGGACGCGGATGCGGAGCCGGCTCCCTCGGCCGAGCCGCTTCCCTCCGAAACCACATAATCCCGCTCAGTCTCCCTTCAAGCGACCACTGTGTCTTAGCTAACGCCTTTTGGGGAGACGCTTGTGCTTTAGCAGCGCGTGTGAAAGCCGATGTCACTTTACGTCTGCTTAGGTATTTCAGTGGAACAAAGCACCGACGCGTCCCTCTGAAGGCTGATGTTCCTGTCATTGCACTTCCAATGTAACCTTAACGAAGTCTCTTTTCGTTTGTTAAATTCAGGAGTCAGGAGAGCTGCGATTGCGATATACCGGTTTTTAGTCTCAAAACGTATAAAAGTACTTGTCTTTGCATCGCGATTTGTTAAAATTGATTGGGAAATAGAATTTGGGGTGTAATGAAATTTGAACTGGGCGGGAAGTTAAAGCTGAAAATTCGGTCCTTTGAGGGTATGTTCGGTAATCAGGACACTTCATTATGCAAAACTAACTTCTCTGTTCTAGTGAATGAATGTTGATGTTGTAAGTGTTTTGCTTTGATAACAGCATCTGGTGGTTCACCGCTTTGCTCCTTTCAGAAGTAAGATAAGAATTTACACCTTTTCAAGAGGGTTCCTTGCCCGGTCAGTGGCAGCTCCGTATTCCAAACAATGGATGAGTTCTCACTTTCTTCCCTCGTTTTCAATGACATGTTGTTTTCTTTTTAATATGAAACAGTTAACAGTAGTCTGCCTGCAATAATATTGTGTTTCATACACTAGATACCAGTCTATCATAAGCTCCTAAATACGGGCGAGCAGATCTATTCAGGGCTAAAAGAAAGTGTAACAGGGTAAATGAAATGACGGTACAACGTAGAGTTCCTGCTGCCTGGGACTGTGAAAATATACAAAAGCGCTGACTTGAATCTCCATGTGACATTCGAGAAATGTCATATTCTTTTCTGATCATGCGTGTTTAACTGAAAATGCAAAAGGACTACAATCAAAGCAAGGACTAGAGTTATTCTCGTAATTTAACATACCGGCTTTTTTTCTCTGCTTGGAGGTGAAACGTGGGAAGAAATACAGCTTTGTGAGGTCTCCCAGCGAATGCATTTCAGCCTGTAAAACGAAGGCAAATACGTGTTTTCGGTGATCAGGCTGCGATAACGAGCATGACAGAACTGGAAAGTGTGAGACTGCAGAACTGCTTTCATTGTCATGATTGTTTCTTGACTTACTTGGAAACTGGAAAGTGTTTAGAGATTTGAGTCTGATCTCTCAAGCCCGTCATTGTTCCATGTAAGAAATATTTCTGTACTTCGGAGATTATCCCCATCCACTATGCGAGAGATCTGTGACCAAGAAAAGACAGATTGATAGTATCAGGCTGTGGGTTCTCATAGGAAAAAAAAATATGATCTCCCCTACAACGTAGGTCAAATTGAAGACGAGCGTAAACCAGAAGACAAGAAGGGCAGACCTGAGTGTTGAAGCAACTCACAGATAATTTTCCTCCCTCTGGCTCTTTTATTCAGTTACATTTTGCTTTTGGATGTTCAAGCATAATTATCCTAGAACTATCCAAGTATTTGGATTGTAATCCAGTAAGTGGATTTGAATTTCTCAGCCACTGTAGACTAAAATTTAATTTTTCAGCCACTGTAGAATATAACCCAAAACAGAGAGTGTGTGCTCAACAGAGGAACTTGGTACAGTTACATAGGTACGGCAGGAAAGCTTCCCCAGGTTTTGATATTCCATTATTTCTTCAGGCAGAAGTTCTATTTGGGTATCGCCACTCCATCCACCTTTCCTTCATTTTTAGAATCAGCAAGTGTCAATAAAAATACTGAAATACTTTACTAAAATGTTGTTACTTTCCTTCCAGGAAATAAACACTTTCATGAATTAGCACAGGCCTGTGGAGAGATTCTACCCAGAATTTCTTTAAGAGGTTACTAGGGAAAAAAAATGAACTGCTGGCAGGAGAATGTGATGGGTTCAGGTTCTGCATCAAAATGCCACACCTGCTTTGGATCAATTCAACTTTATGCAGACTGCTTACTGAAGCTGGACATCTACCCTTGCTCCTGTTTCAAGGAAGAATGGGGCAGGTAGTACCAAATGATTGTTGCCCTGTGTTTTAATGCCCTCTTTCAAAGCTGACACCAAGCACAGGTTTCCTGATGTTCAGTAAATCGTGAATCCCTGCTTCCTTCTGCTTAAGAAAGTCATAGGCTCCCATTGTTTTCCTCTGCACCTACTGACATTTATTTTCCTGAATTACTAGAAAATTAAAAATGTCCTATAATAAATGTTGATGCAGTATTTTCATTACCACCACGCACAAATGAACAGCAGCCAATTTCTTCACCGTGAATTGTGGCTTCCACAATGGTGAGGTTCTTGGCTTGGTTGTAGGGAAATCTTATTTTATTCTTCTGACAAATTTCTGGATATAGGCCGTAGCTCATGGTGAGATATGCACTACAAAATGTTCAGAAGAGTCTGTATTCCACATTTGAAAGACATCTCAAAATCATTTTTTTTCATACAGCAGAACATGCCTCATTGTCAGGAAATGGAACCATTTTTTAAATCACAGAAACACCATTCAAATACAGATGAAAACTACTTCTCTATCTTCCAGCCTTTGTCCACTAGCACTCTTGAGAGGACAGAAACCCTGCTGCTCAGCATGCAGAAGCTCCAATGGACAGGGAATTTTCATTCTTCTTTTTCTCTCACGTGGAGCAACAGCAGTTTCTGATGCAGCATTAGACCCAACGGCTGCTGCTGCTTGGCTCAGTGGCACAAGGAACAATTTATGTTTAGTTGACAGTACAGCTCTATAGATCTATTGTTGACAGTATAGATCTAATAAGTGTGGGCTAGAAAGAATCATTTTCCAGGTCGCAGATTCCCAAAGCTGATCGAAGAATGAGGTGACCTACAGTGTTTTTCTAAAAATCATATTAGAGCTTCTTCCAGAATTGCAGAGTTAAGATGTGAATGGGGCCTTCTTGCCCACAAGCAACTGGCAATTATTGCCCTTTGAAACTCCAGATATGGCACAAGCAGATAAAGGTTTGGTATAGTGGTGAGGGAAGTCAAGGATGTTTGCGAAACTCCTAATGCACTTGGAATTTTTTTTCTTTTCCTCTGTGTGACAAGAACTGTACATGGTGTTCCCCAACTCCATTGATACCAGTTACCCTAATTCTTCTTACTGTGTAACAGGCCAAGCTCTGAGGGCTACTTTAGACCAATCTCTAGGTATTTCTACACTGAAAGAAATGTCTCTCTGCCTGCTTCAATGCCTATTAAATCAATGCTGTAGTTTTAACACTAGAGAAAAAAAAGAGGAAAAGAGGAAAAGAGGAGGAAAAGAGGAAAAGAGGAGGAAAAGAGGAAAATTTGTAACATAAGAACATAACAGGACTTTTTTTTCCTTCACTTTCTATTATGCTAACAAAAAATGTCGAATGCCTCTTCTGCTAAAAGAGACAGACTTACATTACTCCTTTAATTCTTGAAGCTCCTCTCGTCCTTTAATACCACGGTGATGAATCTTTTAACTGAGCATTTACATAACATAGGAGAACGATTTACCCATAACCTAATGGCTGCAAACTGACAGTGGAATGAGGCAAAGCTGTCAAGAGAACTTCCACTCAGTTTTTGGCGCTTGGAATTCATGAGTAAACCCCCAAATTCAGGGGACAGTGTGTCCCAGCAGCCTAAACTCTGCCGCTTTGTTATTTTGTGAAGATTTTAACCCTTGCACATATAAGGAGATTATCAGCATGTACTGAAGTAGACAGAGTGGGGGAAGATAATCAGATGAGTCATAACTGAGTGGAAATGTAACTCAGAAGTGTCAAATACAACGCGCGTGAAACACTGCTTCCTAAGGCTCCACGTATTTGAAAACATTTAGGGGCATATACAGGAACAAAGGGCGAGGGCAGCCCTTTCAAAGTGATTTCTACTGTCTGCTGCAGCTGGGAGTCATTTTGAAATTCAGCCTACAGCTGACATGCTTGCGTTTCACATCTTCAATGCTGGTCTGCACTGATGAAATATAAAGAGGTCAACTTTGTGTTTATGACATACAAATCAGAATTTGATCCACATATAAAAATATTTTTGTGCTGATTTTCTGAAAAACAAAACCAAACAACCAAACAAAAAAAACAACCAAACCCACAAACTGTGGTCTCTAGACTGATTTATGAAGGTAAGAAGCTAAGAAGAAAATTGTAAGAACAATTTAAATGCAGATAACCTAAAAGAACAGGGAATAGAATTAAAAAAAACTGTAAGAAGTGCTTTCAGAATTTTCACGTATACTGAATACCATATTTGCTATAGTTGGCCTATTGCTTCATAAATTATGAACAATTGTTCGTTATCTTCTAGGCAATACATATTTCTTTTCATATGGAATGATATTTAAAAGTGTTCTGGGGCATATGTAGGCCCCAAACCCATATCTAGAAAAGGCAAATGGGAGAAAGGAAAATAAACTCGACATACTGTTTCTGACGATCATATTCACTGTAAACTCTACCTACATACTGTCGTATTCATTCCCTATATACAGCACCCAGCATCAAAAGGACTAGAGATTAAGAGTTCAAGGATTTAGTGCTACGCACAAAGGAAAACAAAACCAAACAATAAGATCTGCGCCCATTCTTGGAAATAATTTGTACTCGCAAGCAATGAGGAGGGTAATTTATACAGAAATGTTGATATGCAAAAGATAAATATGTTGTGCTGCACGTATAGCAATACAGTAATATTCAAAATATTCATGATAGCACTCTGAAAAAGAGAAACAACAACTGAAAGTCCAATACATGCTCCGAACACTTATGTCATCTTGTCGAAAAAGTAGTGAGAAAATGGCTGAAGAATATGAAATTATGCCCAGCAGATGGCAGGAGAGAATAAGACCGGCGAAGTCAAAGAAGTGGCTCCCAACACTTTTCGGCACTGCTGTCCCCGGCGAGCGCGGCGCCAACCCGCTCGAAAGGTCCGCGGCGACCGCAAGACCGACGACCCCCAGCGCACGGGCGCGCTGGGCCGCGACGCACCAAGGCACTTGAGACGGCACCCCGCCGCCCACAGAGCGAGTCGGCCGCCGGGACCGCAAGGCCTCTCGTAAAAGGAGCAGCTCTGTGCGGCGCCGCCCCGCCCGGAGGGGAAGATGCCGGGAAACGGCGCTTCAGGGGCACCGGGGCTGGGGGACGGCGAGCGCGACGGAGGCAGAGGCGGAGGCAGAGGCGGAGGCGGGGACTGGCGCGTCGAAGCCGGCCGGGGCCCCGGGGAGGGGCCCGAGAGCAGCGGAGGGCGAAGGCCCCGCCTCGCCGCGCCCGCGGAGGGGGCGGAGGCCCAGGCCCCGCCCTCGCCAGCCGTGCCCGCCCCTGCTCCCAACCAGGTCGGCTCCCACCGCATAAAGGCCGCGGCGCGGCCGGCGGCGGCTCACAGCTCGGCGCGGGCAGAGTCGGCGGCATGTCCGGCAGAGGCAAGGGCGGGAAGGGGCTCGGCAAGGGGGGCGCCAAGCGCCACCGCAAGGTGCTGCGCGACAACATCCAGGGCATCACCAAGCCGGCCATCCGCCGGCTGGCTCGGCGCGGCGGCGTGAAGCGCATCTCGGGGCTCATCTATGAGGAGACGCGCGGCGTGCTGAAGGTCTTCCTGGAGAACGTGATCCGCGACGCCGTCACCTACACGGAGCACGCCAAGAGGAAGACGGTCACGGCCATGGACGTGGTCTACGCCCTCAAGCGCCAGGGACGCACCCTCTACGGCTTCGGCGGCTAAAGCTTTCCGCCCCCGGACCATCTCGAGAACCCAAAGGCTCTTCTAAGAGCCACCCACTTTCTCCGTCCGAAGAGCTGTGTCGCCTTGCTCGACCGTTCTTGGCTCGCGCCGTGTTTCTGCCCCCTTCCCTTCCACGCTCCCGCGCTCTCTGTACCGCTCCCCCCGCCCCCGTCTTTCTTGCCGAGCTGCGGCAGGGCTGGCTAGCCTTGCAGTTCGGCTTCGGCTTCCTCTCTAGCGCCCTGCTGCTGCGGCATCGTTCCCCTTCCCGGCTCTTCCGCCGCCTCTTTCCTTTGCTTTGCTTTCCTTTCCGGCAGCCGCTCTCGGAAGAGCTTGCTGGGGCGCTCGGCCCTGCAAAGCGAGCCACGCGCCGGTTTGTGACTCTTCCCGAGGCGTTTAGCGACGCCGGGAAGCCCCGGAAACCGCCGGGGCCTGAAGGGCGAGCCTAGTGCCTCTCTTCAGCGGCTTTGTTTGGAAAAACACACGGGCCGAGGGAACGGTCCCCCTGCCCCCGCCAGCGAAATAAACAGAAGGAAAACGGTGACACCCGGCTCTGTCTCGCCAACTTCCCTACTACAGGGCGGCGGCTCCTTCGATTGCCCCTGCCCGGTCACGCCCGGGGCGGGGGGGACGGGGACGGGAACTGCAGCGACTGCAACCGGGTTCGCTTCAGCCGGCGGGGCGCGCGAGGGGCCTCCTCGCGCTTGCGCGGGGGGCAGGGGGCGGCTGGCGGCCTCCGCAGCCCCGGGCCCCGGCGGCGAGCGGGTTAAGCGCCCTCGCTCTTTCGAAAAGCCCGCGCGGGCGCCGATTGGCTCCGGGCGACTCCGCGCTCGGCAGAGCCCGCGCCCCAGCACAGCCCCCGCCCCGCAGAGCGGCGCGACCCTCCGCCCACCCGCTGGCCGGAGCGGAGGTGCGGAGGGGCCCACGAGGAAAACGCAGGCTTCCCGGCCGCGGCAGAGCGACTGCGCCGGGGCGGCCGAAGAGGGAAGGACCCCCCCGCCGCCGCCGCCGCCGCGCCAGCCCTCCAGCCCCTCCCGTGCCAAAACGCACGCGCACCCTTCCCCCGCTCAGCGGCATCTCAAGCTCCTTCTCGAGACTGTGGGTGGCTCTGAAAAGAGCCTTTGGGTTTCGCTTCTGTGCTCGGGACGCTTCCCCGGGCCCGGGTTACTTGCTCTTGGCTTTGTGGCTCTCGGTCTTCTTGGGCAGCAGCACGGCCTGGATGTTGGGCAGCACGCCGCCCTGCGCGATGGTCACCTTGCCCAGCAGCTTGTTGAGCTCCTCGTCGTTGCGGATGGCCAGCTGCAGGTGGCGGGGGATGATGCGCGTCTTCTTGTTGTCGCGGGCCGCGTTGCCCGCCAGCTCCAGGATCTCGGCCGTCAGGTACTCCAGCACGGCCGCCAGGTACACCGGGGCGCCGGCGCCCACCCGCTCCGCGTAGTTGCCCTTGCGCAGCAGCCGGTGCACGCGGCCCACGGGGAACTGCAGCCCGGCCCGCGACGAGCGCGACTTGGCCTTGGCCCGCGCCTTCCCGCCCTGCTTCCCGCGGCCCGACATCCTCGCTCGCTCGCTCCCTCGCTGCTAAGCTCCCGCCGGCACAGGGGAAAAGCAGGTGAGTTACCCGCGCCCCGAGGCCCGCCCTTATATCCCTTCCCTTCGCGCGGCCGGCGGCTCCTGATAGGCCGAGGCGCCTGTCGGGGAACGCGCGCCCAATGGCGGAGCGAATCTCGTCCTGACCAATAGCGAGGGCCGCAGCTCCGAAAGGCCCCCGCCCGCGCTCTCGAGGCGGCCAGTGGCGAGGCGGGAGGGGCGGGCTTCGGCAGGCGGCCCCGCCCGGGCGGAACGTTCGCTCCCGCCGCCGCAGCCCGGACCCGCGGGGGCCGCCCCGCCCCCGATCCGCTCGGCTTTTCCCCGCCTTCATTGTTTCAAAGCAGCCGGGCTGGCGAAGCGCGGCTTGGGAGGGCGGAGTTGAGGAGCTAGAGGGGAAGAGGGAGGCGGCGTGGCCGTGTCAGTGAGCGGGAGGAAAGGCGGGGGGGGTTACCGGCCCAGGGGACAGGCGGTACACCTCCCCGCCGTGTTCCACGCCGGGCCTTTTCCCCGCGGGAAGACCTCGCCCCTTTCCAACACCGCGCCACCCCAGCGCTTTCCGACCTTCCCAAACCGTACGCGGAACACCGCCACGGCTCCCTCCCTTCTGGCCCCCGCCCCAGCTGCGCGCAGGGACAGCGTGGGCAGACACGGCCTCTGCACTCACTGCCCGGTTACATCCAAAACTTCGCTTACAGCCTTTGCATCATTCATCGATCTGAACGTTTCAATAAAGTGAATTTTAGGGAAATACTGTAAAGTAACATAATTAGTAAAAAAAAAAATGCTGTTTTTCGCAATGTCACAGCTCCTTTTATTGTGTATGGAGTGGCTCTTAAAAGAGCCTTTGGGTTGGTCAAAATACTTTCTGAAAATACGTGGTAACGTTCTAAAGCGGTTTACGCGCGCTCGCCGCGGATGCGGCGGGCCAGCTGGATGTCCTTGGGCATGATGGTGACGCGCTTGGCGTGGATGGCGCAGAGGTTGGTGTCCTCGAAGAGCCCCACCAGGTAGGCCTCGCTCGCCTCCTGCAGCGCCATCACGGCCGAGCTCTGGAAGCGCAGGTCGGTCTTGAAGTCCTGCGCGATCTCGCGCACCAGGCGCTGGAAGGGCAGCTTGCGGATCAGCAGCTCCGTCGACTTCTGGTAGCGCCGGATCTCGCGCAGCGCCACCGTGCCGGGCCGGTAGCGGTGCGGCTTCTTCACGCCGCCCGTGGCCGGCGCGCTCTTGCGGGCCGCCTTGGTGGCCAGCTGCTTGCGGGGCGCCTTCCCGCCCGTCGACTTACGCGCCGTCTGCTTCGTGCGCGCCATGGCTCTCAAGCAAAGAAGTAGGGCACTGAGGACCCGGAGGACTGACGTCCTGCCCCTGTTCGAGGAGTATATATAGCACTAGCCCCTTCTCTGATAGGCGGCTGGGGACGTGCTGAGCCGCATTGGTGGATTCAAAGTTCAAAAATCCCGCCACTGGCAGGGCCCGCCTACCCTCTGGCGTCTTTGTTCCCGCTGCATAGTGCGTGCCGCCGAAAGAAGCCGTGCTTTAATCTCTGTATATTTTTTCCTCTTCCGGAAACGCTTCATATATTATTGATTTTAAAGTTTTTTAGACATTGTGTAGGTAAATAATTGAGACCTCCTTTTTCTAAAAGATTGTTTTTCTTTTCACTGAAATTGTCCTTTTTTTTGTATGGATATTTCCATGCAGAGTTAGTAAGGATAAAATTTCTGAAAGATATAGGATTTTTTATTTAAATACGTCGAAACATTACAGAAACATACAGAATATAGAAAGAGAACAGAGGCAAACAAAGATGGCAGTTAAAAAAAATACACTGGTAAGAACAATGAAAAAAGGGATATTACAAAAGATAGGTTTAATCAAAGAATGAAAAAGATCCACCCCTTATAGTCCCTATCAGCACTACAGGAACACATCAACTGTACTAAGAAAATGAGGATCAGAGAATGAGCGTACAAGTCAAAGGCTGTAAGCGAAGTTTTGGATGTAACCGGGCAGTGAGTGCAGAGGCCGTGTCTGCCCACGCTGTCCCTGCGCGCAGCTGGGGCGGGGGCCAGAAGGGAGGGAGCCGTGGCGGTGTTCCGCGTACGGTTTGGGAAGGTCGGAAAGCGCTGGGGTGGCGCGGTGTTGGAAAGGGGCGAGGTCTTCCCGCGGGGAAAAGGCCCGGCGTGGAACACGGCGGGGAGGTGTACCGCCTGTCCCCTGGGCCGGTAACCCCCCCCGCCTTTCCTCCCGCTCACTGACACGGCCACGCCGCCTCCCTCTTCCCCTCTAGCTCCTCAACTCCGCCCTCCCAAGCCGCGCTTCGCCAGCCCGGCTGCTTTGAAACAATGAAGGCGGGGAAAAGCCGAGCGGATCGGGGGCGGGGCGGCCCCCGCGGGTCCGGGCTGCGGCGGCGGGAGCGAACGTTCCGCCCGGGCGGGGCCGCCTGCCGAAGCCCGCCCCTCCCGCCTCGCCACTGGCCGCCTCGAGAGCGCGGGCGGGGGCCTTTCGGAGCTGCGGCCCTCGCTATTGGTCAGGACGAGATTCGCTCCGCCATTGGGCGCGCGTTCCCCGACAGGCGCCTCGGCCTATCAGGAGCCGCCGGCCGCGCGAAGGGAAGGGATATAAGGGCGGGCCTCGGGGCGCGGGTAACTCACCTGCTTTTCCCCTGTGCCGGCGGGAGCTTAGCAGCGAGGGAGCGAGCGAGCGAGGATGTCGGGCCGCGGGAAGCAGGGCGGGAAGGCGCGGGCCAAGGCCAAGTCGCGCTCGTCGCGGGCCGGGCTGCAGTTCCCCGTGGGCCGCGTGCACCGGCTGCTGCGCAAGGGCAACTACGCGGAGCGGGTGGGCGCCGGCGCCCCGGTGTACCTGGCGGCCGTGCTGGAGTACCTGACGGCCGAGATCCTGGAGCTGGCGGGCAACGCGGCCCGCGACAACAAGAAGACGCGCATCATCCCCCGCCACCTGCAGCTGGCCATCCGCAACGACGAGGAGCTCAACAAGCTGCTGGGCAAGGTGACCATCGCGCAGGGCGGCGTGCTGCCCAACATCCAGGCCGTGCTGCTGCCCAAGAAGACCGACAGCCACAAGGCTAAAGCCAAGTGAACACATGTAAGAGTAATCAGGAAACAAAAAGGCTCTTTTCAGAGCCACCCACAGTCTCGAGAAGGAGCTTGAGATGCCGCTGAGCGGGGGAAGGGTGCGCGTGCGTTTTGGCACGGGAGGGGCTGGAGGGCTGGCGCGGCGGCGGCGGCGGCGGGGGGGTCCTTCCCTCTTCGGCCGCCCCGGCGCAGTCGCTCTGCCGCGGCCGGGAAGCCTGCGTTTTCCTCGTGGGCCCCTCCGCACCTCCGCTCCGGCCAGCGGGTGGGCGGAGGGTCGCGCCGCTCTGCGGGGCGGGGGCTGTGCTGGGGCGCGGGCTCTGCCGAGCGCGGAGTCGCCCGGAGCCAATCGGCGCCCGCGCGGGCTTTTCGAAAGAGCGAGGGCGCTTAACCCGCTCGCCGCCGGGGCCCGGGGCTGCGGAGGCCGCCAGCCGCCCCCTGCCCCCCGCGCAAGCGCGAGGAGGCCCCTCGCGCGCCCCGCCGGCTGAAGCGAACCCGGTTGCAGTCGCTGCAGTTCCCGTCCCCGTCCCCCCCGCCCCGGGCGTGACCGGGCAGGGGCAATCGAAGGAGCCGCCGCCCTGTAGTAGGGAAGTTGGCGAGACAGAGCCGGGTGTCACCGTTTTCCTTGTTTATTTCGCTGGCGGGGGCAGGGGGACCGTTCCCTCGGCCCGTGTGTTTTTCCAAACAAAGCCGCTGAAGAGAGGCACTAGGCTCGCCCTTCAGGCCCCGGCGGTTTCCGGGGCTTCCCGGCGTCGCTAAACGCCTCGGGAAGAGTCACAAACCGGCGCGTGGCTCGCTTTGGCAGGGCCGAGCGCCCCAGCAAGCTCTTCCGAGAGCGGCTGCCGGAAAGGAAAGCAAAGCAAAGGAAAGAGGCGGCGGAAGAGCCGGGAAGGGGAACGATGCCGCAGCAGCAGGGCGCTAGAGAGGAAGCCGAAGCCGAACTGCAAGGCTAGCCAGCCCTGCCGCAGCTCGGCAAGAAAGACGGGGGCGGGGGGAGCGGTACAGAGAGCGCGGGAGCGTGGAAGGGAAGGGGGCAGAAACACGGCGCGAGCCAAGAACGGTCGAGCAAGGCGACACAGCTCTTCGGACGGAGAAAGTGGGTGGCTCTTAAAAGAGCCTTTGGGTTCTCGAGGTGGTCCGGGGGCGGAAAGCTTTAGCCGCCGAAGCCGTAGAGGGTGCGTCCCTGGCGCTTGAGGGCGTAGACCACGTCCATGGCCGTGACCGTCTTCCTCTTGGCGTGCTCCGTGTAGGTGACGGCGTCGCGGATCACGTTCTCCAGGAAGACCTTCAGCACGCCGCGCGTCTCCTCGTAGATGAGCCCCGAGATGCGCTTCACGCCGCCGCGCCGAGCCAGCCGGCGGATGGCCGGCTTGGTGATGCCCTGGATGTTGTCGCGCAGCACCTTGCGGTGGCGCTTGGCGCCCCCCTTGCCGAGCCCCTTCCCGCCCTTGCCTCTGCCGGACATGCCGCCGACTCTGCCCGCGCCGAGCTGTGAGCCGCCGCCGGCCGCGCCGCGGCCTTTATGCGGTGGGAGCCGACCTGGTTGGGAGCAGGGGCGGGCACGGCGGGCGGGGGCGGGGCCTGGGCCTCCGCCCCCTCCGCGGGCGCGGCGAGGCGGGGCCTTCGCCCTCCGCTGCTCTCGGGCCCCTCCCCGGGGCCCCGGCCGGCTTCGACGCGCCAGTCCCCGCCTCCGTCTCTGCCTCCGTCTCTGCCTCCGCCTCTGCCTCCGCCTCTGCCTCCGCCTCTGCCTCCGCCTCTGCCTCCGTCGCGCTCGCCGTCCCCCAGCCCCGGTGCCCCTGAAGCGCCGTTTCCCGGCATCTTCCCCTCCGGGCGGGGCGGCGCCGCACAGAGCTTCTATTCCTATGGGGCCGAGCGCGCCCCTGTTCAGGGAGCCGGCGGCCTTGCGGCCCCCGCGGACCGTTGTTGAGGTCACGCTTACTATGTCTCAGGAGTTCTGAGGTCACATCGCAAGGACTCGATGGTGGTATCGAAGATCGGTTGCTAAATGTAAGAAGTGACAGGTCACCTCCGTGGCCTTATGCTGTGAAGCATCAGGATAATCATGTCTATGCCTTCACCTCAAACCAGAAGGAAGCATGCATGTTTTTCTAGAAGCTGGCTGTGCCCAACTCTCAGACTGGGCATCACTGGCGAGTCCGCAAAGGGCTTTTTCAGCACAGAACTGGAGAAGGCCCTTTATTTTCTCTCCTGTGTCTGCAGTGTCGCTTCATAGTAAGTCCCAGACATCCTGGTCACATTCAAAAAGCATTATATTTCCATTTAGATCACTGCTACTAACTGGATGAAAATTAGTCATGCATGTCAAATACACAACAAAAATGGCTACGTCAGCTATGTGCATGTGTACCTCCATGTTTTCAAGGGCCTGACATCATTCTGAGTGGATAGGTACTCTTTCTTTCATGTAATATATTTTCCTTTCACCGGTGTACATTGCCAGTGACAACATTTCTCTTTGTTACTTTGGTATGATTTCATGACTCTGAAAATCAGTCATCATGACTGTTAAATCCATACCTCCTTTCTGCTGGCTATCCTTGCAGTCCTCCTTTTCATAGCTCAGGGCCCACTGGGGCTATGAGATGAGCATAATTCCAATATGGAGAGTTTGCCTGTGCTTATCGTGGCCAAATACACACATCTTTATCCACACAGAGACAGAGGAGATCCTTTCAAGGTGAAGGGCTCAGGGAGATCTTTGTGAACTCTGACAACCCTTTGTCTTGCAGACATTGGCATATGGTTCTGCCTTAGTCACAGTGAGTCCAGGAGGGAAGGTCTGTGTGAGTGATGTGATCTAAAAATATAATGGTGAGGTAATTTTTTCCCAGTATCTTTCAGCTCTGCTATTTTATATAGGAATGTCTCTGCCTGGCCCTGAAGACTCCCGACTTCTTTTTCTCTGTTCTTTCAAATGACTTGTCATTCTCTCTGCTTCAAATACATTCTTTTCACCGCTCTTCAGCTACAGGAAAGAGGGTTCAGTTCACTCTCTACGCTGGTTGCCACTTTGTCCCACTTCATCTACACCATAGAAAGCATGTTTTCCAGCACCATTTTGTAACGTACACACACACACTGAGGACACTTAACTATATATAAATGAGGTTCTCCTCTGTGAAAGGGATACACACCATGTAGTATACATATCCATCACCCATTTGTCCATCTTCCACTCCCACTGTACCTGTTCCTCAGCCTTTTATAATTTCTCATGCTAAAGCCAAATCCTAAAGCATGAAAAATGAGAGCTGCTATATCTGGAGAAAGCAATCAATAAACACACAGGAGAAAAATCCATTCAAAGCTCTCCAATTCAAAGACATCCCCCCTGACTCGGTGAGTCCCTGGCCTACAAATCACCAGGACCTAAGGCATCATTTTGATGAGGTATCAGTTATTGTTCTTACACTGTTTTTTTACTGGCCTCTGTCACAGATGGGATATTGGCCCAGATGGAAGTTTCCTGTGAATTACACAGTTCTTCCGGTGTTATGATCATAAGTCTCTGTCTAGAATGCACTTCAAAGGGCAGCACAATCTCAAGGCTGTCCCACTCATATTGCCCATTCATTTCCCCTGACTCTGGATCCCTGCTGATATTCCTAACTGCAGAAACAAGTTCCACTACTGTACTCTGTATTCTTTCTCTGTCCTCTCCCAGAGTTATGGCTTGTGTGTTCCCGATGCTAGCCCAATAGAGCACAAGCTGGTGTCTCCTTCAACACTGAAGAGACCATAACCAGGTGACAAAAAAACCCAAAACAACCCAAACCAGAGCTATGATGATTCACCATGTTAGGAGAATAATCACATGTTGTAAAATGAAAAAAGAAAAACCTAAACCCGAACAGTTTTCAAGTATAAGAACCTTTTCATTAGTGTCAAATGCAAACAAACATTCCTGTCCTCATCCAGTGATGTCACTGACAGCAGTAACCCTTAAAAGCCTTTCCATGTACTCAACATGCCAAGGCCTGTTTTCTTCTAAAGAATTAAAAAACAAGCAGAAATTACACCTTTGCCTCCACTTAAGTTTTGGTTCAACTGTTGAGCCTAACCTCTTTTTTTTTTCTCTTTTTTCCTTTTTTTTTTCTTTATTTCTTCCCCCTCTTCACCCCAGAAGATATTTATATAAATGAACATGCATTAGATCTGGACAGTTAATATCAGAATTACTCAAATGTTTACCTTATTGATCAGCAGGCCCTTTTCTCAACAACTTTGGGTAATTTGGACTATTAAGTTTCCTTTCTTGTAGGTGCCTCCTACTGTAGTTTGGGTAAACCCAAAACCCCAGCCAATTTCTCTTTACTTACCACCTCTATACATCAGCTGGACATAGGCTGATCCCTGCTCCTAGATGCTCAGTGCTGGCCTTGCGTGCTAGTCTTGTTAACCATACAATTAAATGTAAAAAGATGTTACAAACTACTAACCTCAAACAATACACAAAAGTTAAACTTGTTATTCTACTCCTCATTTCATGCATGAATCAACCAAAACTTGATTGCATTTTCAGTGTCCAAAACACAAAAAAACTATGTCAGGAAGACCAAGATTTAGACTTAATACACTTAACATGGAATCCAATCCTTCTTTCTGGGACCAGTTCATACAAGGCAGGTTGCAGGCAAAATAGGTGAAACATACTCTTCTTGAATGTGCCCACACTGTATACACATACTCTCATGAGCCGTGAAGCCAGATTCCTAACTTCCTAACTGTCTGATAGCAGGAGTGCTGAGTGACTGGTCTCATTTGTATATTGTGGGGAAATCCGGGCACCAGCCGGCCCTTCCAGTGCCCCTGGCAGTCTGGATGACATCCTAACCAGGGACAGTGCCGCTCTGGCACCAGCCCATGGACTGCACAGCTGCGAAGCATGTACTGTAGAAAACATAAGCTACAACACAGCACCCTTACACACTGAACAACTCTTCAAAACCTTTTTGTTCCCTTCTGTGGGAAGACAGCCAGCCTATATTGCTGGCACCCAAGTGCTACCTTGTGATACTCCTGCTCTAGAAACATGGCACAAACAGCCTTATCTGGAGCCAGTACCTGCTTCACCCCCACACCTCTGAGGAAAACTGGCAAGGCAGCATCACTTAATGAGAGCACCTTCACATGGTGTGTGACACAGTGCTTTGGCTCTCATCAATGGCAGAAGTCCAGCCTACACAGTGTCTGGGTGCCACCATCACTGCCTGTGTGGCAAAAAAATGGGTTGCCTGCCAACCCAAATGTACCTGGAAGCCTGACACATCAGCGCCTGGGGTGTCACCAGCCAGGGAGATGGCGGATTGCAGACCAGTTGTGAATGCACTACGTGCCCAAGGATACTTTGTCCCTCCATAGGTACCAAACATGGCTCCGGCTGGAGGGGGCATGTGGATCGGTCACATTGCTCCCTCCCTCTTACCAGCATTCACAGGGAGCACTGGGACACAAACAGGGAAGAGTGGAAGGCAGAAAGCATGCAGAAGCGCCAGGGTGTTGTGGAGAGGAAGAGTGGGTTGCTCAGCATTGCTCTGTGCGGGCTGCTCACTTTGAGCAGCCAGGCTTCAGTGCTGATGGAGAGGCTGCTCTGAAAGGACAGTGTGGTGGCACCCTTCCTTGGTGGAATTCACTATTAAACACAGGTGAAAGAGAGGCACTGTCGATTCAGGAGGGGACGATTTCTTTGGGCAGCCATGGCTGGTGGAGCTTCTGTTAATGTTGCTTACCTTTCATGGACAGTTTGCCTCCGGGCCTGAGGTCCTCAATTGTTGGTTGACGACTACATTCAAAGCATGCCAGGATGGTCCAGAAGGCAGTTTGTCAAGCCTTAGGTTAATTTTAGAAGACCAAAGTACTTTAAGACATAAATAATTCTGTTCTTTGATATCTGACTGACAGTGAGGATCTTTTCTTTGCCTGTGTGTGAGAAAAGTAAAAATGTGTTAACCTGGTAAACTGCCGTACAGTAGAGAACAAAGTGCATCTCTTTTCCTCATTAGCTGTTCTGGGAAGGATTTTGGCCCCCTGTGTTTTTGCTGTGTTTTTTCACTGGTTTTTTTTGCCCAGGAAGGGCATCCTTCCCAGTGCCTCCTAACTATGGACATATCCAGGTTTTGGACTATAGGTTTTCAATTGCCAAATGACATGCCATGGCAATGATGAAGGGAGGCCACAATAGGCGCCCCAACCCTTACCCAAGAGTACAGGGAGGAGTGTGCAACATTCCAGGAAGCTGAGTCTACGGGGACAATCATCCGTTGCCCTACCCTATTTGTCCTGCCCACTATAGATGCTCAGCCATACACTGGATTTAAAAGGCCTTGTGTGGCCTCATTACACTTAGGAGTCTTAAAAACAGCAGCAGCAGCAACATTAGTATTATGTAGGCAGAGACTTGTTTGCTGAGCTGCAACGACTTTGTAGTTTGGTAGGTATCACTTTAAAATTGCTTAGCTAAGGGTTAAAAGCTGTTAAACTGTGCTGGCTGGTTTGATCACACAAGCTATTACATTTGTAACTCAGATGAAGGATGAAGTCACTGAGGGCAGGTAAGGCATGGGTGTAACACTGTGTAATCATGGTTGCAGGGAGTATTTACACCTCTTTCCTGTGGAACATGTATGCGGGAGTGCAGCACATAATGTAAAGGCCCTCACCTAAATCTCTCTGGAAATTGTCACTTGAAGGAAGGAGAGGGGCTGTGGTGCAGAGGCTCATCAGCTGTACTTCCTCCAGCTGTCTAAGAATGACTGACTGCGGCACTCACCTACAGCAGGTAGAGCCACATTTGTGTGGCTAGCTCTCATGCTAATGCCTCCTAACAAAATTGCTTGAGAAGAACAACTACCGTGCTACCTCTCCTTATTGCAAACATATCTAAATATAACGCAGAGCTCATTTTCTTAGGAACAAGTACTGGCAGGTCCTAAACTGGAGATGGGAATGTTTGATAGCTCTCAGGTGCAGTGCCAGCCCTTGGCTGTGGTTCATGTGTCTCCTTGCTTATGCCAAGAGGTCTTAATAGATAACTGCAAAAGTTTGACGGATCTGGGTATCTGAAGGGAGGTGACTTGCAGGGTTCAGACTGCAATCTTGTGCAGGTTTGTGATGTAGTGTGGCCTGCTGGAGTGCCCATGAGGTAAGAAGGATTGAAGTCATTCAGATGTAGTAGACATTACAGTGATGCTCTCCCCAAAAGTATCTCTGGAGATCCTGATATCACTCTTCCTCTTTTAATGAATGATGAAGTGTACCTCCCTCCAGTCTCATTGAGAAAGCCAAACTGCATGTCAGAGTCTATGCAACGCCTTCTTCATGAAGTCTTTCTGCAATATCCTATACCTAAAACAGGATTATTTCCCTTTCTCCTTTGCTCAGCTGGAGGCGAAACTGCCATTCCTGCCTTTTATATAACCCTTTATCACATTTTTTCTTTGCCTGAGTACATCTGTTCATTCCTTCTAAACTATCTGCTCTGGCTGCGGAGCAAACTTTTTAAAATTGCCAAATGCACCTTAATTTTCCAAAATTTTGTTGCTGCATGTATTTCTTTCATGTAGAGAAGAACACGTGTTCCAAGCAGCAATTCTACATTGCTAAAGTTATTTTATGTCTTTCCTGCGAAGCCATTAAAAAAGAAAGATCAGAGCTTCTCCCTGTGTCATGAAATTTCTGAAGTTTATTTTAAGATAGTAGACCGTAACTGTCGGAGATCGGAAGCTGCTACACATATTATTAGCTATCCCTGTTGGAACGGGGAGAGGGTAGCAACTGCTGGGAGAAAAGCCAGGCAGACAACTGGGATGGTCACCATTTTAGCCACCCCAATTTCGGCCACCAATAAATGTGAATCAACTCTCTGTGAAGCCACAACTGAGGGCTGGAGTACTTAAATCTCCTCCAGTGAAGGTTACCAAAGTAAATGTGTATGAGTTCAAAATAACAAGAGTAGGCAACATGAGTTTTCATTTTGCTGACATGTCATTCATAGTCTACGCTTTTCCTCTGTCTATGTCCTATGAAGTGTCTTGGTAGCTGCTAAATGTCATCTGCTCCCAGCGCTGCTACTTTATTTCACCATGTAGTCAAGTCAGTGGAAAGTCTCATTCATTGATTTACAAACACATATAGCATATAGGCTTAAAAAACACATATTTATTTTACTTCAATTTTGGTAATTTGTGAAGGTATATCTTCAATACCCACATCCACTCCAATTTATTTCATTCCTGTATCCTTATTTTATGTTGCATAACTTTTACAAACAAGACCCTGAAAGTCCCAATTTGATTAGCTCTTCTCTCAATTCCTGTTGAAGCGTTACAGAGCTCAGATACACTTTTCGTGCAACCTTTTATCTGTTTTTTTTTTTCTTCTAGGGTGCAGGTTGCAATTTTTCCCTTCATTGCATTTATTCATAGTTTCATATTCACTAAAACACAATTTTACAGCAAACTAAAATGTTTTCATTTTATATACACATTTAGTATTTACAAAACAGCCATTGTAAATGAAACAATGAGGTGGAAACAGGATTACACTTACCTAAAACTACCTATTCATGCAATCTGAAAGTTTGGTTGCTAATTAAGTACTGTGTTTACATTATATGTTATATCTGGTTATATCAAAGGAAATCAGAGGGCAGGGCTGAAGCATAGTCTTTGTGATCCTTAAATAACTACAAAAGGCAATGGATAATACACTTGTTTATAATCAGGTGCAGATTCATGAAATATTATTCCAGAGCTCTGTTCTGTTCAGCATATTACATCATCTTCAACCAGATACCAATATTGATTGAATTCTTCCTGGTTCTTTAGGAACGACCTATGGCCTACCTCTCCCCTTGTTAAAACTCAGGTTATCACAAAGGGCTTTATTTTTTGCCCTGAAAGCATTTCCTCATTTCAGTGATGGCTATCAAATGCATAAGGAAGAATTAGGTGGGTTTTACTTAGAGTGGGAAGAGGATTCAGAATTGGCTTTAGATGAATCTTTGCGTAGACATACTGTGTGAGATGTGTTAAAAAAAACCACAAGCAGTAGTATGGTTTTAAATTCTACTACTATTAAAGAAAATACATAACAAGATAATACTCTCTGGGCAGGAAAAGCATAACTACTAAACTGCTACACTAGCCCTTGCACATCTTAAATTACTAGAGAGACAAAGATAATTTCAGTAAATATCACCAGAAGTTTAGGAGCTTGCTTTCTTTTACAAAGCTGCCGTTTTGTAACATCAGGAATCGAATGATGGTTTCCTTGAAAGGTGACATGCAACATGAAAAGCAAATAGCTTAATTTACTTAATAATTGGTACAGAAATTCATACGGAAAACAAACAAAAGAAAGAAAGCACCCAACACAAGGTAGCAGGGTAAGTTTGCCTCCCTTCTACTGAAATTCCAGGAAGACAAAATAAAAGAACTGTACGTACATAAATCTCCAGATATTAACAAATTGCTTATGGCTCTATAAAAAGTGCAATAGGAGGTTGTACGAGACACTATTTCACTAGACTTTAGCGTTTTAGGAGGTAAAACACATGGTCAAAGGAACCGGTTCTTAATCCATATTCAGAGCTGAAAGAGGAGTTTGTGTTACTTCCTCCTCTTCAAAATCAATTTAAACTGTCAAAATAGCTTAAAATCGGCAGATTTCAACTTTGACCCCAAGAAAACCCTCTAAACAGTCAGTCTGAGTCGTTGCTGTAACATTTATATCAAAAGGAAGTTTTTAATTTGCAAGGAAAAACAAAAGTTTCTCTCTTCAGAGGTCTCTCCAGCAGCAGCACACGGGATTTATCGCTTCTCCTTTAACTCAGTCCGCGTGTTTACGGCTGGAAACTCTCCCGAACGCAAGTACCTGCTCTTCTCCTCCCTCACCGGGGAAATGGGGCGATTTGGTGGCAGAAATTCCGAGGAAAATACACTTTTGTTAGTCCAAAGAAACACAAATCGAGCACACCGAAGGGCTCCCCGGCCGTGCAGCGGGGCGGGCTCTGCAACGCACCAATCACCGCGCGGCTCCTCTCTAAAAATACGAGCATCTGACCCGCTCCAGCCCAATTGTGTTCGCCTGCTCCGCAGAGGACGCCGCCGCGATGTCCGAGACCGCTCCCGCCGCCGCCCCCGATGCGCCCGCGCCCGCCGCCAAGGCCGCCGCCAAGAAGCCGAAGAAAGCGGCGGGCGGCTCCAAAGCCCGCAGGCCCGCGGGCCCCAGCGTCACCGAGCTGATCACCAAGGCCGTGTCCGCCTCCAAGGAGCGCAAGGGGCTCTCCCTCGCCGCGCTCAAGAAGGCGCTGGCCGCCGGCGGCTACGATGTGGAGAAGAACAACAGCCGCATCAAGCTGGGGCTCAAGAGCCTCGTCAGCAAGGGCACCCTGGTGCAGACCAAGGGCACCGGCGCCTCCGGCTCTTTCCGGCTCAACAAGAAACCTGGGGAAGTGAAGGAAAAAGCCCCCAAGAAGCGGGCGGCCGCGGCCAAGCCCAAGAAGCCGGCGGCCAAGAAACCTGCCAGCGCCGCCAAGAAGCCCAAGAAGGCGGCGGCGGTGAAGAAGAGCCCCAAGAAAGCCAAGAAGCCGGCGGCCACCGCGGCCAAGAAAGCGGCCAAGAGCCCCAAGAAAGCGCCCAAGGCAGGCCGTCCCAAGAAAGCAGCGAAGAGCCCGGCCAAGGCGAAAGCGGTGAAGCCCAAAGCGGCCAAGCCCAAGGCGGCCAAGCCGAAAGCGGCCAAGGCGAAGAAGGCGGCACCCAAGAAGAAGTAAATTATACCAGAAGAGTTCTGCTCTACCTATTTTGTTATCCAACGGCTCTTTTAAGAGCCACCCACACTTTCCCTAAAGGAGCTGAGGCGCCGAGGTCGTCAGTAACCCCCAGCAAGGATCCAGTAATTCGTAAGTCGTCAGAGGTCAATTGTGCCCTTTTTTCCCCTACGATTACCGAAAGAAACGCTAACGAGCACGGTATAACGCGGCGGCTTTAGGGAAGTGTAGACTTTTACATCTTTTTGCCGAGTAATTGGTTTGACTACCAGGAAGCAATGTTTTATAGTAATGATTTGATAAAAATCGATGTACTTTTTTTAAGAATATATTTTGTAACAAAAGTAATGCAATTGTCAGGCACGCTACTACTGAGCCATGTTTAATCTAGTGTATTATTTCTCTCAAGATGTCTCCTTAAATGTTTTTCTCTATTTGGGGGAGGAGGGGAGGGTTTCCTTACTGACCCGAAAATAGCCCTGAGCTCTCCCATTCCTTTTGTTCCCGATAAGAAAGAAAAGGAGCTTTAAGTATTGAAAAAGCCCGCCCTGACCAAGGATTGGCCAGCGGAGAGCCCGGCCCGCTGCCCCTTGCCCCCCTTCGCCTCGTATCTCTGGTGCTGTTTCAGCCACTCTCGGAGAAGACAAACGCGGAAGGGGGGGGGGGGGGGGGGGGGAGGGACGGGAGCTCTCGCCGAAATACCCTGTTCCTGTGTTCTCTGGCTTAAGAACTAAACGGAAAATCTTCCAAGCCAGGAAGAACTTGCATTGGGAAGACGTTTTGGCACGACTTTGTGTTAACAAAAACATGGAAAGCGTTGCTACTACTACCAAGCCAAAAATACTGTTAATAAACATGGAGAAAATAAGACAAAACACGGGTTGAGTAATTCATATAAAACGGCGTAACTATAGTACGGATAACTGAGCTCTCTTATGATTTTGTGGGTGGCTCTGAAAAGAGCCTTTGGGTTATCTTCTTCGGAAGAGACAGCGTGCCGCTTCTCCATTGTGTTCACTTGGCTTTAGCCTTGTGGCTGTCGGTCTTCTTGGGCAGCAGCACGGCCTGGATGTTGGGCAGCACGCCGCCCTGCGCGATGGTCACCTTGCCCAGCAGCTTGTTGAGCTCCTCGTCGTTGCGGATGGCCAGCTGCAGGTGGCGGGGGATGATGCGCGTCTTCTTGTTGTCGCGGGCCGCGTTGCCCGCCAGCTCCAGGATCTCGGCCGTCAGGTACTCCAGCACGGCCGCCAGGTACACCGGGGCGCCGGCGCCCACCCGCTCCGCGTAGTTGCCCTTGCGCAGCAGCCGGTGCACGCGGCCCACGGGGAACTGCAGCCCGGCCCGCGACGAGCGCGACTTGGCCTTGGCCCGCGCCTTCCCGCCCTGCTTCCCGCGGCCCGACATTCTTGCTTGCTCGCTCCCTTCTAAGAGCAACCAGCAGCAGAACGGAGGAACCAGGCAGCGCTCCTCAGCTATAGCCTCGCTTTCCCACCTCGCCCCTTCGCTGATAGGCTGAGAAGTAGGTCTCCTCTGGGCAGCCAATGAGAAGGTGAATCGCATTCCAACCAATAAAAAACGGCTATAGGGGAGTTATGACGCGTTGTTATGTTCTGACCAATGAAAGTACGCAGAGGGAATGCTGCTCATTTGCATAAGGGAGCTATAAATACGTGGAACGCTGCTACTCCCCCTCACTTCGTCTCGCCGCTGCTGGCTGTGTTGCCTGCCAGGGTCTGTGAGAGACGCGCGTTCGCCGCGATGCCCGAGCCGGCCAAGTCCGCCCCCGCGCCCAAGAAGGGCTCCAAGAAAGCCGTGACCAAGACGCAGAAGAAGGGCGACAAGAAGCGCAAGAAGAGCCGCAAGGAGAGCTACTCGATCTACGTGTACAAGGTGCTGAAGCAGGTGCACCCCGACACGGGCATCTCGTCCAAGGCCATGGGCATCATGAACTCCTTCGTCAACGACATCTTCGAGCGCATCGCCGGCGAGGCCTCGCGCCTGGCGCACTACAACAAGCGCTCCACCATCACCTCGCGGGAGATCCAGACGGCCGTGC
Source organism: Aptenodytes patagonicus (assembly GCF_965638725.1). Taxonomy (NCBI): domain Eukaryota; kingdom Metazoa; phylum Chordata; class Aves; order Sphenisciformes; family Spheniscidae; genus Aptenodytes; species Aptenodytes patagonicus. Next base: position 55,189,962 of record NC_134949.1, read on the forward strand.
GGCTCCTGCTGCCCGGCGAGCTGGCCAAGCACGCCGTCTCCGAGGGCACCAAGGCCGTCACCAAGTACACCAGCTCCAAGTAGGGCGTCTCGGATCGTCAGTTTTAACCCAAAGGCTCTTTTAAGAGCCACCCACCTTTTCAATAAAAGGGCTGTACAGTCAAATCTGGAAAAGACTAATTCTTTAGTGTAAATTCTTAATTTACTGTCTTTTAAAGTCCTATTTAAGATAAATTTCGATAATGTATTGTTCTTTGTCGGGGAACATATACTTTATCTGGGCAACAAATGACTTGCTGTAACTAAAGTTTTTTGTATTTTCTTTCTAGGCGACACTTTTCTTATAGTTCTATTACGCTTTTCTTTTAAGATTGTGGTTTGTATGTTTCTTGTGCAATACATCAGTTAATTCTAAGTATGTTCATGTTATATGCGTTGTAAATTGAAGGGGAAAAAACCGGCTTCTGTAGTTTTTTAGTGGGGGAAAGAATCAAAATTGTTACTAATGGCAACTTACCTACGTTCATCGTCGTAGCTGCTATAACAACATCTACCACTTGATGGTGCTCAGTCTTTTTTTTTTTTTGTAGCAAAGTGAGAGGTTTACAGCGCACTGTGCTGTAAAAGAAGTTACATTGTAGCAAGTGACATTTATCTTAATAAGCTGTTACCAATAGCCCAGTGATTAATACAACACAGAAGTCCTTTCTAAAATTATTTACCTTCAGCAATTTTCTTAATAGTTCTTCTGTGCATGTGATTTTTACAGTAACTTGCACAGCTTCTCCCTAGGACTGCTTTAGGGAGAGAATATTCCCCTTGTAACTAGAAACACAAAGTGAAGATGAATATTATTTCATACCTACCCGACCTTTCCTGTATTTATATGTCATTAATTGTATTGAAACTATTAAAAAGTAAGAAACTAGACACTGTGGGCTGACTTCTTAAACTATCAGAGTTTATCGTATAGTTACTAATCAGCCTCAAATCTCAGGCTGAATCACTCCATCATGTTCTTGGGTAATTAGACACTTCTGTAGATGCAGATCCAAGCCATTATCGCCTTCTCTCATACTGGCTCTGAATAACCCTGAATTCCAAGCATATTCTGTGGATTTGTGAACTGGCTTAGTCCACAGAGGGACCACAGAATCACAAAAGTCAACCTTTCTAGTACTGACTGCATGTTGTTTGGTGGTACAGAGGCAGGCACCAGGTCTCTCTTAAATCGGCCACCAATTTATCAAAGTTAATTTCAGCTTGAAGGCTGATGGGCATCTCTCAGATTGCATTTCAGATATCCAGTGCTAAGAGGCATCCTCCATACTCAGTTCTCCAGCAGCTTCAAATGGAGTTTTGAGATCTGCTCTCCGAGTGCCTTACTGCAAATTCTGAAACATAGTTCGCATATTCTGGGCCTCTCTTTATGTCCAGTACCTAAAAAGATGTATAAAACATAGTATATTCCTGTGTCTAGGTTTTTGTGTAAGGGGATGTGTGGGTCGCTAGAAAGGCACTCTAGAAAATATCATATACTAAAAGTGTTCAGATTTTGACAGTGGTGGTCATCACTGGAACAATTTGTCAGTGGCTATTATTCTCAATAACCAGTCACATAAAAGTCAAAGTCAGTTATGTTGTCCTAAAAAAAGACCTTAGTTCAAACTGGAGCTATCACAGGGCAGCCCTGTTGCCCGAGTTAAAGTAGGAACTCAGTGGTGCCTTTTGGCCTCTCAGTTCAGGAATCCATAAGCATTCTTTTTGCCTTTCCTCACTTTGTATGCTCCATGCTGCACTCTTCATTAACATAGCTTTCACAGAAATTTCGGGGGATTTTTTTTTTTTTTTAAAAAGGCTGTTTCAGTATGTGAAATTGTTTCTAGGCTCATGAAACTCTTCACTCAACAGAAAAGAAAATGTTGCTTATGATTGCTTCTTCCAATCTCAATATGAATGATAAGGCAGTATTAGGGGGCTATAATGTGAACACAGCATTTCTACCTGCACACACATGTCACCAGATCTGATTCTAACACATCCATTATTTTTCCATCAGTGTTGAGACCAAAGTTTCTGAAATGACCAAAAACAACTACCATAGAAAATTTTGTGTACCTGTTCTTTTCACCAGAGGTCAAAGTAGTAGGATTTAGGCTCAGCAAGAATAGCAAACAGAAAAAGTTCATCCCACAGGAGGATGAACATCCAAAATTAATAAAGCAAATAGTGTGAATATAAAATCATATGACAGCATGTTCTTCCATCTTTCATGTTCTTTAATGTTCTTTCCTATTCAGTTCAAAGCAGTTTTCTTTGTATTCTTAAATCCACTCTACCCAGATGACATCACCCAGCATTGGTAAGATGGCACAGTGTTCAAATACATCATCCTGGTGTAGCAGGAATTATGCCGCCACCACCTAGACCATGGGAGGAATTAGGTGGATGCCACCTCAACAGGGCTCGGCCCTAGGTTCCTGCTCAAAGAAGACGAATATCCAATACGCTGAGTAAATAAGTGGTTTATTTATCTGACAAGCAGAGCAGCTCGAGCTGGGTGTCTCCAAAGAGGGACCCCTACCCCAGTTCGCACTCCCCAATTATACCCGTACCACCCAGCACCCGATCCCCAAGCCCAATCACTTAATTCTGGTCAGTGGTCTCTTGATTTCTTACTGGTTTTCTTGGTCTCTGGGCTGGCCTTCTTCTGACGTTACCTCATTCTCTTGGAATTGTTTCCTTGGTCCTTAGCTTCTTCATTCTGCTTGCATCTGCTGGTTTCGGCTAGTTCTGTGTTTGCAGCATTAGTTTTATCAAAAAGTTTACTCTTGTTCAGCTCTTGTGGCCTAAGGCTTCAACTACTTCAGCTTCTAGTGTTAAGCAAGGCTATCAATCCTAACAATTCTCAACACTGGGAAGTGCTAGAATACATCATCTTTAAACAGGCCCTTCGTGCTGTATTTTTATTTACACTCCATGTCTATCTTCAAAATACCTCTTTGTTCACAGCAACTGAAATACAGAGTATATTTATTTTTGGTTATACAAACATTTTTGTCAAAGTACTTTTTTTATGTCAGCAACCTTTTGTATGTCAAATTATCAGAGTTACATTACAGTTTACTCCTGTAGTGAATAACCAGCCATAAAGAATACTGAAGAACAATCCAAACAGTTACAGAAAATTCCCCTATCTTATTCTTAATAGAATAATAAAGTTAGTAGCATTCTTGGAAAGACTTATATCTTCTCTAGATCAGCATACCTACAGTAAAATTTATATTTATTAATCATCAAGTTTAATAAAAGAGTGTTTGCATTTCTGCAAGAGTGAAATACACCAGCTGGGTAAACAAATAACTGTATTCTCTAGTTAACGACTGGACAGCAAATCAGAAGTGAGAAATAGATGCCATACACCTGATCCAAAACCTGAACAGATCACATACTGGCTATAGCAATTTTATATTACTTCCAGCTCTTTTTTTTTTTTTTTTAATGCAGTAAATCAATAACTGCTCACCTACTTATGAAATAAAATTGGCCAGAGATTATAATTACTCAACACACAGGGCAAATAGTTGCTATGTTAGTTTCCCAGAGACTTTCTTTTCCAGTTTTAATAGAAAAGAATATATTTCAAAATAAATAACATTGACGGAGAAAGTGTTAACTGCAGCTAGGGAAAAAGATTTGGTCTTATACACACCTTGATGTAATGCTTTTGGCCAGTAATGAAAATGTGACTGGTTCAGGTTGTACAGGAAAAAATGGAGTCCTTGGGCTCCAAAAACCTGGTCTCGGGGTTGTGCTGTGTCAGAGCACAGAGCAGCTCAAGACGTGACACAAATCTCATTGGAGAAGAGGGCTGGAAGTAGAGGGGAATGCAGCTGGGAACACCCCTTCTCCCTTCCCAGCTCACATACCTACAAGGAAGGAAGAAGCATTACAATGAGCAGGGGCAGCTCTTTCACAGGGTCTGGGGTCACAGACCAGAGGCCTATGTAGGTAGAAAGGGCTTTTTACGTTTTGGGTTGGGTTTCTTTGGTGGTTGCAAAGAACTAAACTATTTGATGGCCCGTCCTGATAGAGAGGTTGTTCCAAAAGCATTCCTTGTCAAGAATGATACTAAGTATTAGTCACAAAGGTTCTTCCATTCATCTTTTAACACAGAAAAGCTCGGGAAGCAATTCTGGACATACTTGCATTTTCAAACTGGAAAATAAGTAGTTTGTGAGTGAAAGGAGTATCAGGACAGCTTGGAATTTTCATCACCAGTAAAATCCACAACCTTTTGTACTTGTAGTCCTACTTGCATTGCCTGTAGATTTTGTACTTCAAAGGGTCATAGGCAAATGGAAGAAATAATTCCCAAAATAAGAAGAGGGCACACATGGAGAGTTACAGCTGAATTTGGACTTCAGACAGAGTAAAGGTTCTTGCACTACCTTTGTGCAGCATCAGAGCTATGGAGAAATGCATACATCTCTTGTATGCATCCCCTTTTCCTTTTGTAGCAAGTAGCAGCCACTGAAACGCAAAACAATCTGAACACTCCACATGATAAAGTTTTTTTTCCCTGTGCGCTTGGGACACAGCGAGGTTAGCGTCTTTAATCATCCCGCTTAGAAAAGAGGACAAGAATTACCATAGGCATGACATGGCCCCAATCTTTCTACACATCGAAATACGTCTTTAAATAGGGCTGCCTCCTCCTGTGCTCCAAGCACCAGCAGACCTGGCTGACCGCATCACAGGCAAACCCGGGTGCCTGGGCTCAGCGGAGCTGGCTCAGGAAGCCCAGATAATGTATCTGAATCGGCTCCACTCCCTACATGCATGGGCTTTTAAACTCCGCCTTTTGAAATCGCTGGTACAAATCCCATGGAAGAAGTGAAACAGTCATATTGGGTGTAAGGCACATTTAGGTCCTGGAATTTTAGCCTTAACCGATACTTAAATGTCACGCAAAACCTCACGGGATGTGTATGTGTTGTACTTCAGACTTACAATAGCAGCTTCTAATTGTGCATTTATTGACGGGACAAAAATAAAAAAATTAGGGTTTCTAAAACGTTGCTAATCAGAGCGATTAGCCCTTTTCATAAGACCATGAAGGCAGATAAGCCTTTTACTCTTTTTTTCATTTTTACAGTATTTTCCACCTGAGATCATTTGCATGAAAGACCGTATTTCTCAGCAGGAAATGGCACAGGGTATAAACAACAGGGGACATCAGGAAGCTTCAGCATTTTTCTGAACTGAATAACGTGGACTCTTCCGCTTACCCTACAGGTTTATTTCTTGACAATGAAAGAGTTAAAAATACTTTAAGTGGTGGAAAAGTGAAAAGGAAATAACTTGTTTCTGGATTTAAAAATCCGGGGCCCTGCTTTGCCCTTCCCGAAGACATCCGACCATTTTCTTTGCCTTCTCTCCGCTGTTCCCAGGCGCCTCTTGCAGTGCGGGGGGTGGGGTGGGGGGTGGGGGGTGGAGGATGCCGCAGAGCAGCGTAGCCCGCTCAGCCTCCAACCCCCGCAACGCCCTCATCCCCTCCGCGCCGTCCTTCTCCGCCCAGCCCGGCCTCCCCCCCCCCCCCGCTTCTCTTCTCGAATCAGCTCGTGTTACACCCCACTCCCTCCTTCGACTCGTCCGCAACGGGCCCCGGCTCCCTCCTCCCCCGGAGGCGGATCAGCCCTTAAATCCCCGTCTCTGCCACCGGCGCGGGGAGTAGGAAAATCTCCGCTTGCCACGGCCGGACCGACTAACCCGGAGGGTTTCGTCGTCGCTGGAGAAACGAGGGGTCCTGGCGGGGACTCGCCCTTCAGCGGTCGCTGCCCGCTCCGTTATCCGCCGCCTGCTGCATTTACGCAGCGACGAGATAACTCGGCTTCAGCCTGAGCTCTCCTCCGTTAACGTACCCAGATTAAACTCGGGGGATTACATCACACAGTAAAGCCAACACTGCTTAGTAGATAGAAAAGACCTTTGAGTCTTTTGGTTCTTTTTCTGCTTCCCTCCCTCAAGGAATAAAACGCACAACGAAGAAAGAAACAAATTCATACATAATTAATTCGTTTCAATGTATAGCCAGCTCTTCAATCTGGGTGCCGAAACAGCGCACACTCCCCCCCTCCCTTCCCTCAAACTCGGTGGGTGAAGAGGGAGGGATGTGTAGTGGCGGCTGCCCCATCAGCGGCCGATCTGCGCGGGAGCGGGCCCGGAGCGGGCCCTGCCGAGAGGGGCGCCCGGGGGGGGGGGAGGGAGGGGGCGGGCGATGGTCTACCTTTTGCTGCCCAGAGCGCCGGCTCGTCAGAGTTGCTGAGTGGTCTCCATTCACACGGGCTCGAGGAGGCAGATTTCTCTTTGTCTCTTGATGACAGGCGTTTTCACCTTTCTCTCTCATTCTATCGTTGCAAAACCGAGTTAACATCAAAGAAATAACGGGAATCCGTCTGGGCGGCTTATACGAGACTGTAGGAGTTCACACTCGCCTTGTTAAGAAATATATATATATATGTTTAAAAAAAAAAATTTCTCCGCTTACCCTAGTTTTGATAAGCCACATCTATGAAGCGTCTTCACAAAAGTGTCTGGCTGCACAACACACAGTGGAGGACTCGTGGCCCTTCATAGTTTGGACCTCACATGATCCTATAGGTTTATTTAATGTTTTTTAAGGCTTTGTTTCTCAGATACATGATTTGAAACTGGAGCTACATAATGCCTAAACGCATTCTGCAACGGGGAAATAAGAACAAAAGCTACAAGAATAATAATGAATACTGTATCTTCTGTGCTATTGCATTTGTACTGTTGATACCAGAGCATTAATTTATAAAGGAAAGAAATCCAAAAGATTGTCCTCTTGAAAGTTTCTACAAGTCTAGAAACTCGAACTTAACTCCTCTCACAAAACATCGAGACGATGCACGTGTACCCAGGGGGTTTCACAGGACCCTTCCCCATTTTTCCTACAACCCCCAGTGGTTCCGATATGCAGACGACAGCTTCATTATGTGGAAGAAACACAGACACAGGGTGAAGTGGAGACTTTAAGTCAACGCTGTGACCTGCTGGAACGGCAGCAGCTCTTTTAAGAACCACTCGCCTTCTCCCAAAACGAGGTGGGAGCTCAAAACTCCCCGTACCTCATGGAGAAGAGGGCGCGGATCTAGCCAGTAGTGCCAGAAAAGCGAAATTAAAAGCGATAGTGCTCTTTCCAGTGTAACGCAGCGACCGTCACCGTGGTGGCACGTCACATCAGATCAGGCAGCTCACCGAGAACACTGGTAACCCTGCGCTGCCTGAAATCCTTCCCTAGTGCTCTGCAGAGTTAATTCTGCCAAGGAAAGCCAGCGGGACTCTCTCACGTGATAGCGTTAAAATGCAGCGAAAAAGGGAAATCAACAAGGGGCCCGAGGCAGGGAACAAGCCTCCTGTTGCGAAAGAATTAGTTCAGGGTCACTGCCGGGACCGCATGATTTCTTGGGGGTTTTCTTTGTGTATGCGCGCTTTTCTTCCCCCTACCCGCTCCTTCTATCCGAGTTTCAAAACTCCACGTTGCCCGGAGTTGCAAAAGCGAACGGCTACTCTTCAATATTCTCCAACAGAACCGAAATAACCTAGATTGATGGGAAGACTTCGGTTTATATGGCTCTCTAATAAATACTGCATAGAGCACTTACAGCAAAGCCAGAGTTAGCTTACTAGGAGGCGCGATGTTTACTCCAATATCATACAAAAACGTAGTTGCCACTGCTGACACGGTAAAAAGGTCCAGACTTTCTCAAAGCATAAAAGTATTTTATTAAAAATAAAATAGGAAATAATTCGAAAAAAACCGAACAAGCAACTGAATTGAACCCCTCGGTGGATCAGCCCAAATTTTTTAAAGAGTACCATTTAATATTAATAAAATAACGTCCCTATAAAAAACTTACGCAGGAACCGAGAACAGCACAGTTAAAACAAACTAAGGAAAAACAGCTTACATGTTTCTGCCTGCGTTCACTAGAAGAACCGAAACCGCAGAGAGCGACTCAGCCCTTTATGACTATTATGGGCGGCTCTAAAAAGAGCCTTTTTGTTTCCTGATTACTCTTACATGTGTTCACTTGGCTTTAGCCTTGTGGCTGTCGGTCTTCTTGGGCAGCAGCACGGCCTGGATGTTGGGCAGCACGCCGCCCTGCGCGATGGTCACCTTGCCCAGCAGCTTGTTGAGCTCCTCGTCGTTGCGGATGGCCAGCTGCAGGTGGCGGGGGATGATGCGCGTCTTCTTGTTGTCGCGGGCCGCGTTGCCCGCCAGCTCCAGGATCTCGGCCGTCAGGTACTCCAGCACGGCCGCCAGGTACACCGGGGCGCCGGCGCCCACCCGCTCCGCGTAGTTGCCCTTGCGCAGCAGCCGGTGCACGCGGCCCACGGGGAACTGCAGCCCGGCCCGCGACGAGCGCGACTTGGCCTTGGCCCGCGCCTTCCCGCCCTGCTTCCCGCGGCCCGACATCGCAGCGACTCAGCCAAGCGACGCCCGCAGCCGCTCCACACAAGCACCGACTCGCTCCCGGCCGCGCCCGCCCGCCCACCCGCTTCTATGCGGCTCGGGCGGAGCGGCGGCGCCTCCGCTGATAGGCTGCGGAGGAGGCGTTGTGCCGGCAGCCAATGGGACGGCGAATCGAGAGGTGCCCAATAGCAAGGCTCAGCGCGGGGTGACGACCTGAAGTAGAACTTCCAGCCAATGGCGATGCGACGCTGTCCCGCTGCTGCTTCGCCCAGCGCCGCCATAAAAGGGCTCCCGCGGGCGGCGGCGGCGTTTACCCGGCGCTCGGTTCGCGCGTCCCGTTGGCGAGCGAGAGACGCGCGTTCGCCGCGATGCCCGAGCCGGCCAAGTCCGCCCCCGCGCCCAAGAAGGGCTCCAAGAAAGCCGTGACCAAGACGCAGAAGAAGGGCGACAAGAAGCGCAAGAAGAGCCGCAAGGAGAGCTACTCGATCTACGTGTACAAGGTGCTGAAGCAGGTGCACCCCGACACGGGCATCTCGTCCAAGGCCATGGGCATCATGAACTCCTTCGTCAACGACATCTTCGAGCGCATCGCCGGCGAGGCCTCGCGCCTGGCGCACTACAACAAGCGCTCCACCATCACCTCGCGGGAGATCCAGACGGCCGTGCGGCTCCTGCTGCCCGGCGAGCTGGCCAAGCACGCCGTCTCCGAGGGCACCAAGGCCGTCACCAAGTACACCAGCTCCAAGTAGGGCGTCTCGGATCGTCAGTTGTAACCCAAAGGCTCTTTTAAGAGCCACCCACCTCTCCAGTAAAAGAGCTCTAACTTCTGTATTTTACTTCAGTTTTCCTGATGGTATGTTCTCTGATTATCTTAGTGATGAATGTTCGAGCCCAGTGATCTAAAAGTCCCAGCATGGCTTAGTATTAGGAACGCAGTCCCTATCTCTAGTCCCTACTTCTTGGGGTCTATATGGCTTTCTTTGCCCTGCTGAACCCAGCCGTTACCGTTGAGTCTTCTTCACGCTGTCTGTTGTGTGTGTGCTCTTATGGACTGCTTCGATTGCCAGCTGTTTGTAGGGCACCTTCCCTGCGCTGTCTGCTTCCTGTGTGCCATTGCTCAGTTAAAGTCCCTGGTGTCTGAAATGAGAGAAATGAAAAGTGGTTACAGTGCTTGCCCTCCCCAACTCAGGCCGGTTTCACCCCTGGTCCATCCCTTCTCCCTGTTCTCATGCCATGACCTTCTATGTTATCGGTCATAGACATAGGCCAATATAGTTTAAAAGTGCCTTCGAGGGTTTAAGTAATTCGTAAGGGAACACTTTGGGTTTTTAAGTGCTTCGTTTCATTGGTCTTCCCTATCTGGAAAAAAATCTGTTTAAAACGTATGCCTTAAAAGATTAATTAGGCTATTTCGTAGTATTTTTTTATTCTAAGGTTCCTAATAGAAGGTTGTTAACGGTTGCAGAACGGACTAACACTCAGATAGAGAAGGTCTCGCCGCGCGCCAACGACTGCGCTTTCGTACCCCCTGCTGCCCCCTGATGGGCGTTTCCGAAGTTTCTGTCATTTTGCGTTTTACAGCATCGGGTTAAGACCTCAGCCTGAGAGACATAGGAAAAACTGCCGTAACAGATGAAAAGTTGGTCCAGAAGGACACTATGCAAGCGGGACTCAGAACACAGAGGAGTTAAATAAGTGTCGGAAAACACCAGTGACAAAGCTCTTCAAATGAAAGAATTGGTGGCTCTTAAAAGAGCCTTTGGGCCGAGCAGGTCTGACTCAGGACACGGAGGCAGCTTACCTGGAGCTGGTGTACTTGGTGACGGCCTTGGTGCCCTCGGAGACGGCGTGCTTGGCCAGCTCGCCGGGCAGCAGGAGCCGCACGGCCGTCTGGATCTCCCGCGAGGTGATGGTGGAGCGCTTGTTGTAGTGCGCCAGGCGCGAGGCCTCGCCGGCGATGCGCTCGAAGATGTCGTTGACGAAGGAGTTCATGATGCCCATGGCCTTGGACGAGATGCCCGTGTCGGGGTGCACCTGCTTCAGCACCTTGTACACGTAGATCGAGTAGCTCTCCTTGCGGCTCTTCTTGCGCTTCTTGTCGCCCTTCTTCTGCGTCTTGGTCACGGCTTTCTTGGAGCCCTTCTTGGGCGCGGGGGCGGACTTGGCCGGCTCGGGCATCGCGGCGAACGCGCGTCTCTCGCTCGCCAACGGGACGCGCGAACCAAGTGCCGGGTAACGCCGCCGCCCGCGGGAGCCCTTTTTATAGCGGCGCTGGCAATGAGAGGCGACGAAGCCGCGCCTCCCACGGCCACGTGACTCATTGAGGCCGGAGAAGCGGGGGGCGGGGAGGACTTTCCACCCCAGCAGCTGTGCGCTTCGGTCGGGAGCGGGACGATGTGTGTTGTGGGGGTGCGGAGCCATGTGTGTTGTCGTGCGGGGAAGAGCGATGTGCGTGTCATCGTAGGCAGGGCGATGTGCATCGTCTGATCGCAGAGCGCCGTGTTTCTCGGCCGGAGCAGAGCGATGGGGGTGTCTTCGGGGAGCGAAGCGGGGGGTGTGTGTGTGTGTGTGTGTCCGTCGGCGCAGAGCGATGTGTGTGTAGGGGAGGAGCGGAGCGATGTGTGTGTCATCGTAGGCAGGGCGGTCTGTGCATCGTCTGATCGCAGAGCGCCGTGTTTCTCGGCCGGAGCAGAGCGATGGGGGTGTCTTCGGGGAGCAAAGCGGGGTGGGTCTGTGTGTGTGTGTCCATCGGCGCTGAGCGATGTGTTTCGGGAAGGAGGTGGGCGACGACGATGCAGGGCGATGTGTGTTTGGGGCGGCGCATAGGGATGGGACTATGGTAGGCAGGGCGGTCTGTGCATCGTCTGATCGTAGAGCGCTGTGTTTCTCAGCAGGAGCTGAGCGATGTGTGTTTCCTTCGGCGCCCAGCGATGTGCGTGTCATCGTAGGCAGGGCGATGTGCATCGTCTGATCGCAGAGCGCCGTGTTTCTCGGCCGGAGCAGAGCGATGGGGGTGTCTTCGGGGAGCAAAGCGGGGTGGGGGGGTGTGTGTGTGTCCGTCGGCGCCGAGCGATGTGTTTCGGGAAGGAGGTGGGCGACGACGATGCAGGGCGATGTGTGTTTGGGGAGGCGCATAGGGATGGGACTATGGTAGGCAGGGCGGTCTGTGCATCGTCTGATCGCAGAGCGCCGTGTTTCTCAGCAGGAGCAGAGCGATGTGTGTTTCCTTCGGCGCCCAGCGATGTGCGTGTCATCGTAGGCAGGGCGGTCTGTGCATCGTCTGATCGCAGAGCGCCGTGTTTCTCGGCCGGAGCAGAGCGATGGGGGTGTCTTCGGGGAGCGAAGCGGGGTGTGTGTGTGTGTGTGTGTCCGTCGGCGCCGAGCGATGTGTTTCGGGAAGGAGGTGGGCGACGACGATGCAGGGCGATGTGTGTTTGGGGAGGCGCATAGGGATGGGACTATGGTAGGCAGGGCGGTCTGTGCATCGTCTGATCGTAGAGCGCTGTGTTTCTCAGCAGGAGCAGAGCGATGTGTGTGTAGGGGAGGAGCGGAGCGATGTGCGTGTCATCGTAGGCAGGGCGGTCTGTGCATCGTCTGATCGCAGAGCGCCGTGTTTCTCGGCCGGAGCAGAGCGATGGGGGTGTCTTCGGGGAGCGAAGCGGGGGGTGGGGGTGTGTGTGTGTCCGTCGGCGCAGAGCGATGTGTTTCGGGAAGGAGGTGGGCGACGACGATGCAGGGCGATGTGTGTTTGGGGAGGCGCATAGGGATGGGACTATGGTAGGCAGGGCGGTCTGTGCATCGTCTGATCGTAGAGCGCTGTGTTTCTCAGCAGGAGCAGAGCGATGTGTGTGTAGGGGAGGAGCGGAGCGATGTGCGTGTCATCGTAGGCAGGGCGATGTGCATCGTCTGATCGCAGAGCGCCGTGTTTCTCGGCCGGAGCAGAGCGATGGGGGTGTCTTCGGGGAGCGAAGCGGGGGGTGGGTGTGTGTGTGTGTCCGTCGGCGCCGAGCGATGTGTTTCGGGAAGGAGGTGGGCGACGACGATGCAGGGCGATGTGTGTTTGGGGAGGCGCATAGGGATGGGACTATGGTAGGCAGGGCGGTCTGTGCATCGTCTGATCGTAGAGCGCTGTGTTTCTCAGCCGGAGCAGAGCGATGTGTGTGTAGGGGAGGAGCGGAGCGATGTGTGTGTCATCGTAGGCAGGGCGATGTGCATCGTCTGATCGTAGAGCGCTGTGTTTCTCAGCAGGAGCTGAGCGATGTGTGTTTCCTTCGGCGCACAGCGATGTGCGTGTCATCGTAGGCAGGGCGGTCTGTGCATCGTCTGATCGCAGAGCGCCGTGTTTCTCGGCCGGAGCAGAGCGATGGGGGTGTCTTCGGGGAGCGAAGCGGGGGGTGGGGGTGTGTGTGTGTCCGTCGGCGCCGAGCGATGTGTTTCGGGAAGGAGGTGGGCGACGATGATGCAGGGCGATGTGTGTTTGGGGAGGCGCATAGGGATGGGACTATGGTAGGCAGGGCGGTCTGTGCATCGTCTGATCGTAGAGCGCTGTGTTTCTCAGCAGGAGCAGAGCGATGTGTGTGTAGGGGAGGAGCGGAGCGATGTGCGTGTCATCGTAGGCAGGGCGATGTGCATCGTCTGATCGCAGAGCGCCGTGTTTGTCAGCCGGAGCAGAGCGATGTGTGTGTAGGGGAGGAGCGGAGCGATGTGTGTGTCATCGTAGGCAGGGCGATGTGCATCGTCTGATCGTAGAGCGCTGTGTTTCTCAGCAGGAGCTGAGCGATGTGTGTTTCCTTCGGCGCCCAGCGATGTGCGTGTCATCGTAGGCAGGGCGATGTGCATCGTCTGATCGCAGAGCGTCGTGTTTCTCGGCCGGAGCAGAGCGATGGGGGTGTCTTCGGGGAGCGAAGCGGGGTGTGTGTGTGTGTGTGTGTCCGTCGGCGCCGAGCGATGTGTTTCGGGAAGGAGGTGGGCGACGACGATGCAGGGCGATGTGTGTTTGGGGAGGCGCATAGGGATGGGACTATGGTAGGCAGGGCGGTCTGTGCATCGTCTGATCGCAGAGCGCCGTGTTTGTCAGCCGGAGCAGAGCGATGTGTGTTTCCTTCGGCGCCCAGCGATGTGCGTGTCATCGTAGGCAGGGCGATGTGCATCGTCTGATCGCAGAGCGCCGTGTTTCTCGGCCGGAGCAGAGCGATGGGGGTGTCTTCGGGGAGCGAAGCGGGGGGTGGGGGTGTGTGTGTGTCCGTCGGCGCCGAGCGATGTGTTTCGGGAAGGAGGTGGGCGACGACGATGCAGGGCGATGTGTGTTTGGGGAGGCGCATAGGGATGGGACTATGGTAGGCAGGGCGGTCTGTGCATCGTCTGATCGTAGAGCGCTGTGTTTCTCAGCAGGAGCAGAGCGATGTGTGTGTAGGGGAGGAGCGGAGCGATGTGCGTGTCATCGTAGGCAGGGCGATGTGCATCGTCTGATCGCAGAGCGCTGTGTTTCTCGGCCGGAGCAGAGCGATGTGTGTTTCCTTCGGCGCCCAGCGATGTGCGTGTCATCGTAGGCAGGGCGATGTGCATCGTCTGATCGCAGAGCGCCGTGTTTCTCGGCCGGAGCAGAGCGATGGGGGTGTCTTCGGGGAGCGAAGCGGGGGGTGGGGGTGTGTGTGTGTCCGTCGGCGCCGAGCGATGTGTTTCGGGAAGGAGGTGGGCGACGACGATGCAGGGCGATGTGTGTTTGGGGAGGCGCATAGGGATGGGACTATGGTAGGCAGGGCGGTCTGTGCATCGTCTGATCGCAGAGCGCCGTGTTTCTCAGCAGGAGCTGAGCGATGTGTGTTTCCTTCGGCGCCCAGCGATGTGCGTGTCATCGTAGGCAGGGCGATGTGCATCGTCTGATCGCAGAGCGCCGTGTTTCTCGGCCGGAGCAGAGCGATGGGGGTGTCTTCGGGGAGCGAAGCGGGGGGTGGGGGTGTGTGTGTGTCCGTCGGCGCCGAGCGATGTGTTTCGGGAAGGAGGTGGGCGACGACGATGCAGGGCGATGTGTGTTTGGGGAGGCGCATAGGGATGGGACTATGGTAGGCAGGGCGGTCTGTGCATCGTCTGATCGCAGAGCGCCGTGTTTCTCAGCAGGAGCAGAGCGATGTGTGTGTAGGGGAGGAGCGGAGCGATGTGTGTGTCATCGTAGGCAGGGCGGTCTGTGCATCGTCTGATCGCAGAGCGTCGTGTTTGTCAGCCGGAGCAGAGCGATGTGTGTGTAGGGGAGGAGCGGAGCGATGTGTGTGTCATCGTAGGCAGGGCGGTCTGTGCATCGTCTGATCGTAGAGCGCTGTGTTTCTCAGCAGGAGCAGAGCGATGTGTGTTTCCTTCGGCGCCCAGCGATGTGCGTGTCATCGTAGGCAGGGCGATGTGCATCGTCTGATCGCAGAGCGCCGTGTTTCTCGGCCGGAGCAGAGCGATGGGGGTGTCTTCGGGGAGCGAAGCGGGGGGTGGGGGTGTGTGTGTGTCCGTCGGCGCCGAGCGATGTGTTTCGGGAAGGAGGTGGGCGACGACGATGCAGGGCGATGTGTGTTTGGGGAGGCGCATAGGGATGGGACTATGGTAGGCAGGGCGGTCTGTGCATCGTCTGATCGTAGAGCGTCGTGTTTGTCAGCAGGAGCAGAGCGATGTGTGTGTAGGGGAGGAGCGGAGCGATGTGCGTGTCATCGTAGGCAGGGCGATGTGCATCGTCTGATCGCAGAGCGCCGTGTTTGTCAGCCGGAGCAGAGCGATGTGTGTTTCCTTCGGCGCCCAGCGATGTGCGTGTCATCGTAGGCAGGGCGGTCTGTGCATCGTCTGATCGCAGAGCGCCGTGTTTCTCGGCCGGAGCAGAGCGATGGGGGTGTCTTCGGGGAGCGAAGCGGGGTGTGTGTGTGTGTGTGTGTCCGTCGGCGCCGAGCGATGTGTTTCGGGAAGGAGGTGGGCGACGACGATGCAGGGCGATGTGTGTTTGGGGAGGCGCATAGGGATGGGACTATGGTAGGCAGGGCGGTCTGTGCATCGTCTGATCGTAGAGCGCCGTGTTTCTCGGCCGGAGCTGAGCGATGTGTGTTTCCTTCGGCGCCCAGCGATGTGCGTGTCATCGTAGGCAGGGCGATGTGCATCGTCTGATCGCAGAGCGCCGTGTTTCTCGGCCGGAGCAGAGCGATGGGGGTGTCTTCGGGGAGCGAAGCGGGGGGTGGGGGTGTGTGTGTGTCCGTCGGCGCCGAGCGATGTGTTTCGGGAAGGAGGTGGGCGACGACGATGCAGGGCGATGTGTGTTTGGGGAGGCGCATAGGGATGGGACTATGGTAGGCAGGGCGGTCTGTGCATCGTCTGATCGTAGAGCGCTGTGTTTCTCAGCCGGAGCAGAGCGATGTGTGTGTAGGGGAGGAGCGGAGCGATGTGTGTGTCATCGTAGGCAGGGCGATGTGTGTTTCCTTCGGCGCCCGGCGATGTGCATCGTCTGATCGCAGAGCGCCGTGTTTCTCGGCCGGAGCAGAGCGATGGGGGTGTCTTCGGGGAGCGAAGCGGGGGGTGGGGGTGTGTGTGTGTCCGTCGGCGCCGAGCGATGTGTTTCGGGAAGGAGGTGGGCGACGACGATGCAGGGCGATGTGTGTTTGGGGAGGCGCATAGGGATGGGACTATGGTAGGCAGGGCGGTCTGTGCATCGTCTGATCGCAGAGCGCCGTGTTTGTCAGCCGGAGCAGAGCGATGTGTGTTTCCTTCGGCGCCCAGCGATGTGCGTGTCATCGTAGGCAGGGCGATGTGCATCGTCTGATCGCAGAGCGCCGTGTTTCTCGGCCGGAGCAGAGCGATGGGGGTGTCTTCGGGGAGCGAAGCGGGGGGTGGGGGTGTGTGTGTGTCCGTCGGCGCCGAGCGATGTGTTTCGGGAAGGAGGTGGGCGACGACGATGCAGGGCGATGTGTGTTTGGGGAGGCGCATAGGGATGGGACTATGGTAGGCAGGGCGGTCTGTGCATCGTCTGATCGTAGAGCGCTGTGTTTCTCAGCAGGAGCAGAGCGATGTGTGTGTAGGGGAGGAGCGGAGCGATGTGCGTGTCATCGTAGGCAGGGCGATGTGCATCGTCTGATCGCAGAGCGCCGTGTTTCTCGGCCGGAGCAGAGCGATGGGGGTGTCTTCGGGGAGCGAAGCGGGGTGTGTGTGTGTGTGTGTGTCCGTCGGCGCCGAGCGATGTGTTTCGGGAAGGAGGTGGGCGACGACGATGCAGGGCGATGTGTGTTTGGGGCGGCGCATAGGGATGGGACTATGGTAGGCAGGGCGGTCTGTGCATCGTCTGATCGCAGAGCGCCGTGTTTCTCGGCCGGAGCTGAGCGATGTGTGTTTCCTTCGGCGCCCAGCGATGTGCGTGTCATCGTAGGCAGGGCGATGTGCATCGTCTGATCGCAGAGCGCCGTGTTTCTCGGCCGGAGCAGAGCGATGGGGGTGTCTTCGGGGAGCGAAGCGGGGGGTGGGGGTGTGTGTGTGTCCGTCGGCGCAGAGCGATGTGTTTCGGGAAGGAGGTGGGCGACGACGATGCAGGGCGATGTGTGTTTGGGGAGGCGCATAGGGATGGGACTATGGTAGGCAGGGCGGTCTGTGCATCGTCTGATCGTAGAGCGCCGTGTTTCTCGGCCGGAGCTGAGCGATGTGTGTTTCCTTCGGCGCCCAGCGATGTGCGTGTCATCGTAGGCAGGGCGATGTGCATCGTCTGATCGCAGAGCGCCGTGTTTCTCGGCCGGAGCAGAGCGATGGGGGTGTCTTCGGGGAGCGAAGCGGGGGGTGGGGGTGTGTGTGTGTCCGTCGGCGCCGAGCGATGTGTTTCGGGAAGGAGGTGGGCGACGACGATGCAGGGCGATGTGTGTTTGGGGAGGCGCATAGGGATGGGACTATGGTAGGCAGGGCGGTCTGTGCATCGTCTGATCGTAGAGCGCTGTGTTTCTCAGCAGGAGCAGAGCGATGTGTGTGTAGGGGAGGAGCGGAGCGATGTGCGTGTCATCGTAGGCAGGGCGATGTGCATCGTCTGATCGCAGAGCGCCGTGTTTGTCAGCCGGAGCAGAGCGATGTGTGTGTAGGGGAGGAGCGGAGCGATGTGTGTGTCATCGTAGGCAGGGCGATGTGCATCGTCTGATCGTAGAGCGCTGTGTTTCTCAGCAGGAGCTGAGCGATGTGTGTTTCCTTCGGCGCCCAGCGATGTGCGTGTCATCGTAGGCAGGGCGATGTGCATCGTCTGATCGCAGAGCGCCGTGTTTCTCGGCCGGAGCAGAGCGATGGGGGTGTCTTCGGGGAGCGAAGCGGGGTGTGTGTGTGTGTGTGTGTCCGTCGGCGCCGAGCGATGTGTTTCGGGAAGGAGGTGGGCGACGACGATGCAGGGCGATGTGTGTTTGGGGAGGCGCATAGGGATGGGACTATGGTAGGCAGGGCGGTCTGTGCATCGTCTGATCGCAGAGCGCCGTGTTTGTCAGCCGGAGCAGAGCGATGTGTGTTTCCTTCGGCGCCCAGCGATGTGCGTGTCATCGTAGGCAGGGCGATGTGCATCGTCTGATCGCAGAGCGCCGTGTTTCTCGGCCGGAGCAGAGCGATGGGGGTGTCTTCGGGGAGCGAAGCGGGGGGTGGGGGTGTGTGTGTGTCCGTCGGCGCCGAGCGATGTGTTTCGGGAAGGAGGTGGGCGACGACGATGCAAGGCGATGTGTGTTTGGGGAGGCGCATAGGGATGGGACTATGGTAGGCAGGGCGATGTGCATCGTCTGATCGCAGAGCGCTGTGTTTCTCGGCCGGAGCAGAGCGATGTGTGTTTCCTTCGGCGCCCAGCGATGTGCGTGTCATCGTAGGCAGGGCGATGTGCATCGTCTGATCGCAGAGCGCCGTGTTTCTCGGCCGGAGCAGAGCGATGGGGGTGTCTTCGGGGAGCGAAGCGGGGGGTGGGTGTGTGTGTGTGTCCGTCGGCGCCGAGCGATGTGTTTCGGGAAGGAGGTGGGCGACGACGATGCAGGGCGATGTGTGTTTGGGGAGGCGCATAGGGATGGGACTATGGTAGGCAGGGCGGTCTGTGCATCGTCTGATCGTAGAGCGCTGTGTTTCTCAGCCGGAGCAGAGCGATGTGTGTGTAGGGGAGGAGCGGAGCGATGTGTGTGTCATCGTAGGCAGGGCGATGTGCATCGTCTGATCGTAGAGCGCTGTGTTTCTCAGCAGGAGCTGAGCGATGTGTGTTTCCTTCGGCGCCCAGCGATGTGCGTGTCATCGTAGGCAGGGCGATGTGCATCGTCTGATCGCAGAGCGCCGTGTTTCTCGGCCGGAGCAGAGCGATGGGGGTGTCTTCGGGGAGCGAAGCGGGGGGTGGGGGTGTGTGTGTGTCCGTCGGCGCCGAGCGATGTGTTTCGGGAAGGAGGTGGGCGACGATGATGCAGGGCGATGTGTGTTTGGGGAGGCGCATAGGGATGGGACTATGGTAGGCAGGGCGGTCTGTGCATCGTCTGATCGCAGAGCGCCGTGTTTCTCAGCAGGAGCAGAGCGATGTGTGTTTCCTTCGGCGCCCAGCGATGTGCGTGTCATCGTAGGCAGGGCGATGTGCATCGTCTGATCGCAGAGCGCCGTGTTTCTCGGCCGGAGCAGAGCGATGGGGGTGTCTTCGGGGAGCGAAGCGGGGGGTGGGGGTGTGTGTGTGTCCGTCGGCGCCGAGCGATGTGTTTCGGGAAGGAGGTGGGCGACGACGATGCAGGGCGATGTGTGTTTGGGGAGGCGCATAGGGATGGGACTATGGTAGGCAGGGCGGTCTGTGCATCGTCTGATCGCAGAGCGCCGTGTTTCTCAGCCGGAGCAGAGCGATGTGTGTGTAGGGGAGGAGCGGAGCGATGTGCGTGTCATCGTAGGCAGGGCGATGTGCATCGTCTGATCGCAGAGCGCCGTGTTTCTCGGCCGGAGCAGAGCGATGGGGGTGTCTTCGGGGAGCAAAGCGGGGTGGGGGGGTGTGTGTGTGTCCGTCGGCGCAGAGCGATGTGTTTCGGGAAGGAGGTGGGCGACGACGATGCAGGGCGATGTGTGTTTGGGGAGGCGCATAGGGATGGGACTATGGTAGGCAGGGCGGTCTGTGCATCGTCTGATCGCAGAGCGCCGTGTTTCTCAGCCGGAGCAGAGCGATGTGTGTTTCCTTCGGCGCCCAGCGATGTGCGTGTCATCGTAGGCAGGGCGATGTGCATCGTCTGATCGCAGAGCGCCGTGTTTCTCGGCCGGAGCAGAGCGATGGGGGTGTCTTCGGGGAGCGAAGCGGGGGGTGGGGGTGTGTGTGTGTCCGTCGGCGCCGAGCGATGTGTTTCGGGAAGGAGGTGGGCGACGACGATGCAGGGCGATGTGTGTTTGGGGAGGCGCATAGGGATGGGACTATGGTAGGCAGGGCGGTCTGTGCATCGTCTGATCGTAGAGCGCTGTGTTTCTCAGCCGGAGCAGAGCGATGTGTGTGTAGGGGAGGAGCGGAGCGATGTGCGTGTCATCGTAGGCAGGGCGATGTGCATCGTCTGATCGCAGAGCGCCGTGTTTCTCGGCCGGAGCAGAGCGATGGGGGTGTCTTCGGGGAGCGAAGCGGGGTGTGTGTGTGTGTGTGTGTCCGTCGGCGCCGAGCGATGTGTTTCGGGAAGGAGGTGGGCGACGACGATGCAGGGCGATGTGTGTTTGGGGAGGCGCATAGGGATGGGACTATGGTAGGCAGGGCGGTCTGTGCATCGTCTGATCGTAGAGCGCCGTGTTTCTCGGCCGGAGCTGAGCGATGTGTGTTTCCTTCGGCGCCCAGCGATGTGCGTGTCATCGTAGGCAGGGCGATGTGCATCGTCTGATCGCAGAGCGCCGTGTTTCTCGGCCGGAGCAGAGCGATGTGTGTGTAGGGGAGGAGCGGAGCGATGTGTGTGTCATCGTAGGCAGGGCGATGTGTGTTTCCTTCGGCGCCCGGCGATGTGCATCGTCTGATCGCAGAGCGCCGTGTTTCTCGGCCGGAGCAGAGCGATGGGGGTGTCTTCGGGGAGCGAAGCGGGGGGTGGGGGTGTGTGTGTGTCCGTCGGCGCCGAGCGATGTGTTTCGGGAAGGAGGTGGGCGACGACGATGCAGGGCGATGTGTGTTTGGGGAGGCGCATAGGGATGGGACTATGGTAGGCAGGGCGGTCTGTGCATCGTCTGATCGCAGAGCGCCGTGTTTGTCAGCCGGAGCAGAGCGATGTGTGTTTCCTTCGGCGCCCAGCGATGTGCGTGTCATCGTAGGCAGGGCGATGTGCATCGTCTGATCGCAGAGCGCCGTGTTTCTCGGCCGGAGCAGAGCGATGGGGGTGTCTTCGGGGAGCGAAGCGGGGGGTGGGGGTGTGTGTGTGTCCGTCGGCGCCGAGCGATGTGTTTCGGGAAGGAGGTGGGCGACGACGATGCAGGGCGATGTGTGTTTGGGGAGGCGCATAGGGATGGGACTATGGTAGGCAGGGCGGTCTGTGCATCGTCTGATCGTAGAGCGCTGTGTTTCTCAGCAGGAGCAGAGCGATGTGTGTGTAGGGGAGGAGCGGAGCGATGTGCGTGTCATCGTAGGCAGGGCGATGTGCATCGTCTGATCGCAGAGCGCCGTGTTTCTCGGCCGGAGCAGAGCGATGGGGGTGTCTTCGGGGAGCGAAGCGGGGTGTGTGTGTGTGTGTGTGTCCGTCGGCGCCGAGCGATGTGTTTCGGGAAGGAGGTGGGCGACGACGATGCAGGGCGATGTGTGTTTGGGGCGGCGCATAGGGATGGGACTATGGTAGGCAGGGCGGTCTGTGCATCGTCTGATCGCAGAGCGCCGTGTTTCTCGGCCGGAGCTGAGCGATGTGTGTTTCCTTCGGCGCCCAGCGATGTGCGTGTCATCGTAGGCAGGGCGATGTGCATCGTCTGATCGCAGAGCGCCGTGTTTCTCGGCCGGAGCAGAGCGATGGGGGTGTCTTCGGGGAGCGAAGCGGGGGGTGGGGGTGTGTGTGTGTCCGTCGGCGCCGAGCGATGTGTTTCGGGAAGGAGGTGGGCGACGACGATGCAGGGCGATGTGTGTTTGGGGAGGCGCATAGGGATGGGACTATGGTAGGCAGGGCGGTCTGTGCATCGTCTGATCGTAGAGCGCTGTGTTTCTCAGCCGGAGCAGAGCGATGTGTGTGTAGGGGAGGAGCGGAGCGATGTGTGTGTCATCGTAGGCAGGGCGATGTGTGTTTCCTTCGGCGCCCGGCGATGTGCATCGTCTGATCGCAGAGCGCCGTGTTTCTCGGCCGGAGCAGAGCGATGGGGGTGTCTTCGGGGAGCGAAGCGGGGGGTGGGGGTGTGTGTGTGTCCGTCGGCGCCGAGCGATGTGTTTCGGGAAGGAGGTGGGCGACGACGATGCAGGGCGATGTGTGTTTGGGGAGGCGCATAGGGATGGGACTATGGTAGGCAGGGCGGTCTGTGCATCGTCTGATCGCAGAGCGCCGTGTTTGTCAGCCGGAGCAGAGCGATGTGTGTTTCCTTCGGCGCCCAGCGATGTGCGTGTCATCGTAGGCAGGGCGATGTGCATCGTCTGATCGCAGAGCGCCGTGTTTCTCGGCCGGAGCAGAGCGATGGGGGTGTCTTCGGGGAGCGAAGCGGGGGGTGGGGGTGTGTGTGTGTCCGTCGGCGCCGAGCGATGTGTTTCGGGAAGGAGGTGGGCGACGACGATGCAGGGCGATGTGTGTTTGGGGAGGCGCATAGGGATGGGACTATGGTAGGCAGGGCGGTCTGTGCATCGTCTGATCGTAGAGCGCTGTGTTTCTCAGCAGGAGCAGAGCGATGTGTGTGTAGGGGAGGAGCGGAGCGATGTGCGTGTCATCGTAGGCAGGGCGATGTGCATCGTCTGATCGCAGAGCGCCGTGTTTCTCGGCCGGAGCAGAGCGATGGGGGTGTCTTCGGGGAGCGAAGCGGGGGGTGGGGGTGTGTGTGTGTCCGTCGGCGCCGAGCGATGTGTTTCGGGAAGGAGGTGGGCGACGACGATGCAGGGCGATGTGTGTTTGGGGAGGCGCATAGGGATGGGACTATGGTAGGCAGGGCGGTCTGTGCATCGTCTGATCGCAGAGCGCCGTGTTTCTCAGCCGGAGCAGAGCGATGTGTGTGTAGGGGAGGAGCGGAGCGATGTGCGTGTCATCGTAGGCAGGGCGATGTGCATCGTCTGATCGCAGAGCGCCGTGTTTCTCGGCCGGAGCAGAGCGATGGGGGTGTCTTCGGGGAGCGAAGCGGGGTGTGTGTGTGTGTGTGTGTCCGTCGGCGCCGAGCGATGTGTTTCGGGAAGGAGGTGGGCGACGACGATGCAGGGCGATGTGTGTTTGGGGAGGCGCATAGGGATGGGACTATGGTAGGCAGGGCGGTCTGTGCATCGTCTGATCGTAGAGCGCCGTGTTTCTCGGCCGGAGCTGAGCGATGTGTGTTTCCTTCGGCGCCCAGCGATGTGCGTGTCATCGTAGGCAGGGCGATGTGCATCGTCTGATCGCAGAGCGCCGTGTTTCTCGGCCGGAGCAGAGCGATGGGGGTGTCTTCGGGGAGCGAAGCGGGGGGTGGGGGTGTGTGTGTGTCCGTCGGCGCCGAGCGATGTGTTTCGGGAAGGAGGTGGGCGACGATGATGCAGGGCGATGTGTGTTTGGGGAGGCGCATAGGGATGGGACTATGGTAGGCAGGGCGGTCTGTGCATCGTCTGATCGTAGAGCGCTGTGTTTCTCAGCAGGAGCAGAGCGATGTGTGTGTAGGGGAGGAGCGGAGCGATGTGCGTGTCATCGTAGGCAGGGCGATGTGCATCGTCTGATCGCAGAGCGCCGTGTTTGTCAGCCGGAGCAGAGCGATGTGTGTGTAGGGGAGGAGCGGAGCGATGTGTGTGTCATCGTAGGCAGGGCGATGTGCATCGTCTGATCGCAGAGCGCCGTGTTTCTCGGCCGGAGCAGAGCGATGGGGGTGTCTTCGGGGAGCGAAGCGGGGTGTGTGTGTGTGTGTGTGTCCGTCGGCGCCGAGCGATGTGTTTCGGGAAGGAGGTGGGCGACGACGATGCAGGGCGATGTGTGTTTGGGGAGGCGCATAGGGATGGGACTATGGTAGGCAGGGCGGTCTGTGCATCGTCTGATCGCAGAGCGCCGTGTTTGTCAGCCGGAGCAGAGCGATGTGTGTTTCCTTCGGCGCCCAGCGATGTGCGTGTCATCGTAGGCAGGGCGATGTGCATCGTCTGATCGCAGAGCGCCGTGTTTCTCGGCCGGAGCAGAGCGATGGGGGTGTCTTCGGGGAGCGAAGCGGGGGGTGGGGGTGTGTGTGTGTCCGTCGGCGCCGAGCGATGTGTTTCGGGAAGGAGGTGGGCGACGACGATGCAGGGCGATGTGTGTTTGGGGAGGCGCATAGGGATGGGACTATGGTAGGCAGGGCGGTCTGTGCATCGTCTGATCGTAGAGCGCTGTGTTTCTCGGCCGGAACAGAGCGATGGGGGTGTCTTCGGGGAGCGAAGCGGGGTGTGTGTGTGTGTCCGTCGGCGCAGAGCGATGTGTGTGTAGGGGAGGAGCGGAGCGATGTGTGTGTCATCGTAGGCAGGGCGATGTGCGCATCGTCTGATCGCAGAGCGCTGTGTTTCTCAGCAGGAGCAGAGCGATGTGTGTTTCCTTCGGCGCGGAGCGATGTGCGTGTAGGGGACGAGCGGCGCGATGTGCGCGCCGTCGGGCGCAGAGCCGTGTGTGTGTCGGGCCGGCCACGGTGATGTTGGCGTCGGGGATTGAAATGTAAAGTGTGTTTCGGGGTGCACTGTCTTTTTCGGGAGCACAGTGCGATGTGTGTTTCGGTGAGACGCAGTGCGATGTGTGTGTCGGAGACACGCTCTGTGTGCGTGTGTGTTTGTATATCAGTTCATGGTAAACGTCTTGCGGAACGTGAAGGAAGTGAAGGATGTGTCCGCTGAACAAAGCAGTGTACTGGAACACAGCAGTGGATTGCCGAGAGAAGCGGTCTCTAAGGTCGCTGTAACAAGTGCTCCGTGTTGGGACCCCCGAGCACTTGGAAGGGGACATCGGGTCTTCCTTCTCCTGCTGCTTGACGACGTGGGAGTGAGCCTGTTGCGCACTTCACGTAGATCATCGTTTAGCAGTTGTATTTCGGGATTCTTGGGTCGAGCTTGCGCAAGCCGCAATAGCACAGCGCCGGGACTACCTCCCTACTCGTGGATTTCCGTGTTCCCGTTTGCCGAGCACGGCGCTGCCCTGCTGCCCGAGAAGCGTGGGACCCACCCCCGCTCAGCCTAGGTAGGACGAGATGGTCGCGAAGGTGCCCACTGCCATCAGGAGCTCGGCGGCTGCGCCCAGCCTAAAGCCGCGGCTCGTTCCTCTCTGGCCCCGGCGCCGCGTCCCGCCGCGCTCTGCTCCCGTCCCGGCCTCGTGACTGAGATGTTCATTACACACGCATTCCTGTAACGAATCTGTATTTGTCTCATCTGGCTATTCCTTTCTAGAAACATTCGTGTTAGGCGTTCGATTACCTTCTGTTTCTTGCAACGCTGCCGGAAGCCCGTGAACGGAGCTGTCAGGCTCATGGGCCCCACATTAACCCTTCTCGGGCTTCAGCCGTAAGTGCGGAAGCGGAGGGGTTGCGCACACTCCCAGCCGTGTCCCGGAGCGGCTCCCCTCGCCAGCCGCCGCACCCCACCTCGCCCGCCCTGTCCAGGAGAGACCGGCGTGGGGCCGGCAGCAATCCTCCCCTGCTTCGCCTCTCGGTGCTGAGGCTGTGTCTTGGCTGGTTGTTGAGGAAAAAGCGATTGTACATGGAAATTTTCGGAGTGTTGGAACTGCTGAAGCAAAATCCGTGTTTTATCCCGTATGGAAGTATTGGCCTTCTCCCCAGACCTCCGTCCCTCCATTTGCTAGAGCCTAGACCTGTGGCAGAGCTCACTCCTACGGGAAAGAGCCACGAATGGAGAAACCGGAGAGGAGAGCCTGCGGCGGTCCGGCTCAGGGCTGCCACAGCAGCGCACCGGCTGGCAGCCTGCTTACACAACACCGCCCCCCCCCCGGTCTCCCTCCTCTCCATTTCCCCGCGCTGATTCCTCCACGATTTCCTCGAGCTTTAGGCCGGCACACTCCATCGCCTCTCCACGGCGGCTGCAACTGCGGCTCCCAGCCCCGCGCACACATACGGCCGGGGGAGGGATCTCCGGCGGGGGGAGAGGGAGGCTCCGGCGGAGCCCGCCGCGAAGGGGCGGCGCGGAGTCCTTAGCGTCCCTTCGCTCCTGGTGGCACAGGGAAGTCTGCATAGGCAGCGCTCGGGGCAGCCCGGCACTGTGCCTTTCGGCAGGCGAAACTCTGATCCCAGCCTACGCAAGGGGCAGAGTATCCGGGAGGAGCCCCCCGCTTCCGTCAGTAGCACATACTCATGGGCACAGATTTGGCAGGGAAGCCACCCTTCGCCTAATTAAGAGCCACGCATTAGTTACCACTAATTGATTTTCTGTCTTATCCTTAGATGCCCAAGAACAGCTTCATGCGGTCCCTTCAGAACGGAATAGTTAGCAACAGCGGTGAGAATATCTTGGCGTGAGGTGGGGATAAAGCAGTACTTCTCAGTGGTGGCATGCAGTGCCTTCTCTCCTCAAAACTTTGGCAACCATCACCGATATAAACAAATATCTTACCAAACAACTTAATGCTTTCGCTTGCATACGATCTGTGCCCTTAGGAAGTCGCATGGTTCCAGGATTATTTTTTTTTTTTCTTCAGATGAAGAGAATCTAAATTAAAACCCTCTTCTTGTTGGCTTCTTGCAGACGTGTGTGTGTCACCTCTCTGCCATTGATCGCCTGCCAGAGTCTTCTCCCTAATCGACGCTGATGTGTATTGCGTATTGTCCGGGAGAGAAAGCGAAGTGCCGTGGAAAGAGGTGATGAGAAGCAGCTGGAATCAGCACCAGAAGGCGCGGCAGAAAAAAATCCCGGGCAGTATAAATCCGTTTTCCTTTGGCGGTTGCTTATCAAACTTCTCCCGGCACCCATAGGAATAAGGAAACAACGGCAGCATAAGGAAACAAAAACATACTAGCCACAAGTGTTAGCTTGATGTCTTGCTAATGACGAACGAAATTGTATGGAGAGCTGAAAACGAGTAAGCTGAACTCGTTCCTCAGAGAGGATCTACCAACCCCATGTCAAAGGAAATGGGAACGTATCTAAGACAAACTAAAAACTTTGCACATCTGAAGACAGGGTTTTTAGCACCCTTTTGTCCTTGCAAAGTACTGTCTTTCCCGCAGCAACCGCCCACAGAGATCATCGGCCAGCCGGTTCCTCTCCTAACTTTTTGTGTTCCTCTCCTAACTTTTTGTGTGCTTTCGGATCTTACGGAAGAATTGATTCCCTGAACACAGACTGACATTTGGAAGGGGAGTTCTGGGCGCCGGTTCCACGCGATGGAAAATCCGACCCTGGGCCGGCAGTGCAGAGCAAAAATGCTTTATTCACCACAGTAACCGCGTAAAGGCAGATTTCACGGCAGCTCTGCTTGTACTTTTGCATCCAGTCAGACTCTGTTCCCGGAAGGAAAACACGCTTCTTGTTGCTAGGACCTTCTTCCTCCCTTTCCCTTTGCCAGACTGGACGGCGACTTGTTCGAGGACTTCTCCAGATCTTGCCCTCCACCCTCGATTTCCGCCTCTTGGCTTCGGAGTTGCATTTAGGCTCAGGCCTTACCTTACATGCTGTGCCTGTGCCTCTGACTCCGGCCTACTGGCTGCACTTTCCTGACTCGACCTTGTCCCATCCTCGTCCCCACAGACTTGCTCAGTGATCCAGGGCTGTGGCTGTCCCCGATCACTGCCCTTGTCCCTGCCCTGCTCGCTTTGTGCGGGTGTTGCGGGGCTGTGTCCTTGTTGGTGACAGCACAGCCCAGCCTGCTCTGCTGTCCCCCTCGTCTCCCAGCTCACCTGCCCTTGCGGGGCAGCCGCCTCCTGCTGCTCCCCCACAAACTTTGTCGAACTCCTCTGATCGCCTAGGAAAGTATTTACTGAAGTTACATTAGACTTAATATAGAATCTCCTCCCCTTTTCAATAGCCATCATTTACTATGGTAGCACAGATAGGAGGATTGAAGTAAAAAGTCAGCCACTTCCAAGCAGTTCCTGAGACATCAGCCTTCACTGTTGATCCTGCACAGATCACTTTTTCTAGCTCGACGTGCCCTCACCTTCTCAAATACCTGATGCTGGGATAATGTCAGGGAAGGCTCCCTTTGATTTGCAGAAAGATGACCTAGTGCTGACTTGGAGTGACACACACAGTTTGGTATCGCACCTGTTTCTATGAATATTTGCTGCAAAGCATCGCAGGTGTCAATAATAGTGGCTACCGGCCTGTTCTGTCTTTCCTTCCTCCTTTCTTCTCTTGTCCTCCTTCCCATCCACCTCACCCATCTGAAGGTGCCTCCTGTTCGTTAGTCCCCTTGTTCCCAGGAAGCTGCTGCCAACCAGCACTCTCCCATCCCCACTCCTCCTCCTAGGGAAGGACCATTTCTTCCTTACAGCATGCAAGCAATGCCTGTCATTACTGAACATCCACCTCTTCCCTGCCTCATCAAGTGCCCGGATTCCTGATTTGTGCCGTTGAATTGTGGTTTTGAGCTATAGCAACTCAGCCAGGGAATGTGCTGAACATCGCTACGGTCGGCCTAGACGGACAGGAGAAGCTTGTGGTGGGTATTTGTAAGCACCAGAGAAGACAGGCTATTTCTTTGTCCAGCTGAGCAGAGAATAGGTACCACCTTCACTATCTTGCTTCAGTTATCTGTGTGCAGTCAGGCAATAAAGAGATGGACAAAGGAGAGAGCTAGTGGCAGAGGTGACATCCTGATGCGATGATATCCTGAGGAGAGAAAGACATCCCAGGGAACTTGTGAATCGAAGCTGAGCTGCATTGACCACCTGCCTCAAGTGCCTCTGTGCCCAAGTGATAACTGGCAGCATCCTGTAGGGAAGCGGATGCTGGTGGTGGCCCCACACTTTCCTCTGCAGTGGTCCTAATGACAGGTGGGGCAGCCAGGTTACTCACGAGGTAGGTTAAGAGAAGGAATCATCAAAAATTAGGGGTGTCATGGGTACAGCCCGCTGATTTTGCTGATCTCGTTCCGTGAATGAGATTCACTTGTTCTCTGAATACTGGGCTCCATGCAGAGCAACCTTGTCAGGGAAGCTTCCAGATTAATCTGCGAGGCCTGTAATGCTTTTCTTTGAGGAGCGGGAAGGAGGAAACGGCAGTTAGGGACTGTAGCAAACAACCAAAGTGGCTCCTGGAAGCACAAAGCCCACTATGACTTCCTGTGTTACCACCTGGAAGGAGAGGAGCACAAGCTCCTTCTGAAAGGCATAGGTCTTCCCAGCCTCAAAATGTGTGGGAAGGAGCCACGGATACCAGCTTTCCAGCATCTCAGCTTTCTTCTCAGTGCTCACCTGCAGTGCTTTGCTGCTCATTTATCACAGCCTACAAGGAGGAAGGGTAGCTTAGACATCTTCCACATCCTGAAGTACTGCAGCTGATTGCACTCTTCCCATGTTTATGGAGTGGGCGGCCTAGGAAAGAGAGTGCTGCCTCCTTCCCCAGTGTAACCCGCAGTAGGAAGGAGCTACTGTTCCCCAATGCACAGGGCAGGCAACAGCAGTCCAGGCATGTTGCACTGGGAGATCCCAGGCGACATGCACAAAGTGTGCAGCAGCAAAGGAAATGTCATGCTCATACGGCATTGAAATGTGTTATTTCACATGTTCATGTTCCCCCCCAAAGACCTCAAACATTTTCCTGAACAATTAGAAATACTCAAATTAGCGACACCCAGAGTTTCCGTTTTACATATCCTTCTGGTCTCCAGCCTCTGCACATGTCTTCCAGACACATCCTATTTTGTGTACCCTGTGACCCGCCCAGCTTCTGAAAGGAATGGGTTAAGCAGAAAGGAAGAGTGGTGACTGGCTACTTTCTCTCCACCTGAATTCACATTCCCTACTGGCAAATTTAGGCTTTTCACTAAACCATTAGTATACACAGCTAAATTCATCCAGTACAGTAACATTTTCATGCATATTATATTTATATCGCATTAAAACATTAAATACTGAACAAGAAACTTGATAATTTGACTGACTGATTGCTTGCTTGCTTGACTGATTGGAACAGATTCTTGGAATTATCCCTTAACTGCGCTTGGAAGTTGTCGAAAACTATGCAGCCTAGAATGATCAAGGAGCTATTTCTCTCTTGCTTTGAACCAAAGTAAAACTTAAAAAAAATCTGAATGTTTTTGCAAGCAGATAATTTTAAGAAAAATGAAGAAAGCTGTATCTCTGGATCCCTTTGTAATAACTAAATTTTCTGCCTCGTGCCTACCACACCGCTGGTCATGGATTTCTTATTTTAAGAGATTACTGATCTATCTGGGGATTTTAAATCTCTATGAATACAAGAACCTTTTATCGTGGGGAAGAGTCTTCTACTGGAGGCGGAACAGTATGCAGTTGTAACCCCCTCCCTATTGAGACACAAAGTTTTCTGACTTACACAACAAGGTGTTATGATTTAGAATATCATGATAGATCGGCTTCTGAATAAAATCCATCATCCACGGACAAAATAGACCTCCCAAATCATCCAAAGTCTGCAGTTACATCAAGGGTAGCTTTGGATTGCCTTGAGTGACTCTGTGACTTAATTTATGTTTCTTATGTACCTGGAGCACCCAGAAGTCAGAATGAATTTAACTGGATCACACAGATAAAGTACGAATGCTCAGCAGCACAGGCATCAGGAAGAGCTACTCGCTTGAGAAAATATTGAAGATGCTGCGCAGCCTTACGCAGCCCAAGGTGAAAAACATGTTAACGGGGCTTTGCAGCCATAGGCTTAATGCATGACCTTGATCAGCATTTGAAATATGCCTATACATGCTGCAGACCTGCCTCCTCAGCTGCATCCGTGAGACGGATGCCACCACGTATCCTCCTGAGCAAACAGTAAAACTCCGGCACAGTCATAGTTCACTTGGTGGGATGAATCACAAGACTGGAGTGCTGCAATCGATGACTGTAAACAGCTCAGAAGGGACAGGCAAGGAAGGAGAGGCGAGAGGGGGTTGCCCTCTATGTAAAAAAATTGCTTGATTGCACAGAGCTGTCTTTGAAAAACAGTGATGAACAGTTGAGAACAGCCAAGATGGGTAAAAATTAGAGGCCAAGATGGGTAAAAATTAGAGGCCAAGCCAACAAAGGGAACCTCATGGTATTTACTACAGGCCGCCCGATCAAGGGGAGGGTGTTGACGAAGCTTTCTTGCTATAACTACAGGAAGCATTGCACTCGCAGACTCTGATCCTGCTGGGGGACTTCAATCAACCTGACCTCTGCTGGAAAAGTGGCACAGAAAGCTGTAAGCGGTCCAGGAGACTCCTGGAGAGTGCTGAGGATAATTTTTTAATCCAGGTGAAAGACAGCCTAACCAGAGGAGAAGCACTACTGGACCTTGCTCACCAGCACAAATAAACTAATCGGAGAGGTTAAGACTGGTGGCAGCCTGGGCCCAGGCCCATCATGAACTTGAGGGATACGGGCCAGGCAAAAAGTAAAGTCAAGACCTTGGATTTTAGTAGAGTGGACTTTCAGACGTTTAAGAAACTAGTGGATGGGACCCCCTGGGAAACTGCTTTCAGGGATAAAGGAGCAGAACAGAGCTGGCAGCTACTTAAGGACACTTTTCTTAGAGAACAAGTGCTCTTGATTCCCACGTGTAAGAAATCAGGCAAGGAAGGCAGGAGACCGACACGGCTGAGTAAGGACATTCTGGTCGAACTGAAGTACAGGAAGGAAATGCGTGGGCAGTGGAAGCAGGGACACGCATCCTGGGAAGAATACAGGGATACTGTCCAGGTGTGTAGGGATGGGATCAGGAAAGCTAAGGCACATCTGGAGCTGAATTTGGCAAGGGATGTGACGAAGAAGAATACAAAGGGCTTCTGCAGGTACGTTGGTCAGAAAAGCAAGACTAAAGAAAATGTACCATCCAATAAATACGACAGGATAACTAGTGACAACCGACATGGAGAAGGCTGAGGTACTCAACAACTTTTTTGCCTCAGTTTTCACTGGCAATCACTCTTCCCACACCTCTCAAGTCCTTGAACCTCAAGGCAGGGACTGGGGGAACAAAGTCCCTCCCATTGTAGGAGAAGATCAAGCCTGAGACCACCTGAGGAACCCGAACATACACAAGTCCGTGGGACTTGTCAAGATACATCCCGGGGTCCCGAGGGAACTGGCATAGTGGCTAAGCCACTCTCCATCATATTTGAAAACTCATGGCAGTCAGGTGAAGTCCCCAGTGACTGGAGAAAAGGGAATATCACACCCATTTTTTTCAAAAGGATAAAAAGGAGGGCCCCGGGAACTACTGACCAGTCAGGCTTACCTTGGTGCCTGGTAAGATCCTGGAAAAGATCCTCCTGGAAGCTACGTCAAAGCATATGCAAGACAGGGACATGATTGAGGGGAGGTACGGGTTTGATGGATGGACTATTAGATGGATAAGGCATTGGCTGGATGGCTGCATCCAAAGAGTTACAGCCAGCAGCTCAATGTCCAAGTGGAAACCAGCAAGGAGTGGTGTCCCACAAGGGTCTGTACTGGGACCAAAACTGGTTAATATCTTCATCAGTGACATAGATAGTGGGACTGAGTGCACCAAGCAGAGTGGTGCAGTTGATGCACTAGAGGGAAGGGATGCCATCCAGAGGGAACTTGAGAGGCTTGAAGAGTAGGCCCACGCGAACCCTATGAAGTTCTACAAGGCCAAGTGCAAGGCCCTGCACCCGGGTTGGGGCTGTTACCGTAAGTCGGCAGATGAGGAACTCTCTAAGACTCAATTTGGAGTTTTAGAAAGCAGGCATTCTTTATTGCGGCGCCGGGTGCAAGGTGGAATTTCCACAAATCAAGCACACCTACGGCTAGGTCACCGTTACATTTATACACAAGAATTACAAGGTAAGGCACTCCCAGGTACAATGATTAGTTAGTGTTAATTACATATAATTATAATATTGGTTGTGTCATTCTCTTCTGTTACTACGCTTGCGCATAGTAACGGGAAGGGTCTTCACCTGGGCAAGGGTCTTCGTGACCTGTGGGTGTGTTTTTCAGTATTATAATGAAGGCAGTTCACTTCAGGACACCTTACAAGTAAGTTTTGTTGCCAAGTTGGCCAGCTAAATATCTACCTTGCCAGGTTGTCAAATGATTTCATAACCAAACACAGAAAGATTCAGTAAAACTTAACATAACCTTCAACAGGGCCATCCCTGATATCAGTACAGACTGGGGAATGAATTAATTAAAAGCAGCCCTGCAGAGAAGGACTTGGGGATACTGGCAGATGAAAAATTGGATATGAGTTGGCAATGTGTGCTTGCAGCCCAGAAAGCCAACCATAACCTGGGCTGCATCAAAAGAAGCGTGGCCAGCAGGTCGAGGGAGGTGATTCTCCCCTTCTGCTCTGCTCTCGTGAGACCCCACCTGGAGTACTGCATCCAGCTCTGGGGTCCCCAGCACAAGGAAGACATGGACTTGTTAAAGCGGGTCCAGAGGAGGGCCACAAAAATGATCAGAGGGCTGGAACATCTCTCCTATGAAGAAAGACAGAGAGAGTTGGGATTGTTCAGCCTGGAGAAGGGTGTGGGGAGACCCTATTGTGACCTTTCAATATATAAAGGCAGCTTATAAGACAGATGGAGATTTTTCACCAGGGCCTGTAGTGACAGGACAAGAGGCAACATTTTAAACTGAAAGAGGGTCGATTTAGGTTGGACATACAGAAGAAATTTTTTACGATGAGGGTGGTGCAACACTGGACCAGGTTGCCCAGAGAAGTTGTGGATGCTCCATCATCGGAAGTGTTCAAGGTCAGGCTGGACGGGGCTTTGAGCAACCTGATCTAAGCGGGAGATGTCCCTGCCCATGGCAGGGAGGCTGGACTAGGTGGTCTTTGCATGTCCCTTCCAAGCCAAACCATTCTATGATTCTGTGATTCTATAGTCACTCGGGCTCAAAAGAAGGACCGTCACGGAAGCATTTATCCAATACCAGAGTAGGAGAAAAATGAGTCCTCATATTTCTGCCTGAAGGTCTGAAAAATTTCTGTCCCAGCCAAATATCGCAGTCCACTGTGAGCACTACCTTCTACCTTTCCAAAAAAATCTTTTTCACTTTAATAAATGTTCTGTTTGCTTGGCTATTATTTTCAGGGAAAAATAGGAGGCAGAAGTAATTCTGTCTTTTACATCATTTTACAAAGCTTCATACCAGAAAAAAAGGTTAAGATAATACTTGAAATAAGTAATAATTATTTTTTTTTAAATAAGGTTGCCCATTAAATTGAAGCAACTAAAGGGCACTTGCAAAATTATTTCTTCCTTCCTCTCCTCCACCTGATAGCACTTGCAAGATCTCTTTGCATTTCCTCCTTTGCTGAGCCTAAAACTAACTGTCTATGATTGTAAAAAACAAAATTTGGAAGTCCAGATACGTGGTCAAAATATTGGAGCACCAGAAAAAGGAGCTTTTAGGAGGGCATATAGACTGCTCCAGGACTGTGCTGCTACATCAGGTGTTTGGAAGAAGGACAGAGGCCTAGCCTAAACCTAGGAAAATGCACTTGCAGAGCATCAAAAGAATTGAGAGGTAAAGCTACCAGTGGACTGACTCTGACAGGAGTGAAGAGAGGGACGTAAGATACAGAAGTTGAAGGAAATATGTATGCTACAGAACTAACCCCCAGAGATTTCTCCTCAATGGTAAGTGTCCCTCCCAGCAGATTAACTTCTGTGACAATGTTCACAACCCACAACTCACAGTGGGGTCAGCAGGTGAAACCACCATGAAATACGGCATCAGTACAGACATTGGCTCCAAATCCACATGGTCTTCGGTTTTTATACTCTCGCATGTGATGTTATTCTGCTGTTTGTCTTCTCTAGATGAAAGCCCCTCTGAAATGCTACCCCATCTCTTGGCAGTTTCTCACACTTTAGGCGCACCCTAGTCATGGTAAGCCAGCACCACCGACAAGCTCTCAAAATTGACACCCCCCCCCATCACCAAAACTCCACAAGACGGTGTGCGATATTACATTATCGAAAGAAAAAGTGAAAGAAGCCAAATGGCTGCATTTTCAAGCATATGATATAATCGCCAGGGTCTCCTATTCTTTCCCACATTGTACTACGTCTTTTTGCACATGACGCTCCACTTGGCAACTCATCCCAAGAAAAAATCATTATATGTGTATTCAGTTTATCCCACATCACAAAACTCATGGGTTAGAAAAAGCCACGCCCTAGTTTATCTTGGCAGTTCTGAGGATGTAATTGTTTGATTAAGCCACTTGATTTATGTAATTTTATTAAAGAAATACCTGCAGCCTTACTTCTGTTTTTCATAAAGAAAACATGCACACGATTCTTTTTTTTTTTTTGTACAACTGCTGATTCTGGCTGACAAAGTGCCTGAAGTACAGTGTAAAAGCAAGCACAAAAATAAACTATCATAAAATAAGAACATACAAATGAACGTGTTTACCTGTCGTGCTTAATAAAAAAGAAGCATTTTGGAGAAAAAAATGGCAACGTAGTTCATCAAAATATTAATCCAAGGATGCAGAAAATTGCGGGAAACAGTGAAAGAACTTCTCTATGTTCTTATGAGATATTGAAGGTACGTGCTGATTCAAGAGCGCTGCTTTACACATTGGCGTTTCTGGTGAGAACCGTCTTTCTTTTACTTTTTATTGGCTCCGAGTAGAGCTACATAGGGCACTATGTCTAAAGGTTTCATTATTTTTAAGAGATGAAGCCGTGTTACGGGAAACGACTCATAACCCAGCTACAGAGCTGAGTGGCTCCTTTGTGCTACTTGCTGCTTTTCAAAGCTAATTTACGCTGAGAAAATGTCTCGAGGTTACCCCCATTTTGCACTACGTTGATGAGAAACCGCCTCAGCAACATGAATCCGCTGCCACTATGACAGTGCTGTCAGAAGGAAAGTTTCAGTTCAAAAGGAAAAATAAAAATCTCACCGTCCAGCTCTGCGTGCCATCCCTAAACCCGGGGATTCTTGGCCTGCCAGAAACTCGTTGTAACTCTCACCTAAAAGAATCGCCGAAAGACAAAAATATCTTCTGTCCCCAGCAATCCTACTAAGAAACGGGGTGCCGCGGTCACGCTCTTTTACGAGAAACGCACTTTTTTGAGGAGGAAGAAACACAAGCCGAACGGCAGAGGGCGGGGCGGCGGGGCGGGGCGGGCTCGGCAACGCACCAATCAGCGCCCGCCGCGCTGCTATAAATGGGGGCGCCGCCGCTGTCGCGCTCCCGTCCGGCATCGTCATGTCTGAGACGGCTCCTGTGCCAGCTGCTGAAGCAGCGCCCGCTGCTGCCGCCGCCCCGGCCCCCGCCGCCAAGGCCGCCGCCAAGAAGCCGAAGAAAGCGGCGGGCGGCTCCAAAGCCCGCAGGCCCGCGGGCCCCAGCGTCACCGAGCTGATCACCAAGGCCGTGTCCGCCTCCAAGGAGCGCAAGGGGCTCTCCCTCGCCGCGCTCAAGAAGGCGCTGGCCGCCGGCGGCTACGATGTGGAGAAGAACAACAGCCGCATCAAGCTGGGGCTCAAGAGTCTTGTCAGCAAGGGCACCCTGGTGCAGACCAAGGGCACCGGCGCCTCCGGCTCCTTCCGGCTCAGCAAGAAGCCAGGAGAAGTGAAGGAAAAAGCCCCCAAGAAGCGGGCGGCCGCGGCCAAGCCCAAGAAGCCGGCGGCCAAGAAACCTGCCAGCGCCGCCAAGAAGCCCAAGAAGGTAGTGACAGCGAAGAAGAGCCCCAAGAAAGCCAAGAAGCCGGCGGCCGCCGCGGCCAAGAAAGCGGCCAAGAGCCCCAAGAAAGCGCCTAAGGCTGCCAAGCCCAAAAAGGCGGCGGCGGCAGCAGCGAAGAGCCCGGCCAAGGCGAAGGCGGTGAAGCCCAAGGCGGCCAAGCCCAAGGCGGCCAAGGCGAAAGCGGCCAAGGCGAAGAAGGCGGCGCCCAAGAAGAAGTAAACCCCCTCTTGCTCCGCACTTACACCCAACGGCTCTTTTAAGAGCCACCCAAGTTTTCTTAAAAGGGCTGAAGCGCTGCGGCCACCGCCCCTTTCGGGGAAGGAGGCAGCGGGGAGAGAATGGGAGGAGACGATTCCCCCCCATTTTTTAGGGGAATGGCAGTCTGCGGGCGGGAGCGCTTTAGTGCTTCAGTTCGGGGACCGGCAGAGGAGGGTCGGAGCGTCGGAGCAGCAAAGCTCAGGGCCGCTTTTCAGCCTCCCCTCTGCTTACCGGGGAGAGCGAAGCGGCGCGCCGGTGGCTTTGAAAAGCCGGCACGGCGCAGGGATTGGCTGCGGCTTCGGAAGGGCCGAGCTCCTTCCCGGGAGCCCCGCCCCCGGACCGGGGTAGGGAAACAACGCGGAGTCGGGGGGCGTCTGCGCGGGGCTGCGTCCCCGCGGCTAGCGCGGATGTTTCACCGTCAAGTCTCCGCCGAACTTTCCAAACGGCGCGGGGGCTTTACTGCTACTTCTTTTTAATGAAGTTCAAGCTCTTTTTCTGAGTTCGTTGGCGGCTCTGAAAAGAGCCTTTGGGTTTCTCTGGGAAAGGCTTCCCGGGCGTCGTTCTTCGGCGTTCACTTGGCTTTAGCCTTGTGGCTGTCGGTCTTCTTGGGCAGCAGCACGGCCTGGATGTTGGGCAGCACGCCGCCCTGCGCGATGGTCACCTTGCCCAGCAGCTTGTTGAGCTCCTCGTCGTTGCGGATGGCCAGCTGCAGGTGGCGGGGGATGATGCGCGTCTTCTTGTTGTCGCGGGCCGCGTTGCCCGCCAGCTCCAGGATCTCGGCCGTCAGGTACTCCAGCACGGCCGCCAGGTACACCGGGGCGCCGGCGCCCACCCGCTCCGCGTAGTTGCCCTTGCGCAGCAGCCGGTGCACGCGGCCCACGGGGAACTGCAGCCCGGCCCGCGACGAGCGCGACTTGGCCTTGGCCCGCGCCTTCCCGCCCTGCTTCCCGCGGCCCGACATCGCAGCGACTCAGCCAAGCGACGCCCGCAGCCGCTCCACACAAGCACCGACTCGCTCCCGGCCGCGCCCGCCCGCCCACCCGCTTCTATGCGGCTCGGGCGGAGCGGCGGCGCCTCCGCTGATAGGCTGCGGAGGAGGCGTTGTGCCGGCAGCCAATGGGACGGCGAATCGAGAGGTGCCCAATAGCAAGGCTCAGCGCGGGGTGACGACCTGAAGTAGAACTTCCAGCCAATGGCGATGCGACGCTGTCCCGCTGCTGCTTCGCCCAGCGCCGCCATAAAAGGGCTCCCGCGGGCGGCGGCGGCGTTTACCCGGCGCTCGGTTCGCGCGTCCCGTTGGTGAGCGAGAGACGCGCGTTCGCCGCGATGCCCGAGCCGGCCAAGTCCGCCCCCGCGCCCAAGAAGGGCTCCAAGAAAGCCGTGACCAAGACGCAGAAGAAGGGCGACAAGAAGCGCAAGAAGAGCCGCAAGGAGAGCTACTCGATCTACGTGTACAAGGTGCTGAAGCAGGTGCACCCCGACACGGGCATCTCGTCCAAGGCCATGGGCATCATGAACTCCTTCGTCAACGACATCTTCGAGCGCATCGCCGGCGAGGCCTCGCGCCTGGCGCACTACAACAAGCGCTCCACCATCACCTCGCGGGAGATCCAGACGGCCGTGCGGCTCCTGCTGCCCGGCGAGCTGGCCAAGCACGCCGTCTCCGAGGGCACCAAGGCCGTCACCAAGTACACCAGCTCCAAGTAAGCTGCCTCTGCCCTGAGTCAGACCTGCTCGACCCAAAGGCTCTTTTAAGAGCCACCTACCTTTTCAGTAATAGAGCTGATGCTGTGGCGAGTTGATTTAGCTGTCCCAGGTTCTTCTCGCGAAAGGAGCTAGAATAGCGTGAAAGCGCTATCATTTGTAAGCATCCCGGGATGTACCTGTTCGCGGCAAGCGATGCGTTCTACATCTGCCTCAGTGGAGCAGAGAACGCTCGCGATTCGCTAAAAATACTCCAGCAGCCCGCTTCGCTTTCGTGTCTGGTTTGGGGGAGATTTAACAATAAACGAGCTGTGCAGGTGTTCTCTTTAAGTGCCCGAAATAAGCGTGTTCCGGATAGGCGGTGCTTGCTATTTTTCCTTGCGAGGCACTTTAGCGGAATGGGGCTGCATCGAAAGCACAGGCGGTTCGAGATGGCGGTGTGCTTTTTTTTTTTTTTTTTCCCTCAGCAAAAAGCTCCAGGCTGACCATCCTCCCCACCGTTAGCGTTCTCGCGGGCGACCAGGGGAAGCAAACAGGAGCGCTTCATGGCGTTCTCGCCCCGAACCGCGCAGCCCCGCCCGAGCACGGTCTACCCCTCAGCGCTTTTCCCCGGCTCTCTCCCGCTTCTCCCTCCACCGCCCTGCTTCCCCCGCGCTTCGTAAATCCCAAAGCCGAGCAACCTGCGGAAGCAGGGGGCGGGCGGGAGGACCAGGAGCCGCGCAGTTGCCGGGCTCTGTCCGACCTGAGTGAGGACTGCACAGAGCTCCCCAGCAGGCGGGCCCGGCCTGCAGCTCCCGAGGGAGCGGTGATTGGTCGCGGCGGCGCTCGCGGTTCGGAGCCCGTCCTCGCTTCACCAAGGTGCGCTCCTCCGAAGAGAGCCGGGTCATAAACCGGGGCGGGGGAGCAGTCAGGAAGCTTTCGCTTTACGCGAAACGTCGGCTGCCACCTGCGCCTACAGCGTTTCTGCCGCGGCCCTGAACCGAACGCGGTTGCTGCGTGGGAAGAAATAGCGAGCGCTCGGGGGAGAAGGAGGCTGCCGTACGAAGGAGCCTTTGCCAGCGGTCCCGATGCCAGGGGTGGGGGGGCGGTGAGGGGGAGCGGGTTGGGAAAAGGCCGAGTTCGAGGCGTGGGCGGCGGGACCTGCTACACCGGTCACCCACGGTGATTCCTGCCACCTTCCCGCCGCCCAAACCGCTGTCCGTGGGGACGGTTCACGCACTACTCCTCAGACAGCGAGGGAGCCGGCGCTAAAGCGTCCTAAAGAGCCAGAAAAGAGCAAGCGGCCGGGCCGGGACAGGCCGGTTCGGCGGCCCCAGCGACGGAGAGGGCGGGGCGGGGGAAGGGCGGGTTTCCCTCCGGCAAGGCGTGGTCTTGCCGAATGCGCGCGTCGCCCAATGGCAGCCGGTCAGGAGCGGAGGGCCAATCGGCAGGGAGCTTCGGCTATAAATACCGCCGCCGCGGAACCGCCGCCACAGTTCGGTTTCTGCTGGGTGAGAACGTGGAGCGATGGCGCGCACGAAGCAGACGGCGCGTAAGTCGACGGGCGGGAAGGCGCCCCGCAAGCAGCTGGCCACCAAGGCGGCCCGCAAGAGCGCGCCGGCCACGGGCGGCGTGAAGAAGCCGCACCGCTACCGGCCCGGCACGGTGGCGCTGCGCGAGATCCGGCGCTACCAGAAGTCGACGGAGCTGCTGATCCGCAAGCTGCCCTTCCAGCGCCTGGTGCGCGAGATCGCGCAGGACTTCAAGACCGACCTGCGCTTCCAGAGCTCGGCCGTGATGGCGCTGCAGGAGGCGAGCGAGGCCTACCTGGTGGGGCTCTTCGAGGACACCAACCTCTGCGCCATCCACGCCAAGCGCGTCACCATCATGCCCAAGGACATCCAGCTGGCCCGCCGCATCCGCGGCGAGCGCGCCTGAGGCTCCTGCCGCAGCCCCTTCCCGGTCCCGGCAGACACCGAGGCAGCCTGCACAGACCCAAAGGCTCTTTTAAGAGCCACTCCATGTACAGTGAAAGGAGCTGTAATACTCTGAAATTTAATTGTAATTGTGTGTTTTGCTACATTAAAAGTAATAATATTGGAACATTGTATGGAGCATTGCTGTAATTGTTTCAAAGCCCAGTCATTCAGGATTCCTCACGCAGATACATGAGTGTACATGTAGCGGCTTTCACTCTTAAAGTACGTGTTTAGAATCTGGGGTGTAATGGAATTTGAACCGGATGGGGATTTTAAAACCAAAAAGTCGGTCTTGAGGGCACGAAATAAAAATATTTGCTTGCTATGCCCTGAAATTACATAAAAAGCATTAACAGCTCCTTTTATTGTGCATGGAGTGGCTCTTAAAAGAGCCTTTGGGTCTGTGCAGGCTGCCTCGGTGTCTGCCGGGACCGGGAAGGGGCTGCGGCAGGAGCCTCAGGCGCGCTCGCCGCGGATGCGGCGGGCCAGCTGGATGTCCTTGGGCATGATGGTGACGCGCTTGGCGTGGATGGCGCAGAGGTTGGTGTCCTCGAAGAGCCCCACCAGGTAGGCCTCGCTCGCCTCCTGCAGCGCCATCACGGCCGAGCTCTGGAAGCGCAGGTCGGTCTTGAAGTCCTGCGCGATCTCGCGCACCAGGCGCTGGAAGGGCAGCTTGCGGATCAGCAGCTCCGTCGACTTCTGGTAGCGCCGGATCTCGCGCAGCGCCACCGTGCCGGGCCGGTAGCGGTGCGGCTTCTTCACGCCGCCCGTGGCCGGCGCGCTCTTGCGGGCCGCCTTGGTGGCCAGCTGCTTGCGGGGCGCCTTCCCGCCCGTCGACTTACGCGCCGTCTGCTTCGTGCGCGCCATCGTCCCCGGAACAGCTCCACAGCACTGAGCGACCAACCCCTCTGCGAACGCCGGCCGCGGGGCCCGCCATTTATAGCCGTCGCCGCCCTGTCATTGGCTGGCGGGAAGGCGCAAATTCCATTGGACAACGGGAAGGATTTGAAAAGCCCGCCGTCCGGCGCGGGCGGGGGGGGCGGGGGTTGGTAACGGCCGCTTCCCGCTCCGCAGCCCCTCCCCCGCTGGAGGCGGCGGCGCTCTCGCTTCCCTTATCCCCCAGCTCTGCCCCGCCGAGCGGGGCCGCCGCCGGCGGCGGCAGCAGCGGCAGCAGCGGCGGCGCGCTCTGCCACAGCGGTACCCCGCCAGCGGACGCGGGGTTTTCACTCCGGCGCCGCAGCAGACGCTTTGACCGCCGCCTCTGTCCCGGGCAGCCGGGATTTCAGCCCCCTTGCGAAAGGCTTGTTCGAAAAACCGGCCTTCCCTGCGCATCCTGCGCCACCTGAAGTTCGATGAAGCGCTCTCATTCACTTTTTTTTTTTGAAGCGTCCCTTATTTTTTACTTGTATTCTCATATTACGTTGTCACCTAAAGGCTTACGAGGAACCTCTTTATTCTGCCGCGCTTATTCTCCACTAAAAAGGCGACAGAAAAAAAACTACGCTGCTTCCCCATACGAGATCTCTGAGACTAATAGAATTCTTTTTCTCTATACCATTTCACTTCCGCTGTGCGCGGCGTGATAAATTTCATGAAACATTACCTTCCAAATATCAGACATACACAGACTAATCCCGATGGAGCTCCCTGAGTAAACAAGCCGCTCTGGCTTGCGGCCAAGTCGTTCGAGAACGACAGCTGATGTTTAAAGGGGGCGACGACATTTTATTAGAAAAGCTATAAACTGCATTGGAATAAGGCTGTTATTGTTAAAAAAAAAAAAAAAAAAGGCAAAAAACCCAACACAACAACAAAACCCGAAAAACCTGCTTTATTTCATTTTGGAACGACAGGGGGGGGAAAAACCAAAACACCCTAACTAAACACTGCCGTGCATATTTCTCTGTACTAACTAAAAAACTAGAGCCGAGATAATTACTCTAAAACGAGGAAGGAAAACTTTAATAGCCTTAGAACTTGATTAGGTGCTTAACAGTCTTTTTACAGACCTGCCCGATGAACAGTCGGGGTAGGGCACATACAAGACGACCCAAACCATTCCCGGCGCCTTAACACGACAAAGATTTTTCCTACTATTGAACAGCACGCCCTAGCCGGGGAACTAAAGCAGCGCTAAACACAAGTACCACTCACCGAACCGAATCAGTGAACGACTCTTTTACTGAATATGTGGGTGGCTCTTAAAAGAGCCTTTGGGTTACAACTGACGATCCGAGACGCCCTACTTGGAGCTGGTGTACTTGGTGACGGCCTTGGTGCCCTCGGAGACGGCGTGCTTGGCCAGCTCGCCGGGCAGCAGGAGCCGCACGGCCGTCTGGATCTCCCGCGAGGTGATGGTGGAGCGCTTGTTGTAGTGCGCCAGGCGCGAGGCCTCGCCGGCGATGCGCTCGAAGATGTCGTTGACGAAGGAGTTCATGATGCCCATGGCCTTGGACGAGATGCCCGTGTCGGGGTGCACCTGCTTCAGCACCTTGTACACGTAGATCGAGTAGCTCTCCTTGCGGCTCTTGCGCCGTTTCTTGTCACCCTTCTTCTGCGTCTTGGTCACGGCTTTCTTGGAGCCCTTCTTGGGCGCGGGGGCGGACTTGGCCGGCTCGGGCATTATGATCAATCTTTCACTACGCTTCCGCTAAAAAACTCACGGTCGCGGACGGCAAATCAGTGTGAGCGCACGCCTTTTATAGGGACCGCATGCAAATTAAGGTTTCGTCTAGCCTTAGTTTTTATTGGTTGAGGGAGGTTTTCACAGTCAGAGCTCTCCGTAGTTCATTGCCATTGGTTACAATTCGATCCGCGTTCCCATTGGCTGCTTTCGCAGTGTCACCTTCTCAGCCTATCGAAATTCGCTCCTTTCGCTGAGAAGGGATATAAGGGCGAGTTGCTTTCATTTTTCTACAGCTCTTGCTACCGGGTGCTGAGTCGCTGCGATGTCGGGCCGCGGGAAGCAGGGCGGGAAGGCGCGGGCCAAGGCCAAGTCGCGCTCGTCGCGGGCCGGGCTGCAGTTCCCCGTGGGCCGCGTGCACCGGCTGCTGCGCAAGGGCAACTACGCGGAGCGGGTGGGCGCCGGCGCCCCGGTGTACCTGGCGGCCGTGCTGGAGTACCTGACGGCCGAGATCCTGGAGCTGGCGGGCAACGCGGCCCGCGACAACAAGAAGACGCGCATCATCCCCCGCCACCTGCAGCTGGCCATCCGCAACGACGAGGAGCTCAACAAGCTGCTGGGCAAGGTGACCATCGCGCAGGGCGGCGTGCTGCCCAACATCCAGGCCGTGCTGCTGCCCAAGAAGACCGACAGCCACAAGGCTAAAGCCAAGTGAACGCCGAAGAACGACGCCCGGGAAGCCTTTCCCAGAGAAACCCAAAGGCTCTTTTCAGAGCCGCCAACGAACTCAGAAAAAGAGCTTGAACTTCATTAAAAAGAAGTAGCAGTAAAGCCCCCGCGCCGTTTGGAAAGTTCGGCGGAGACTTGACGGTGAAACATCCGCGCTAGCCGCGGGGACGCAGCCCCGCGCAGACGCCCCCCGACTCCGCGTTGTTTCCCTACCCCGGTCCGGGGGCGGGGCTGGGCGGGGCTCCCGGGAAGGAGCTCGGCCCTTCCGAAGCCGCAGCCAATCCCTGCGCCGTGCCGGCTTTTCAAAGCCACCGGCGCGCCGCTTCGCTCTCCCCGGTAAGCAGAGGGGAGGCTGAAAAGCGGCCCTGAGCTTTGCTGCTCCGACCCTCCTCTGCCGGTCCCCGAACTGAAGCACTAAAGCGCTCCCGCCCGCAGACTGCCATTCCCCTAAAAAATGGGGGGGAATCGTCTCCTCCCATTCTCTCCCCGCTGCCTCCTTCCCCGAAAGGGGCGGTGGCCGCAGCGCTTCAGCCCTTTTAAGAAAACTTGGGTGGCTCTTAAAAGAGCCGTTGGGTGTAAGTGCGGAGCAAGAGGGGGTTTACTTCTTCTTGGGCGCCGCCTTCTTCGCCTTGGCCGCTTTCGCCTTGGCCGCCTTGGGCTTGGCTGCTTTGGGCTTCACCGC
This sequence comes from Aptenodytes patagonicus, assembly GCF_965638725.1. Taxonomy (NCBI): domain Eukaryota; kingdom Metazoa; phylum Chordata; class Aves; order Sphenisciformes; family Spheniscidae; genus Aptenodytes; species Aptenodytes patagonicus. The sequence goes on from NC_134949.1 coordinate 55,234,298, forward strand.
CTTCGCCTTGGCCGGGCTCTTCGCTGCTGCCGCCGCCGCCTTTTTGGGCTTGGAAGCCTTAGGCGCTTTCTTGGGGCTCTTGGCCGCTTTCTTGGCCGCGGCGGCCGCCGGCTTCTTGGCTTTCTTGGGGCTCTTCTTCACCGCCGCCGCTTTCTTGGGCTTCTTGGCGGCGCTGGCGGGCTTCTTGGCCGCCGGCTTCTTGGGCTTGGCCGCGGCCGCCCGCTTCTTGGGGGCTTTTTCCTTCACTTCCCCAGGTTTCTTGTTGAGCCGGAAGGACCCAGAAGCACCAATGCCCTTGGTCTGCACCAGGGTGCCCTTGCTGACGAGACTCTTGAGCCCCAGCTTGATGCGGCTGTTGTTCTTCTCCACATCGTAGCCGCCGGCGGCCAGCGCCTTCTTGAGCGCGGCGAGGGAGAGCCCCTTGCGCTCCTTGGAGGCGGACACGGCCTTGGTGATCAGCTCGGTGACGCTGGGGCCCGCGGGCCTGCGGGCTTTGGAGCCGCCCGCCGCTTTCTTCGGCTTCTTGGCGGCAGCCTTGGCGGCGGGGGCCGGGGCGGCGGCGGCGGGCGCTGCAGCAGGGGCGGTCTCGGACATGGCGGCGGCAGCTCAGGGAGCGCTGGGCGGCAGCGGCGGCGCCCCCATTTATAGCAGCGCGGCGGGCGCTGATTGGTGCCGCCCGCCCGCCCCGCCCCCCCGCCGCCCGGCGCTCCGCGGCTCGGCTTGTGTTTCTTCGGGGATAATAAAATGTTTTTTTTCTACTTTATCTGTCACGAAATTGCCCCTTTTCTACATCTGGGATGCCGTGGAAGTGCCTATTTTCGCCTGGCGGTGTCTTGTCGCGAAAAGAGTGCAGTTTGGATAGAGAGGGGAGAATAAATCCCGAGTCCTGGAACGGAACAGACCTTGAGAGAGCAAAAGTTTTGTTTTTCTTTGTAAATTAGAAACTCTCCTTTAAAGTTAACGTGAGACAAGAAACTGAGTGTTAATCTTCAGAGGGTCTTTTTCACAACAGAGAAGAAAGCGAACAGTTAGAATCTCATTCTTTAAAATAAAATGGTTTCAAAGAGAATGAGGTAGCACAAATTCCCACAAGCCGTGCCTCCGCTCCTCTTACCGAGGTTTGTACCTCTGGCTACTGCGAAACACTCAGGGATTTTTTCCCCCCGTACTTCCAAAGCTAAAGTTTCCGGAGGCTATGCGTGAAATAGTAGACAGCATACACTTTATTTACCTCAGAATGGGCTACTTTCTCTGCAACTCTTTGCTGTTGTTAACATACCAAAAGGCTCTCTAATGTTAATGGAATAAAGTGGGACACGAAGACCAAAGATGAAAAGGTTTGTGTCCAATCGCTGAGCTTCATGTAAGTCTCTGGCATACAGAAACAGACCACACTCTAAATAAAGTACACAGTGCTATTTCTGTAAAATCTGTTGGTATGATTCAGTAACGTGGAAAAAAATAGGCAGAGAATGAGTCTGCAAGAGATGTGAAAGCACCATTTTATTCATATTTTGATGCCAAGCTCGGAAGAAAAATCACAGTTTTTGCTCACTGGTCTTTTGCCGGGTTACAGATCAAGTCACAGCAGCTTCTGTACATAAAACCTTTGGCTGCAGCACAAAGTGATGCAAAGCAATTTATCCACAAAGTGGTGACTACTCCATTAGCATGCACACCTCCTTATCAGCTAAAACTTTGTATACGTTTTTGTGTCTCTGGCAGGAGTTCCCAATCCATTTACCTTGAAGTTTAATGGCCATCAGCCAGTTCAGCACCGTCATATTGCTGCATCTGTACCTGATGTAGACAAACTGCACTTGCACAGTTTACGTATGATGCTGACCAGGTGAGCAACTTCACTACTTCAACGAAATGCAAGATCTGTGAGTGGAAAAATACCACCTCACTCCTCTCTCTCATTCCACTACAGGGAAGGCAGATGAACCTCTTGAAGATTTTGGGTGACCCCTCATCTTCAATTACTTCACAAAGTCCCATTCTTTAAAACTTCTTACAGGCAGTTTGAACTTTTCTCGTATATTTATGGTAAAAAGGACTTTAGGAAAAGAAACATATTTTTCTCTCCCACTTATGTTTTCTTTCTAACTCTTCCTCATCATTGAGGTCTCCTAGCTGAGCAGTTATCCCTGAGAAAGGGAGGGCAAATAAGATGGCAAATTCAGCAAATCTGGATCTGGGCTTTCAAAGCCGTGTTGGAAGTGGGATGGCTTATAGAGCAATGTTCACTGGGTATTTTACAAAGGCAAGAGAACTTGACTGTAACACATTTACTTCATGTAGTAATAGGGGGCATAAAGAATTCAATAGTGAAATTATTAACATCTCCTAAAGTTTCCTGAAATCAGGTGGATTTCACCTGAAATCAGGTGGCTTGCTCCGTCCCATCTAGGTCTGGTAAAAGCCCTGGTGTCCTTTAAAAACTGAACTTGTTACATGGTCTGTAAGTTGAATCTTTTTGTACTCACCAACTCTCTTCACATGACCAATGCCAATACTGGGGTTGGGACAGAAGCCTTTCTACTTCACAATAAAACAATTTCCCCCATTTTCTGTAACTCTTATTTTGCAAGAGTAATAATGCAGCACAGTAGCACATTTTCCTCCAACCTGTAATTTGATATTCTCAAGACTGTTTTCCTTACACACACATATATGGAATACAGCTGTATGTCTAAATCCTGTATAGCAGTGATAACTACACCACCAACCATCTCCAGAGGAAAAGCCTCTCAGTATGTGCCAGAGCAACACTGCAGTGCATTGTTGTAGTCCTTGTCTTACTCCACTTTTGAGGCTATCAACCTCCATCAAATGTTAAATGGCCATTTTGCAACTTGAAGCTATTTTTTTAAATTATTTTATATGCTTCTGCTTATTTGATTTTCCACTTATGTGTTTACTCCATTATTCCCTTCCCGTATTGTTAAGAAGACAATATATTCTCATGACCATCTCGCAAACAAGCAGTCAAGCCATGTGTATTAGGGGGAGGATGTAGAAGTACCAGAGAAAAATCAAGGCATACAAGGAGAGATGAATACAGTGTCACCTCATTCAGTAGTGAATACGTAAGGATTGTGGTTCGCCCTCCTACCCCAAATACTGCTATTCTTTGTGTGATTAGCAGCACAAAAAGCCTGAAGTTATGCACCAGAGGTCATTACTCTAGTCATGGTTAAGCTTAATTAGGACACATGGAAGTAGTACACATTTCCCTGCAACACAGACACAAAAAAAAGGAGAAGATAGGGAGGAGACTTGCTGGGAGAGATTCTCCCTCCCTCTTATGCATTTGCCGTCACAATTACAGCAAGCTTTGCTACCTCACCTTAGAAGAGGTGACCATCAAAAACAACAGGACCTCAATGGTATTCCACGCTTTTGGTCTCCACATGCTCTGTCAGTATCGACAGAGATACCTGGTAGAGTAACAAAGATCTGCCAGCAAATCCTACAGAACTTTTTTTTTGCTGGTCCTACCAATGTGAGCCAGCTCAGACTGCAGGGCTAGATCTGAAAGCCTCTTTAGGGCCCTTCCCAGCCAGCATGAGAAGTATAGATTATTATAACCGGTAACATATGCCTACTAGCTTGAAAAAATATACAGTATTCCAAACCAAACTTAATGCCTGCAAGACAACATGCAATTTTTGCAAGATTAGGGTAATTTTCCATTTATTTGCATGTCCCTTTTGCGATACTTAACCTGGCACTAGGTGACAAAGCATAGTGGCCACTGTCCTGGTTTCGGCAGGGATAGAGTTAATTTCCTTCCTAGTAGCTGGTACAGTGCTGTGTTTTGGATTTAGGATGAGAACAAAGTTGATAACACACCGATGTTTTAGTTGTTGCTAGGTAATGCTTACACTAGCCAAGGACTTTTTAGTTTCCCATGCTCTACTGACTGAGAAGGCTGGAGGTGCACAAGAAGCTGGGAGGGGGCACAGCCAAACTGGCCAAAGGGACATTCCATACCATGTGACGTCATGCTCAGTACATAAACTGGGGAAAGCTGGCCGGGGGGGGCCGTGCTCGGGGGCTGGCTGGGCATCGGTCAGCGGGTGGTGAGCAATTGTACTCTGCATCACTTGCTTTGTGTATTATTATTATTATTATTATTATATTATTATTATCAGTTTATTTCAATTATTAAACTGTTTTTAGCTCAACCCACGAGTTTGTATCACTTGTGCTCTTCCAATTCTCTCCCCCATCCCAGCGGCTGCGTGGTGCTCAGTTGCCGACTGAGGTTAAACCACGACAGCCACCATAGATGACATTACAATTCCTAGGAAGAGCACCGTACAGAGGTTCAGTGTTCAGCTGTTTGTATACATACTGAGGATAATTCTTCCTGAACTGTTTGCTCCTTTTCCTCCCCTTCCTTATGACTTTTCCACATGAGTATCTAACAGCACTGCATTTATCCATTTCACATTGCCACGCCTTTCCCAAACACGTAAAGCCCATCCCCATTTTGGAGATGGGAGAACTGAGAGTCACTTACCCACATTTCTTAAAAATGCAGTTACTTGGATCCTCTGATTTTTGTCTGGTTCAGGTTTTCTACCCCGAGGCCCAGCTGAGGCCCAGCTATACGTGTTAACTCTCACGATTTCCTGTCAGCAGAAAAACAGTTCAGAGATGATTCATCTAATTTCACAGGGAAAAAAACAAAACCTGTTCAAAATGCGATTAATTTGTCTGCTCGTTTTAACTTTTAATTTGTCACAAACCTCAGCTCCCTCCCGTACACACACAGGCCAGGCCAGGACATCAGTCTGCAGGTGGGGTCAGGATCAGGCCCGGTCAGGGGCGCCAGGGTCAGACACAGCCCCAGCCCCGGGGCATCAGGCACCTCCCTGGTGCAGTGGGGCCATGGTTGGGCAGGGCTGTGGGGAGCTGGAGACCGGCCCTATTGTGGTGTCGCTGGGGCAGGGGCTGATGGCCCTGGGGGGCTGAAATGGGGTCTTGGGACCTGGGCAGGGCAGGGGGAGCCCCAGGAGATGCTGGGCAGGGACAAGCAGGGCTGGTGGTGCCCCGACAGGACCCCTCCTTGGTCTAGCAGGGACGATAAAAGGCTCTCAAAGCTACTGCTTTAGCATCCCTCTAGATGCAGACAATAAAGAGCAATTTTGGCCAAGTTGCATGCAAATGTTTGATTACAGTCCTAGTAGAGAAGTAGATTTCAGTTATAACAAAACTCTACTGCCACTTGGACTTATCATTGACATTGGATGCAGTCACCAGCTTTAGGTTCAAGACGGCTGAGAACAGTTACTGCATCACCTCAGTTTAGTGATTCCCAACTCTTTTGTCATCAAACACACCAAAATGTGGGAGTGGCTTGGCTGACCTTGTATAGGGCCCACAGTGGTCAGTTGGATCTGAACCACCCTTCCACCTTTATTTCATTGACCCTCACAGGGAAACATCTCAAGAGGTTTTGGACTAGCAGTAGCCAGCTTCAGTTGCCAGACTGTCCTTCTAGGTAACAGCATTTCCATCCCTTCCAGCACAGTCACAAAACCTAAAAGGAGCCAGTAGAAAGAGCCATTTGTTACACCTTTTAGCTGCTATCTGGAGAAAATGCTGACCCACAGTTTTGGTCTGGGTGACAATGTACAAGTCTCCCTACTAACCGTGGGTGGTAACTCCCATCCTTTCCTGTCCCACTCTGAACCATGACACTCACGTTACAGGGGTGCCTGAGCCAGTTTCGTTTCCTCTAAGGCAGCTGGTCTCAAACTTGTGGCTGGCATGCAGCCCTTGGGGCTTACCTGCTCCCCATTGGTGCCCACCCTCGCCAAGAAGAAGATAACTGCCTTTACTTGCTATCAGCAGCTAAGCATATTAGCTGTTCTCTGATTAATCTAGACATTTAAGAGCTGCCTTTTGGACCTGTTTCACCTCTCGAGTGCTGTGATGCATGGTTTGGGAAAAGACCTGCTTGCAGAAGAGCACTCACTGCATTTGGGCACCTCTGCAGCCTCCATGGAAAGATTCTGCATTACTAGCTTTGTTCCTCCTTTACTAACCAATAGCTTTGACTCTTCTCACTTCCCTTCTTCCACCATCAGTGACCCACAGTGCCCAAATGCAACCTGCAACCCTTCCACTTTCTGCAGAGAAGCCAGGGAGATGAGCTGCCACCTCACAAAAACAAGCTCACAGTGGCTCAGCACAGGTGGACAAACCTTCTCCTTGAGGGAGAAGAGATTGGCCCCTCTCCCTGTGTTGCTGGAGGGCAGGGATAGAAGATGACATTCCCTGCACTTTTCCTAGAGGACGCTGGGATGCAGAGTCTGCAAAGGAAAGGACCAGTTTGGCACAGATGTCCAGCAGCTGAAACGCCACCCTGAGCTAAGTGCAAAAATAGCTGCTGGCATCACTGCACCTGTGAAAACAGGGGAGCTGCGTGGAGCTGGGCAAGCAGACGTCTTCAGAGAAGAGCTGCAGGAGGAGGGATACGTCTGGTGGGTTGTTTTGCCACCTTCTTTTTGAGCATATGTAAGGTGTGTTACGTAAAGTGCTTAGTTTTGGGACCCTGAATACATCCATATCTCTTGTTCCTTTTCCACGAGACTCCTCTGGTAGTTTTGAACTGATGAACAGCTTCTAAGAGGTTCTTAAAAATTACCTGCATGAAGCAATAATCTTTTCTTATTGCTGGCATGTATTCAAATGAGAATTCCTATGACAGCTGTCCCATCACTTCCATATTCGAAAAAAAATGAAATTTTGTCCCAGGGGCCTTACAAGGGAAAGATTCCTCTTGGCCTACTGATGCCTTTTCTTCTCCAAGAAATATAAAGAAAAGAATGCTGTGGCCTTTAAGGCTGAATTAGTATTCCTCACATCAAGCTGTCTAGAATCAGAAGTATGATATACACTTAAAAATGGGTAAATCTCACCCTCCAGTCTTGAAGAGGCCCAGAAGAAGGGAATTTAAAGTCATCGCCTGACCAGTATTACAAAAGCTGTGCTAGGTCACAGGGTAGCCTCAGAGAGCACTCATCTGAAACTGAGGCCACCTACATTCTGCCCACGAGGCAATGAGCAAACCACCAGCTTCCTCCCTACCTCTGTTTCCTTGCACACCAGGTGATAACAGGCACCTCTCAAGTTCATTGAGGTTGCTGCAGAAGAGCAAGAAAGTGTGAGCTGTCTGTAGCTTCATGTTGGTAATCAGCGGTCCTGGATCCAAACTGATGTGATTTTTGAGTACACATCAGGAAATGTGTATGCTTCCTGAAATATAAAAGGTGGTGAGAAGTAGGCGGCCTGATTACCAATGCCTACTACTGTGCTAAGGAGGAAAAGACTCCTACTGAGGAGGAGATTTTAGGGAAAGAGACTGCTTTTTGCTAAGCTTCTTCCTGACCACCCACTGTGTGAAGACCTGCCTATAGAGTGGCTAAAGAAGAAAAAGTGTTTCAGGTGCTACGCTTGGTCTGTACTAAAGCTGAAAGAAGAATGATGCTCATCTTCAGACACCTCTCTAAAGAGGCACAAAATGGAGCAACATATTTGCTGTCTGAGACCTGATCCAGCTCCCTGACTGCACTGTGTTCAAGCAAGGGCTGACTATAAGAGGCCATATCCACCCTCTTTGCCCAGTTCCATTTCTCCAAGTCTGCAGAGCTCCTTAAAGTGTGAAAACATTTTTCTAGATCTCTACCAGTCAGTAAAAAATGTTGCCATCTGATCTGTACAATCACTCAATCTCTGATGTGCTTCAAATATAAAATAATACCCAGCCTAGAGGGGAGCCCTAGGATACTCCAAGAGATGTTAGCATGTATAGTCATGCTAACATGACTATGGTTAGTCATGGTTAGTCACTTTGGTTTAGTCACTTTGTGGGGCTGACAACCTGTGGCTGATATGTAATTGAGGAAACTTTCAAAGGTCGTTCATTCTCAACAGCCGCCCTCAACACAGGAGTCTTGGGGTGCAAGGTCTCCGGCTCAGCAACTGGCAAGGCACAGGAGAGGCAGCAAGTGGACATAAAGGCTGTCCCAACAGCCCAATACCCCCTGCCAAACACCGATTTCAGCACAGATGCCAGTAGCAATACCTAAATGAGCAATGTTTGGGAGGTACAGAAGGAAACCTTCCCTAAGATCACGGCTATCTTATGGTATCACTGCAGTGCACAGCACCAGTCCCGGGAGGTCTGGGGTGCCTGGAGGCGGGGACACTCCAGGCAAAAGTGTCCTTGCTCTCAGCAGCAGCAGCAGCAAATGGCAGAGCAGTGACTCTGCCCTCCACACTGCAGCTCTGCTGCCTCTCGTGTTAACCCATTCCAAACCTTCTCAGCTTGAATGATGCCTAGGACCACTAACAACAATTACAAGGCTCCAGTTTGTTATGTGATTTCTGGGTCAAGATTCCAAATAACCTTTTTAATTTTTTTTTTTCCCCCAGGGCTGTAAGACCAAACATGGATTAAGATACTTAGTGGACATCAATCTCACATTGCATTTGAGTTGATATTCACTGAAACAAAAGCTTCTCTAAACAAACAACTGCACCAGTGCTTTGGCCAGTCATATTGTCAGCAAACATCATCATCTCACTGTTTACCCGTTTTTCCAGATCATTTAGGGACTCACTGAAGAGCACAGATCCTAGTGCAGAACCCTGCAGAACTCCCTGGTGACCTTCCTCTATTTAGTCCTATGCTTTTTTCAACCTTCTATCAAATAACTATCTATACTAGATTTTCCCTTTTATTCTGCTGCTGTTGACTTCTCTTTAAGGTCTTTTCAGAGAGGCTTTATCAAAAGCCTTTCGAAATCCAGACAGATCACATCAACCAGGTCACCCTTCCCCACATACTAGTTGACCTTGTTAAAAAAATCCAAGATGTTTGTAAGGCAGGATCTCCCTTTGCATGCTGAAACTATGCTGACTTTATTGAAAAGGCTGTATTTATCCACAAGGCTGTTCTGACCCTTGTTATAGGTCCACCAGTGTGTCTGGCACAGCCAGGAGGCTTACAGACCAAGAGTCCTATGATCTGACAGGCTCTCAGGCAGGATTTTTGCTGCTGCTGGGACAGATGGATGATTTAGTACTAGGTCTTCTAACCCCTTTCTGGACAGCTCAGTTATACTTTTATACTTAACCTGCTAGAGTTTATGTTCTTTTCTGTGTTCTTTACTCAGACACACCTGCAGCTTTTTGAATGACGCTTTCTTACTCTCAACCCTCCCTCCTGCTCTCAGCGCCAGCATCTTTCCCTTTTTCAGGCCTTTTTGGGTGGGTGGTAGCCCTACTACTGTGTCCCCAGCATGGTCACTTTAGCCATCTCCACCCATCTGTGAGGATTTAATCCTCCCAGCTATTTCTCCGAGCTTCTTTTAACAAGCTCAAGGTTTCCAAAGTGCCTACCATATCAGCAAAATGTGCCAGTGCTCCTGTCTTGTTTCCCAGGCTCCAAGCCCTGATGTTGAGACAATCACAGCACTGATTTGGTTCCCTGGCTTTCTCTTTGAATGCTAACCCTCTTGTTTTATTCCGTCTCCTGATGTATCCTTCCCTAGAGGCTACAGAATTTGCCATGTCTTGTCCTTGGGAACACCATCCTGAAAAATATCACCACTGGTCGGCTTTCCCCTACTCCTCAGTTAAAAAGCTCACTGACAACCTCCTGCATGCTCATAGCCAGAAGCCCATTTCTCTTTTGATCCAGATGAGGTCCATCCCTCCTGTGCAAGTGCTCTGTAGTACAGAAGTGTTCCCAGCTCCTGCTGAAACCTTATTCTCAGCCAGGTTGTGAAACTGCCATCCACGTCCCTCCCTGGTCCCAAGCAGCATACTGGGAGCTTTTCAGCAGCAGGTGAGCATAGACATACTGGTTTTCATCTTCTTCCCCAGGAGCTTACACATTGCATCCAGAGCTCTTCTTCTTTCTTTCACTATGACATAGGTACTGAAGTAGACCATGACAATGCATCCCTCTCTGGCTTATTCTAGGAGCCACCCATGTACCCTGTGAAGTTTGTCATCTTCATGTCCTTCCCCAGAGTAGTGGGGGAGCCTCTGGGCCAGTCACAATGGGGTGCTTTTGCCACTCATTCCCAGTCAGACTTACGTCCGCTTCCAATACAGTTAGCTGTTGGGATCCCCCTGTCACTCCAGAAATACAGATGGGTTCTGCCCCTTTATAGCTTGATGGCATTAGGGTACACTGTGCACCGGTGTCTACTAGAGCCTTATACTGCTGTGGGTCCGATGTGCCAGGCCACCAAAGCCACACAGTCCAGTAAACCCAGTTGTCCCTTTCCTCCACCTGGCTGGAGGCAGGGCCCCTCTAGTCCTCGTCATAGTATTCGTTTCTCATTTCCTGTAAATACAAGTCAGAATTCTCTTCATTAAGATCAGAAGTAAGATCATCCCTTCTACTCTGTCTGGGGAACTGCCCGCTGGAAACTGGAGCAGCAATTTTCCTGGATGAACCCCCTTTTTTGATTGTTTTTCCTTGCAACTCATGTACCCATGCCTCTAGGGCTGAAGTAGGTTTTCCATCCCACTTCTTCATGTCCTCTCCATGGTCACGCAGGTAAAACCATAGGGTGCCCCGTGGTGTGTACCCTTTATATTCTCTCTCTTGAGCAAAAGAATGCTGACACCTAATAGCCAAGATACTGGTCCGTACAGGTGGGGAGTAGGACCTATCCTCTTCAAGTTGCTGGACCTTCCGGGACAGTTTCTCCACAGCCGAGATGAGGGAGGAAGAGAGACTTTCTTCATATTGCCGGAGTTGACCAGCCAATTCATCCACCGTTTGTCCCTCTATCCCTTACTAAACGAGCCAACTTCTGCTTCCAAGATTTCTTCTTGCGTATAGGGGCAACTGATACCGGCACAGGTTGGTTCTTTGGTTCAGCTGCAGGGCCTGTCGCTGAGGTTGGAGTGGCCGCATGGCCTATCATTTTATCGTCAGATCCAGAGACCTTCTCTTCCCCTTGAGGGTACCGAATCATGTTGAACAGGGCTCGGTAGGCATGGGCCAGGCCCCAGCACGGTGCAGTGATCTCTGTCTCTCTGGAGTTGCCAGGGTGACAGCATAATTTTTCCAAATATTCTACTAATTTTTCAGGATTCTGCACTTGTTCAGGGGTGAAGTTCCAAAACACTGGGGGTGCCCACTGGCCTAGGTACTTGCCCATCCAAAAAGGACTGTCGTGGTTTAACCTCAGTCAGCAACTGAGCACCACACAGCTGCTCGCTCACTCCCCCCACCCCCGGTGGGATGGGGGAGAGAATCGGAAGAGTAGAAGTGAGAAAACTTGTGGGTTGAGGTAAAAACAGTTTAATAACTGAAATAAAATAAAATAAAATACTAATACTAATAATAATAGTAATAATAATAAGAAGAATATACAAAGCAAGTGATGCACAATGCAATTGCTCACCACCCGCTGACCAATGCCCAGCCAGTCCCCGAGCAGCAGCCCCCCCGCCAGCTTTCCCCAGTTTATGTACTGAGCATGACATCATATGGTATGGAATGTCCCTTTGGCCAGTTTGGGTCAGCTGTCCTGGCTGTGTCCCCTCCCAGCTTCTTGTGCACCTCCAGCCTTCTCAGTCGGTAGAGCATGGGAAGCTGAAAAGTCCTTGTCTGGTGTAAGCACTACCTAGCAACAACTAAAACATCGGTTCTCATACTAAATCCAAAACACAGCACTCTACCAGCTACTAGGAAGAAAATTAACTCTATCCCAGCTGGAACCAGAACACACTTTTTGGGGTATTTCAGAGGAGAATCTCCTCATCTCACCCCAGCAATTTCCAGCTGCCAGCAGAGCATCTTCTGGCAATGAGAAGCAAAGTGTAAGGTAGAGCCTATTGTGGGTTCCCCTCAGTGACAACAGGGTTTATCTTGGCTCCATCCAACCTGGGGAGACACAAATAGCTTTACTGTCCATTATAAGTCTTGTCCTACGCCCAGCTCAGCTAGATCCAAAAGCCAGGTCTCTCTTTACTGTTTGTGTCTGGGGTGGGTTAGAAAAAATCAAAGAATAGCTAAGGAAATATCTTTTTTTCATTTCTGTTTGTTTGCTTACTTTGTTTGGTTTTGGGGTGGGTTAGGGTTTTCTGTATTACGGGACTGGTAAAAAAGAGGCACTACCTGATCTTTTCAAAGGCTGCATTTGATCAGACACTGCCAGAGAGGTTTACTACCCCTCCAAGCCTTTGTATCTCCCAGAATGATGCCAATTTTAGAAAGTATTTTTTAAAACTGCATGTGTTTGCAAACCACAGGGTCACTCAGCCATGCCCTGCCCTTATGGCTTCTGATAATCGTGCAGGGCGTATCTGCAGATGCAGGGAAGCGCATTCTCTCCCAGGTTTCCTTTCTGCCCTCCCATGTCCCGGTCATTTGTTCAGAAGGGTGCAGGAAGTGGGCCGAATCCACCCGGGCCAAGAGCATCTGCTTGTGCACAGCATCCCTGTAGTCTCATGAAATTGCTTCAGGGACACCAGGCAGCAGAGCGCTTAGGCACAGCACACATCTGAACTAGGAGCCTGGGAGAAACGCCAAGCTCCTGTCCCCATCACGTCCTGGCTCTGCAGCTAGCCAGCTTCCCCTCTTCTGGAAGCGTGCGCTCCCAGGCCTCAAGGGAGTGGTGACTTGCTCTTGCCAGATCTCCCATTAACAGATTTGGTACTGTGCTTGAAAGATGCCCTCAGCTCCTCCATGAGACTACCACCTTCAAAGAGGTTTATATTTATAATATTTTATATTACTATATTTATATTTATAATAGTTTATATTACTGACAGCTATTCTTTCTGATCAGGTCTGGGGAATGTGTAATAAGCAATTACTGAGGCCCTCGCACCAGGTTATGCCTCAACGTCAATGCTAACAAAGGTACAAAAAGATCTATCTGGCCTGTAGTGAGGAAGCATTTCCCTTTCTCCCTCCCTCTAAGCACACTGGCAATAGGACAAAATGTTTCTGATTATTTTTCCCAGCCCTGGTGGGTTACGAAGAAGAATCACCTTGCAGCTATCATATTTTGAGAATGGAAGACCTGACCGGAAAATAAAAGTCCTGGCTTGACAAGAATAATAATGATTTGAATTGGGTTTTTTTTCAGTTCAGATTCAGCCATTTAAAACTGAACCTTCGTCTCCCTGGACCTAGAAGAAACCATTAGGACTGTGATGCAGTGATGTTATCCATCACATGCTTTCTTTGCATTTTCAAGTGCAGCTCTACAAAGCCCTGTGTTTTTCTGTACATGTCTGGCTTGTACATGTCCGGCTTGTACATGTCCTCTGCTAATCCTGAGAATGTGACTGACAACTTGTCACTCATGAGCATGAGGGGGGACCATGTGCCACGCACCACACAGTGCAGGATCACCAAACCCATGGACTTTTCTTTCCCGGATCCTACACAGTTGGCATAAGGGTCACTCTATGAAAGGAGTACCTTAGCTGAAAACAAGCAAAAGAAAATACTTCTTTATACCATGAGTAACTGGGAATTTCTGGACTTTACTGTCCCAGGAGGCAGTGGAGGCAGTTGGCGTCAGCAGGGTCAAAAGGTACTAGATAAATCCGTGGGCAAGAGGGGCCTATTATTGAAGGGGTCAGGCAGGGATGTACCACTGCCACCCACCACTAGCAGGACACCAAGTGCTGGGTTACAGGGACCATCTCTGGCCCAGAGCAGTCTCTGTGGGACAGGACATTTGAAATTGGAGCATAAACCTAACAAACCTGGAGGACATCGAACGGGGCGGGAGAGGGATAAAGAATTGCTGTCTGTAATAAATCACGTATTATAGGGCAGGTGCCTGAAAGAGATGGACTGAACTAGCCTTTGGGGATGGCTGTTTCTTCTCCTGGCTCTAGAGGGAGCTTCGGAAAGTGAATAAACTGGCTACGTGTGAACCTCTGAAGAGGGCTGAAATTAGATGAGATGCGTCCCTGTCTGAAGTTCAAGGTAATGTTTTTTAACTTCTCCTGGACTTCTTTAGGCCCTTGTGTGTCTGTCATGTTTCTATGGTGCCAGATAGGAGGGTTAATCAATGTAATAAATTTTATTATTTTGTTTTCATCACAGTGCATTTTTTATATGGAATGTTTCCTGCTGAACCTTAATCCTGTTATTAAAAGCTTAACCGTATGAAATGAATAATAATTTTTAAAAAACAAACAAACAAACAAACAACAAAAAAAAAAAACGGGTCTTGCAAGTGTGTTAAAAAACTGAGAGGAGACCTGAAAAATTTAGAGGAGTCCAGGATTTGGTCTTCCATCACAGTCCAAGCCTCTCAACTTTCGGTTCATCTTCTTCAAATGTAGCACTGGTTTCTATAAGGACTGTGGATAAACTCTCTTATTTGATGATGTAGGAATGCAACAGTGACACATGACTCTGACCATTCCAGGACAAGTCAAATCCCCCTTTATGAAATTTGAGGTTTTCAAGCTGAATATTCCCAACGCAAAGTCAGCATCATTGGTAAAACATGCAGACCTGCAATGCAGCCTCAATCTATCCAAATCACTCCATCTCCAATACCCAAATTTGATTACAAGTTCTCTTATCTAAGTTATTTTTCAGTGAAATGCCTGTGTATTGTTATGAATATTAAATATCTCTCTTGACTAGCTGCAAATGATGTACAATAGAACAGTTGGCTAATTTGAAGAAGCAAGAGAAGAATTAAGATTAAATAAAAGCACAAATTCTAAAAGCATGCTCTTTTTCTTTCATATATTTAAAATAAATACTAGAGTTCACAAAAATAGTAAAAAAAGTTGTTTTCTTTACAAAATTTAGGTCAGACAATGTCAATGCACTGAGACCCCGTATCATCTCACAATTTTTTGTTTTTATTTTTTTACATTCTTGGTTCAATATCAGAGCATATGCTTCTTTAGCACATTTGAAATTGCATTATCCAGCCACTGCCCAGGTAGCTAGTAGGGAAGCACACAGGGACGTGGGGTGAACCCAGTCACTACAGCTTTCTGGCCTTGGCCAGTAACAAGTACAGAGACAGGATCAGGAACTTTTCATTGTGCAAATACAGGATGATACCAAATCCAATTTTCCTGACAAAGGTATGTTTTCCTAGCCCTTCCCTCCACCATGACCAATTAGTGAATTGTCGCTTGGTGCCCTCAAGCCTCCAAGTTTAGAGGTTTTTTAGGTAGCGTCAAAGCTGAGACTTGTTATCTCACCAACGGCCATATCAGAGCAATTGAGAGCAAGAATTGAAGAGTAAGAGATAGTAAGAGTGTCTCTGTTAGAGATCATTAACCCAGACAGCAATCTGCTACTGGCAGGGGGCAAATAGGGGAGCCAGGTAAAAGCTCTGTCCTGTGCTGCCTGATGGAAACACAGACACTCTCATTTCCTAGCTAATAAATGCTACATCTACCCAGCAATCTGTTATCCCAAGGCTCCCAAGACTAGTTTTGGGTATTTACACCTGAGTCTTTCCAGCCCATTAGTTTTCTTGGTAAAGACATGTTGTTGGCGCCATGCTTCCCAGCTGAGCTGCTTTTCCTTCCCGTTCAAACTGTAGTCCTGGGGGCACTGCCCAGACCCGCCAGCATGCTGTACAGAAAAGCCACCGAAGGCTGCTGCACCAGCAGCTCCTCCTCCTGAACTGGAGGACATGGACATCACCCTGGCAGGGGAAAGAGCACCGAGCAGTACATAGAATAGAATAGAATCATTAAGGTTGGAAAAGACCTCTAGGATCATCGAGTCCAACCGTCGACCCAACACCACCATGTCCACTAAACCATGTCCCTAAGTGCCGCATCTACACGTCTTTTAAATACCTCCAGGGATGGTGACTCAACCACTTCCCTGGGCAGCCTATTCCAATGTTTAACCACTCAACATGAAACCAAAGATCGGCTAAACACTGCAAGATTCACACTGGCAAAGGGGAATAAGAAACCGTGGACATCTGTGCCTTGTGTTTCAGTTGCAGGACACAGGGATTTGTTCTAGCCTGGCTCCCTACAGAAATGAGGGTTACGGAGTGGGGCTGTTGGCAGTTTTGTCAACCAGTAACTTTTGAGCTTCCTGGGCAATCTCAGCCAGAATTTGACAATGCAGTCAAGGTTTCAAAGACACTGACTTACTGCAAGTTTCATGAAAATAAGTAGTTTTGTAGGTGAGAAGAATCCAGACTCTTGTTTCCTTCAAGAGAAATGTTGCAACGTGAGCTCAGCCATCAAGAAGCCCACAGAAAAAGAGCCACAAGAAACCAGGCAATCTAATTTCTACTTTTCACCAAGCTATTAGGTTTCTTTGCAATTCTGGAAATATGGTAACGATTCTCTGTACTCCGCAGTGCTTGAGGGTACGGGTAGCCAGACTTGCTCATTGTGGCACTGCTGCTGCCACTGCTGAGACACTGAACAGAGAAAAGTCCTCCAGCAGCACTGATCTCAGCAGAACCTGCATACGGCAGCACTCAGTCATATCAGCTCTGCCACAGGCAAGGCTGGAGGCATATGGGCTAAGTGGGGAGTTGGTTTTTTGTGCGTCAGAGAGAGAGCCTTGTGCCATACAGCCTGCACTGAAACATATAATTAAAGGTGTCAAATGGCAGTATAAGCTGGTCTGTTTAAGCCCATTGCAGAAATTCACTCTTCATGTCCAAATAAATACTTGATTTCTGCAGACACTGCTGGCAGTGTTTTGACAAGGCAATTTAGGATGTTATTTTTGTTACATGAATGCTTGCTCCCAAAGCAGGAACAGGCACAGTCAATGCACTTGGCTAATATTCTACTTAACTGGAACTAACAAGAGGTGTTTCTATCCCACAGGCTGTCCTGTTCCCCCCACCCTGCCCCGCTCTTCATAGCTTTCTCCAAACCCAGCTGAAGTCCCACACACACCAGTGACCAGAGCCCAGAGCAGCCTGTCTCATTCTGGAATGCTTTCAAAAAATTAATTTGGATCTACTGGTAAGGTTACTAAAAGCCAATGCAGCCCTTTTTGATCTAATTGGCTTTATTTGTTTTAATTTTGGCCTATTCAAGTTCCCACTGAATCTGAAACAATGTCTTGCTGTGAAGAGTTAAAATTTGTCATTGATCCAACAGACCACAGGAAAAAGAAAAGGAAAAAAAAAAAGACAACTTTTAGCCCCAGGATCCAGCAGTTAAGGTTGAAAGTACCAAGTGTGACAGAAATGCCCTGTTAAAAAGATGATAGTTGAATGTAAATTTACTCAAATTTACTCAATTATTTGATAAAAACAATGTTAATAAAGGAAATGTCTCTTTGAAACTCCAGCTTCAAATGTTATACATTTACATTCAAATGTTACATTGCAGTAGCTCCAAACAGCTTCAGAATAAACACTTCTGCTATATGTCCCTTCTGCTGGAGAGAACAAGAGCAGAAAGACCAGTCCTTTCTGCCAAAATCCACTGGAAGGAAGAGAGCTGAGGCAATAAAACATCCTTCCTTCCCCTTGCTGGTCATCTGCTCCCACAAAATGCCTTCAGGGCAGATTTTGCATGGGTCTGGCTTCTGCCCATTTCAAGAGGATGTGGCTAGATGGGAAAGGGTGGAGCAGAGGGACCGTTTTTGGCCAGGGTAGTTGTGAAACACCTGCTGTGCCCCTTCCACCCTCAAGCCCAAGCGCTTCACAGGCCAAGAATGAAGAGACTACAGCAGCAGAGGTGTTGGGTGAAAACGTACAGCAGGCAGGATGGTGAGGCCTCCGCTAGCTTGCAGGACTGCCCAGTGAAGGTCAGACCTATCCCACAGGTCTTGAGATCCCTGCCAGCTAAGATTCACTCCAAGCAGGCCCCTGGGACCTACTTGGTGGCTCGGCAGATGTGATCACATCTGGGGAGATGCGCTAATGGCACTGAAAACCTTTTAGTCCCTGGAAGGCTCTCAGAGAAGACGCTCCTCTCCCATCCTGCTCCCTTTACCACCTGCTCACCTTTGCTGGAGGAGGTCTCTGTAATTATCGGTGGGAGAGAAGAATAGCACTCTTACCAAAGGGATGCTTGTGAGAGTGTCAGCAGTGACAAAAACAGATCACAGCATACTGCTGTAGGGCAACTCCCTAGGAAATAATGTTTCTTATTCTAATACACATTTCATTTTTAAAATCAGGTTGACATCTGTAACTCCTCATGGGAAGTCCTTACTTTCTGGGTATGAACCTCAATATGGGAGTAGATTATGGGGAAACATTCTCTTTAGACGGAGAAGGAGCCCAGGGATGATCCCTGTGAGAAACCATCCTAGGCTGAGACCAACATCTCGTCTTGTGTGAAGTGCAGGTCTTTCAGTGTGCAGGAAACCCTGTGAGGGAATAATATAAAAAAAATGAATTGTCTCTTCTACAACCTAATCATGTCCTCGCCCACGCACTGAGCATCGCAGGGGTTTCTGACAACATTTTGCAGCTGAGTACATTGAAAGAGCAGCACTGGGAAAGGAAGAAGAGCAACCAAAACTGTGTCATCTTCTCAGGCTCATTCTAGACCTTTTTTTTTCTTTTCTTTGTTATTTCATTTTTACCAAAACTCACTGTCCTAACAAGGACATCTCTGCTGGCATAAGTCCTAATGCAGATGCAGTTACTAAAAAAAGCCTGTTCTGTTTGGGAATGTGCGAAAGAACTCTTGTGGCTATCAACTGCAAACCTTCGCCAAGGCAGATGGGCTCCAATTCAAGCATATGTTTGCTAAAACGAAGGGAAGGGCTAAAGCACAGTTTCCTTCAGTGTCAAAACTCACCTTCCTGTTAACATGCAATATGTACAAAGTGTAACAGACCAAGATTGCTTATTTACGCATCTTCAGAACAATGTTTTCTCTTTTCAGGTCTGTGACAGGTTGAAGTAGCTCTTCAATGCTATTTATTTATTCGTTCATGTCCCATCTCATGCAGGTCCACCCCTGACAAAACACTTGACATACTGTTTCACAGTCATTTTAAGATGATCTAAAACCAAGCTGCCATTGAAATGAATAATCCCAGCCTTCTCCTCTCCCTACCTGCTGCCTCTCAGTCCTTGTCCCTTCCTAAGGTCAGCTCCAGCAATTGCGCAGCTATGCATCTCACACATTCAACATTAAAGCCTCGCCACTCAGTGACAGCTAGGTAGCTTTCAGATTAGCCAGGCCAGGGGGACACTAGGGCACAGCAGAGGTTCCCTGTCAACAAACAGCCCTGAAGAGTAAGAATCCACCAGGCAAGAAAGTAGATGCCCCATCTTCAAGCACAACTGCTCAGAACAGTTGTCCCTGGCACCACAGGCCCTGTGTCAATAGTGACACATGCGACTTTGGTCTGAGGTGGGCTGCACCACTTAGTGCAACCAAAAAATCATTTTTACCTGAATCCATCCAAAGAATCTGTCTTTGATTAAAGCTGGCCCTGGCTCAGTGTGAAAGGCAGCGCCAGGAGTGTCACTTAGGCTGTTCCTCCCCAACACCTTCATCACTTCCTCCCTCTGGCCACATCTGTATGTGGGCACAACTGCCAGGCAAGGCAAAAGAGGGGATCCCAATGACCCTTTCTTTCTGATCATTGATTGCTGGGCAGGCACCTTAGGAAAACAACATGGTTGTTTCTCAACCATCATGGTGTCCATGGTTAGGAAACAGAGCAAAACCACAGGGAGATCACTCCTTTTGCAAAATGCTGCATGGTTTTATCTACTCAGAAGGAGAAGGGATGGGAATTCAGAGCAATCATCTTGCTGTGGAGCTGCTTCCCTTTTATGGAGTAGAGCACCGCTCCAGCTCTCACACAGCACTGCTGTGCTCCAGCCAGTCACACACACGATTGTCCCAAACAGCTGGGATTTTAAAAGTACACTAGCTTTGAATGAAGTAGCTGGCTGGCTGATACTCCAATGGGTCTAGATGTGTGGGGGGGGGAAACTTCAGTCATCAAGCAATTAGCAGCTCCAGCACAGAGTAAAGTCAGTTACTATTTCAGGGAAAGGAAAGGCAACTGTTCCCTGGGGGGAATGACTGCACTAGCTCAGCACCAGGAATAGGCTGAGATTTTTTTAAATTTTTTTTCCCCCTACACTTCAGGAAAAGCGAACACACAATGTTCATTCGCAGGGATCGTTTCCTGAACATGATGTGTGCTCGCTGTCCCACAGGTCACTTTCCAGTGTGTCACATCCTTCTGCACAAGGGAGAGCAGGAAATGGCAAACTCCCAGTATGAGGCAAAGCATTCCCATTGCAGCAATTGGTCCACAGGAGCTATAAATTGGTCTCCTCCAGAAACAGATCAAAATTTGTCTTTGCGGAGGTCGGCTGGAAACTAAAGGTAAGTTTAAACCAGTATTTTTTGGGGTCTCTCCGAGTACTGTATTAGGAAAGTATTTGCAGGTTTTGGACTAATGTATACCTTTATTGTTGGGGAGATTTTTCTGTAAGAGCAGGAGTTGGTTTTGTTTTCCTTTATGCTGGCATAAATCAGTGTATTCAAAAGACATGCATCACTGTATGGCTTATGCTATATATTGAATGACTGTTCTACTAACTGCAGTGAGATGGCTGCTGTTATTACCTGAGATTGTTCTCAGCAAGAAAATCTGCAGAACAAATTGTTAAAAGGCTACAGGAATCGATACATTTAATGATCATCATATTGATCTGTTATTAAGTTATTGATGACATGCTCAATGTTCATTTCAATGCCGGTATCCATTTAGCCTAGTGTTAGTCCTTGTGCTTTTAGCTTCATCTCTGACTACAGTGTAAAAAATAAAAGGACACTGCCTCCAGCTAAGAAAAGCACAATGTACTAAGTGGCTCAAGTGGTCCAATGATACCAAGGGAGACTGGCGTCATTGTTCTGAAGGGCATAGGGGGAGGTCCTAAAGGGTTCTGTGTCAGATGGATTAGGACAAGTAGAAGGGGAAAAAATTGCAGTGAGAATTATTTACTTACACACTTCAGGATGGAAAGGCTTTTTATAGTAGGAGGTTTCCTCCTTCTGAAACACAAGAATTCTGCAGAATGAAAGCCCCAAGGATCCTAACTATATAGCGTGCCCATGTGAGGGACCAGACACCTCCAGTTCACACAGTATAGAAGACTTAGAAGAGAAAAGGTGGCTGCAGCAATGAATAGTTTTGTTTAGTTCGCTCTGGGACAGGGTCTTTCTGCTACAGAGACTTCTTTTGGCTATGAGGGCATTATGGACTGCAAACAGCTTCTTAGCTCTATGGCTAGACCTTGCTAGGTGCAGAGGCAGTGCAGCCTTGTGCACGGTGCAGTGTTGCGGAGCACAAAAGCTCTGCTCCCACCAGACAACTTGTGATGCTACATCACTCCTGTTGCCTCCCTTGCCTCAGTTGCCCTAGATGTAAGCAGGGTTAAGGATGCTGGTTTCCTTTGTAAAGCACTTTGCAGCCCTAGAGCAACCTGCAAATGCTTATCGGAACATTTCTTTCTACCCTTGTGACAAAGAACAGAGAGCAACAAGAGATCACCTAGCACCGAAACCCTGAAGATTCACCCTCTAGAAGGGAAGACACTCTCCTGCTATCTTGCCAGGGAAGGTTGCCACAGCCAGCAGCTTTCAAGCCTTTTCTATTCACAGGCCTCTATATTTCCCGTTTCCCCATCCCCAAGGGAGTGCGCACTGAAAGTGGGCTCGCTTTTCTGATGTGTCCTTCATGAACCTTTCAAACAAGGTCCATAGGCCTCCCTGCCACTGTCACTGGGGATCCACCACCACAGGTTGGACTAAGCACCACAGAACAATGGTTCCCATCTTTGTCCAGACCCTGACGCCAAGTTACAATAGGAAAAAAATGCTGCAGGACCTTGAGTTGCTTAGGCATACAGAAAGGAAGGATGTTCACAATACCCGTCTGAGACATCAATGAGCTTCTCACCTCATAGATGGAAAAACCAGACCTTGACTCCCCTCAGCAGCTTCCCTCTGTCCTCCTTTAATGGGAAATGACCCCTAAATAGCAACCTGGGATGGGTGGCTTTCACCTCCTCAGAGCCTTGCCTTTCTTGTGAAAGATGCCCTTGAATATTGCAGATCCTCTGAATCCCATAGTGGGGACAACAAATTCATTCTGACAGCATTACTACTCTGGGCACTAAATCACTTAATCTCAAGGGAATTTCTGTCCCCAGGGTTGGAAGAGACGTTTTGTGTCTTCACAGAGATAATAACAACTGCACCTCTCACCCCAGCCCTTAAGATATTTTAGTCTTCCCAGGGAACAAGAAAAACATTTAAAAGTTCCTCTGTCTGAAAGTTACAGTGGAATATGGTAATTAAATGTACATGTGTGTACGTGCATGTGTGTGTGTGTGGGTGAGTGTGTACGTGTGTGCAGACAGCAAACCTTTCATGTCGCTGGGTGAAGCAAAAAAAAAATTGGCTGGATGCCACCCCTAAAATGGTGGTCCAGGCTGAGCATGTCTCATGGGTTTTTTTAACATAAATCCCAACCCAGGTTTTTCTGTTTCTGGACAGAGGCCATGGAGAGAAACGGTGCTGCCTTTCCCCAAACACTAGACCCCACGCACCACTTCCACATAGCGCTGCTGGATCAGAGACGGAGGCTGCGTGGCCAAATTGCTCACCTTCACAAGGCGGCTCGTAAACTCAACAAGCTCCGCAAAAGGTCCCTGATTGCCAACGTCAGTGGGAGCACCCTGACTGCTGCGGGAGCAGTCACAGCCATCGTGGGGCTGTCCCTGAGCCCGGCGACACTGGGAGCCTCTCTCCTGGCGTCGGCTGTGGGTCTGGGCCTGGCCACTGCCGGGGGGGCCGTCAGCATCACCTCCGATCTCTCCTTAGTGCTCTGCAATTCCCGGGAGGTGAGGAAGGTGCAGGAAATCGCAATGACTTGTCGGAAACAGATGAGGGAAATCCTTGGCTGCCTGGAGTTCCTCCGCCGGGGGCAGGGCCCCGGGGACCCCACACTGCGCCAGTCGGAGAAGAGGGCCTCCATCTCGCTGTACAACTCCATCTGCTTCATGGTCTTCTGCGGCTCCCACAGTTTCCTTGTGCCAGAGTACACAAAGGAGGTCACAAAGGTGAGCCAGGCCGTGCTGAAAGCCAAAATCCAGAAGTTGGCTGCCAACCTTGAGACCTGCACCAGGGCGATGGATGAAGTCTGTGAACTTCTTGAGTCCAGGACAGAGCTTTCCCCACACATAAGGAGACTCAGCTTGGGTGCTAAAACCACTGCTGAGAGCCTAAGACCATCCAGCTGAAACAGTGTTTGCTCCATAATTAAAACCAGGCTTGGAGACATTACATTATTAATTGCCACCATTAGCACTGCTACCTGTTGCTATTTTAATATTGGTCATGCTCATCCACACAGGTGTGCACATCTCTCCTGTGCCTTATTTATATCTGAACACAAACTCCTTCATAATAGGAAGCTAAAGCTTACACACACACACCCCCTGCCACCTCACAGCAGCCACGTGATTCAGGCTGGAGGTTATGATGGACACGTGGACTATCGGGTACACAGCAGCAGATCCCAGAGCCTGCAGGCAGGGGTAGGTGGCCGTTCCTCAGACCCACGTTTCCCCAGCCATCTCCCTGGCTCTGCTTCCCCAAGGCAGCAAAAAGAAGCAGGTCAGGAGGCTGATGAAATTCCTGCAGTCGTGGTGCTGACTGACCCTGGATTGCAAATAACTTATGAATCAATGAGTGGTAAAAGGGCTGGTGTACCCTCAAAAAGCCAGCAGCTGCCAATTTCCGGTAGAGTACAGTCCTGTTACCAAGGTACAACTGGAAAGGCTGTTGAAGGAAGCAGTTCCAGATATGACAGACTGTATGGATGGCTCATCATCCCAGGGTGAAATAGGGGGGCCAGAAATTGTTATCCCTTTTGAAGAAACCTCTCTAGGCTGAGAACTGTGATGTTTGTGTTCTATTTATTGACATAGGATTATTTCAAGGTTTTGATATTGTATTTAAGGTTTGTTGGTTTTTTTTTTTAAAGGAGGCCTCTGCTCCAAAGGAAAGCAGCTGTTCTTAGAGGCAAAGCAAGTCTGTGGCATGTAAGAGCAAGTCACCTGTTCTTTGGCTGTGAGGGAGGGCAAGTCCCTGAAGGAAAAGGAAAGCATGGCTTGAATGCTGGTAGTTATAAAATAGGTGAAACACGGTCAACCAGTGACAGATCTTAGGAACCAAAACAGGGAGAAGGACAGGTCAGTGACCCTGGGACCAGAGCCTGCCTCAGGGGACTGGTGGAAGAAAGCAGTTGTAACTCTTGCAGCGCGGAGGGAAGCGTAGGTTGGTGTTACTGGTTTGAGCTGGAGCCCAGCTGTGATGGGAGCACATCTGAGAGGTGGAGGTGCCGCTCTTTGTGCAGCCAAGCAGCCTGTGAGACCCACAGTGGTTTGTCTGTGAGGGTGGAGGCAGCACTCATGGAGAGCTACACGTACTCCTAGCAATGCTTCCCGGGGTAAGCTTAATGTTAGCAATATATATACTGGTACTAATATTCAAGAGGGGTGCAGAGGAGTAGGATGATTCAATGGCAGAGCACTTACAAAGCAGGAGGAAGGACTGGGACACTGTTTCAAGTGACTGTTCTGCTAAATATGTCCTTTGTGATTTTTGATCCCTCAGTGCCTCAGTTCTCTGTCTAAAAATGAGGATAGTAGCACTTCCCTACCTCACAAGGATGTTTCTGAGGCAAATATTGCAAAGTGCTCAAGTACTGTGATGATGGGGATCATGTCAGTACCTTGAAGAGGTACAAGGAAGAGACCCCGGAAACTAGCTTGAGACAACTAGAGGAGTTAATGCAGGGATAATTCCACCTCCACAAGTAGGCCCCAGTGGATAAGGGAAACTTCCCTGCAGATGCATGAATCAAAATGATCAGAAAACCCACTCTAATTCTGTAATACTGAGCAAACTCTTAGGAAGGGCAACACTACATCTCACAAACCTTGAATCCTTGTCCTTTTTGTGTCTTCCTCTCATGACATCAACATTTGTTTCTTATAAAGAAGAACAAAAGCTTTGGTCCCTCAGAGTGTGACTCAGATGCCTGTAATGCCCATGCTTGTTTGCCAGAAATGAACAAGTACACTGCTGGTTCAATTAAATGAATATGAAGCACTTTTGTGTCAGTTTCTCTCTGCACACCTGCATATGACCACATTCCTGCCGCCGGCTCACCCTGCTCGATTCCATGCTCCAGGCACTGGAGCCAGGGAATCGATAGGAGCGGCTGGACGTGTTCAAAAGGGGAGAATGAAAAGTGAGGTCATCAGCCCCATGCGACACAGCTGGCATTTGTGTATGAGTGTATGCATTTATGCCTGTGTGAGTGCATACCCTGGTGTGCAAATTAGCCCATGTACACTGTGGATGCTGATCTCTGACATGCAAACACTGAGATGCATGTGTGAGGACGTAAGTGTGTTTTTGGAGCGTGAACTCCATAGTGAACACGCTATGCAAAGGCAGGCACGACACCAAATTTTTCTTAGTAATCCAGCATATCACCAGCTAACCCTACCAGATCAGTTATGACTTCACCATACTTCTGAGATGGCTGGTTTTATCATCACAGAGAAAATTATATAACTTATATAGTTCTCCTACCTCCTCCTCAGTTTTCTAGTAGTGCAGCTTTGTCCACATGTCCATACACAGGGAACAACATAGGAAAAACAACAGCTCTGAATGGACTAATCTGACTGGCGGGAGGATCTGAATTTTATAGCTTAGAGCTTCACGAGGGCTGGTTTGTTCTGCTCAGCACAGCCCTGCACTGCAATCACAGCCACTGTTTCAGGAACCGGGACAAATCGGAAACATTTGCTTCCATTCTCAGCCACAGAGGCAAAAAAAATCCTGCTTCTCTTCTGTTTTTCCCTAGATCAACTCTTCACTCAAGGTCAGGATTTGGGTTGTTGCACAGTGCTGCTGTGCAAGTGTGACTGAGCCCAAGGTACCACGCTCTCCTGGCCAGGTCTCAGCCACTTCCCTCTCCGGGTTTGTTTGCTAGGAATGCAAAAGGAGGCTCAGGCAGTGAGTGGGGCCCACAGGCTGGAAGATCTGTAATCCTACACAAGACAGAGGAGCTGTATGACTTTGCTCCAAAACCCATCCAGTGCTCTTGGACATCTTCTAAACCAGGTGGTCCTGTGAATCTAAGTCTGCGCCCTCACTCCTCACCCACGCTTGATCTAGCAGCTAGCAGGCAGGGCAGGAGGTGGTTGGATCCTCCTCACCCAGCTCTGGGCATGCCTTCCTGTCTCCTCCCATGCAGTCAGCACTGGATCTTATGTGATACCCTGGGGAGCCAGCTTTGGGAGCTCTGTTGGTAGCAATCTACCATATTTGGGGGCAAGATTCATTTCCTACTCCTTTTGCTCCCTGGAACAGCTCACTGCTGGGTCAGATGAGCACCAGAGCTGGTACCAAGAAGGCACGTGAAGCAAGCGACCTGGGCTGGGACAGGGGCGCACCTACTCCAGTATTGGCTTAGTTCCAATATTGTGACTCCCTGAGAGTCACAAGCAACATTTGGGGGAAGTGACTTTGGTAAGCAGCTTTTTTACTAGTAGTTATGTTATTTACCCTTCAAATGAGTAGATGTGTTGGTTGAACCCTTCCTTTGGTAGCTGGGGTGGCAGCGGGGGGAAGGGTACGTGTGTGATGTCATGATTAGCCAGGGCTGGCAGTTATGAAGCCTGGCCTCCTGATGCCATTTTCACTCGCCTTTTATTGAAAGTGCTGCAGGGAGGAATGAGTCAATGGTGAACCAGGAATGCAAACATAATTTTAACACAAAGTCCCATAGTATGTTTTGAAAGCAAAATAAAAGGTGTCTGTGACAAAGGAGTCTGAGTATAGTCAGGGAGTCAGGATATCCCAATAGCCCCTCTCTGGGCATCCCAGTGGGTAGACAGGACCATTTACCATTAACTGTGACCTACTATACACACTGTCCATCTTGTCTTCTTATATATCCCTTGTGAAACAGTTGGCATTATACCTGCACTAAAATTCATCTGCTGTGGATGCTCCCACCCTGAACCCCTTAAGGAAGACTGAGCTTGTAACATGCAGTAGGGCTAGCAACATATTTGGTCAAAAGCCAAGTCTAAAAGCCCTGGAGTGAAAATTTCTAAATCCAGTATAATCTGCAGTGTCCTATGCTGAAAAGCACAAAAAGGGAATCACCATTTAGAAGTGAGTGCTTCCCAGCAGCAGTTTAGGACGGGAGGGAACTTTTATTCAAATACATCTACTGACAAAAGGGATTTAGCCAAACTTGAATTTCACCAGAATAGAATTGCTCCACCCTGCTCCCCACCAAAACAGCACCTACTGTATTATATGGGCAATGAGTTCAACAAAGAATCACAAGCCGTGACTTCCCGTCACATGCCTGACTCTATTTCCTGAGGCATCCCAGTGACCCTTATACGGGTTCATGTCTAAGTACTGGCCAGGCTTAACCTTCAGCACTAACGATATATAGCGAGCTCATGGCTCAGACTGCTGTAATTTTTGAAACATATGATCAGAACTAGCATCTACATTGGATGTTTCTTGGTTTTTTGTTTCAGGTTTTTTTATTTATTTTAAAATCATTGCTCCTGAGCACAGCGGGATGCAGCAGTTTCATTTCCAGTGCTGCCCAGTGAATTGTTTCAGGTTTCCTCTCCTTTCCCTGTCACGCAGAGAGTTTGTTCGGATTTCCTCTCACTTTCCTCATTGTTCTGGGAGCAGAGGAAATGGCACGCTTGGAATCCAGTGACAGATGCTCAGGTACGTCAGCATTTCCACTGCGAGCACACCCAGCCGGGCTTCCCAACCAGCAAGAGAGAGGGAGGTCTGCTCAAAAACGCAGTCACGAGTTCCGTTTTGCAGTTGGCTCTGCTGTCCTTTCGAAGACTGAGCTCTTTGATACGTTAGCATCCTTTTCCTTAAAACAAAGCATGTTCACCTAGCTGAAAGGTTGCCCTGCTGCAATCAGCATTGGGACTACAGATCAGAGAAGCCACACCCAGACCAGATGGAAACCAATGAGCTTAGGAACTACCATCATGACTTGATATTTTGATGCTGCTGTCCGTTGAAGGGCACTAAATCCATCACCATTTTCACCTCTCACTGCGCACTTGCAGGCTCCCTGCCTGAGTCACAACAGCAGCAATCAAGAGAGCTGGGGGAGCGTTTGCATCTATTCCCATCCCCTATTCTCTCATTTCATGCTGTGAGTTGCCACAGTACAGTTTATTTTATGTATTTCTGGCACTTTAAAGGTGCACACTGGCAGTTACCGTAAACAGGAAAACAAGGTGGAACAATGACGGTTCTTGACTTTTCTTTTTTTCCTTTCACTAGTACTTCAAAATGTTTCATAGCACCACTTCTGAAGAAGTTAATTTGCCCCTTTTTATGTATTATATATGTAAGTTTATATATATTCTTCTATTTTTGTGCCTGGCTAACTCATTTTGTCTTGTTCTTTTGCAGCTGTAGAATTTATGAATACGGAACACCATCACGCACAACTGCCTAAGCAATGCAAATGCAGAGCTGCAGGCCAGAGGCTCAGCTATTTGCGGGTAATGCCAAGCAGGCAGGTTTTCACACAGCCAGTTCAGCGTGCTCTTACCCCAATACAGGTGGCTATAGCCTCATAACTCCCCCTTCCCTGGAGACCTCTCTGGAGTTGAGTGAAAACCCACCCACAGCTTCTAATTCAGCAAAGCATAGCACTCGTCACATGAATCGACCCCCTTTGCAGAAGCATAAGCCCAATTAAGTTTAAAGAAACCAAGTCTTAAACACATTTAGAAGAGAGGCCTCCGCAAGTGTGCTGCTTAATGACCTTGTGCAGAGTCAGGATGTTTCCGCAGACATGGCAACTCGGCCGACGTCGGCTCCTTTCCATCGGGAGAGGAGAAAATGACTGCATTCGGTACCCCCGGCATTACACCCACTTCCCAGAGGGCTGCACTCTGAGGAGCTCCGGATGCAGAAGACGCCTCCTGACCTCAAAAAACCGAGACCGCCTGTACCTCACACGGCAGCACTACCGCCGCCGCAGTGCTTTCGCGGCGCGGCGCGGCCTGCCCGCCCGGAGCGCCGACCCGGCTCCAGCCGCCGACAGCGGCGGCGAAAGCGACCTGCTCCGACGGGTAAGAGCGGCCGCGCGTGGCCCCTCGAGCCCCGCCCCACCCGCTCCGATTGGCTCTGTCCTGCGAACTACAAATCCCGTAACAACCCGGAAGGAGACTACAACTCCCAGAGTGCTCTGCGCCGCGTTAGGCGGGGACGATCCAAAATGGCGGCAGGGGACGGGGAAGGGCAGGCTGTGGAGCCGGAGGCAGTGGTGGAGCCGGAGGCGGCGGTAGAAGAGCCGCGAAGCTTCAAGGACCTGGTGAGGCCGGGCTGGAGCTGCTTCTGCCCCCGCTGCTCCCTCCCCCATCCCGAGGAGCACCCTTCTGCCCCTACCCCGCATATCAGGCCCGTGGGGGGGCGGGGAAGAGCGCTCCTCGGAGAGCCCCGCGTACCAGGCCGTGCCCCACGCCGCCCCGCTGTGCTTGCTCCGTCGTGGAGCAGGCCCCGGGCTGCAGGTCTCCGCGGGTTGGAGGCGGCCTCAGGCCCGGCGGAGCCGCCGGTGCACGGAGGGCAGACACGTGCGCCGCCGTCGCTCGGCGCGGGCGTGGTGCTGTGCCCGGGCGGGAGGTCTGGGGTGTTTAGGCCTCTGCTCCGGTGGGGGTGGCGTTTGCGCTCCGGTCTGTGCTCCTCAGCCGGCTGTCAGTGTTTTCAGTTGTGTTAATTTGCCCAGGTATTTTCCTTTTTGCATGCTCATGGGATACCCCTAGAGGGGACGAAAGACAGCTGGGTGTGTGTGGAAAGCTGCTTGTGTAAACTAGAAAAAAAAAAAAAAGATTGGTTTCTTACTGATGGCAGTCACCTCTAACAATTTTGAACAAATCTATCAAGTTACTGATGGAGGTGGGGTCACTGTGAGCAGCCTGCCCTTTCATGTAGTTGCACTGAGGGCCTGATGGGGTTGTCTTTGCTAGAGACAAGCTTCACTCTGTTGCAGTGTATATTTAACTTAAGTCTATGATTTAATTTAGGTCTCCTTGGTGATGTCTGTTTCCCTTTTCTCTTTTCACTAATGTTCAGGGAGTGACAGATGTCCTGTGTGAAGCTTGTGACCAGTTAGGATGGAAGATGCCAACAAAGATCCAAGTTGAGGCTATTCCAGTAGCTCTCCAAGGTGAGCAGTGTGCTTCTCTGATCCTGAATCTGGGGATGCTCCAGGACCTCTATGTGAATGAATTTTGCTGAGTGAGAAGTGGCAGGGATGAGAGTGTTCTTGCTGCTTCATTGAAGATCTCTGTCTAGAAGTAGTTTCTGTGTTTATTCTTGTGTCTTTCCCAGGTGGAGCTTGGAATGCTAATTTCTCCTATAACGCTGCCTGTAATTGCAAACGTTCAAATGGGTACATGCATGGGTTCTTGAGTGTTCACTGCTGTTGTGTAGTTCTGACGCTCCACATTAAATAGAATTGTTGTCAATCATTTGAGCTGCTAGTCTGCATTGACCATTTTCTTTCTGAAATACTCAAGGATACACAGGAAACTTCTTGATAGATTTAGGACTGTGCCTCTTCTGGTAGAGACCTTCAATGTGTGTCTGAAGTTGGAGATGCCTTGACTGATTACATAGCTTGTATAATCGGCTTTGCTGTGAGCAGGCAATTCTTTGAAATTAGATTTCTGGAGTGAGTAACAACCGAACCACAGTGACTTTCTGTAAACATCCTGGAATTACAGGAAAATAAATAACTGAATTCAGCAAATGTTTCTGCCTCTAGAATGTTTGTTGTTTTTTTAAAAAAAACCCACAAACACTGTGAAGCAGGAATAGAACAATGTAGTACCAGAATGGGAATAAACTTTCAGTGTCTACTCTGTTCTAGTAATTAACTGTTGTCAGCCTCTTCTACTCCACATAAAAGATTCTCTTAAAACCCAAAACAAAGAAAAGAAAAGTAAGATTGCATTCCTGAGAAGTTGTTTCCAGTTTAAGGCCTGTTGGCAGCATGTTCTTCTCAGCTGTAGGAGTTTAGGAGGTCAGAATGGATCCTACTGATGAGTTCTACCCTGTTGCCTGCATTGTTTTTGGGCAAAGGACTTGCTGTCCTAATCCTTCCTGCTGCAAACTGGTTTAGATTACTCTCTTAATCAATGGCACAAAGTAGATTGTGGCTTGTAAAATGTGAGTTTGGTAGTGCTGTTGTCTTGTAGCTGGTATGACCTAAGTCTCAAACACTGGAGTCTATTTCCTTGTAAGCCAGTAAACAGACAACAGTTGGTCTAGAATACTTAGCCAGATAGAAGCAATAGGCTGTAAATTGACTGACAGGTTTGAGAAATAATAAAGTAAAGCTTTTTTTGAACCTAAAGTTTGTATGAAAACCTGTATATTGGTAGAAGTTTAACTAGAGAATGAAAGGCATTGAGACTGTAATTTATTGTACAAATGAAGTCACACTCTAAAAACGCTGCAGAGATGTTCTGAAATTCTTTGTTTTGGCTCTTTGTTCTCCTTTACCCTTTGTGTGTCTCCTCTTTCCGCCCCCCCCCCCCCCCCCCCCTTAGGGAATTATTGTGCTTTATTGTACAGTGCTTTGAAGGCTTCTTTCTCTAGTCTAGATTTGTAACAGTTTTTGCCCTCCTTGCTGCTCCTTGTAGGCAGAGATATCATTGGACTGGCAGAAACTGGCTCTGGAAAAACAGGAGCCTTTGCTTTACCAATTCTTCAAGCACTACTGGAAACACCTCAGCGATTATTTGCTCTTGTCCTCACACCGACAAGGGAGCTGGCCTTCCAAATCTCAGAGCAGTTTGAAGCTCTTGGATCCTCCATCGGTGTCCACAGTAGTAAGTAGCTTTGTGATATTGGAGCAGTTTTCCTGAAGACTGAAGTTTGTCAGCTCTAGATTGCAAAGGGAAAAGTAGAGAGTATTTGTATGGAGGGTTGAACAAAAGGTGAGAAAAGCTTGTGATGCTGGAAGACAGAGATCTGGTATCAGGTCTGGGAAAGAAAGACTGTATGGTCTTTCCTCATGGAGTGGTCTGCAGCTCTTCTGCATTTTATGTCCAAACAGTTAAAGATGGAAGTAGGAGAGAATCTTAATAGTAAATTTGTGTCAAGTGAAATTGCATAGAGCTCCACTCTATAGTGTGATGTAGTTTAATCTTTCCTTCAGACTGTCTGTATTGGTTCTTTACATATTCTCTACAAACATAAAAGCTTTGTGGGTATTTTTAGAATTCCTAGATTTTTGCAGCTGAGTTAAGCTGCAAGGAATAGATTCTGCCTGTAGCTCTTCAACTGTGAAAATAAAATACTCAGGGCCAGTAAGGACTTAATTGTGTGGCTTAAGAGGCCTGGGAAAGTCAGGTGTGCTAAAATAAAGTGAATTCTCATAAAGATAAGTAGCCTTTCATTTGTACAGAGTTGTTCTGGATGGCAGGGAGTAGGAGGAAACGCTATGGTGCCGGGGGCTAGCTGGTGCTACACTGAGAGATTCACTATATTCTATTTGTCCTGCAGCGGTTATTGTGGGTGGAATTGACACGATGTCTCAAGCTCTGGCCTTAGCCAAGAAACCACATGTTATAATTGGTAAGTTAACGTGCTGGGGGTACGAGATATGAATATTATTGAACCGCAGTTGTCCAAAGAAAGAGTGCCAAAAGGTTTTGTGCATTTGAAGGAGAAGTGAGAGAGTACATAATTTATTTTTGTCCTGAGATCTGAGTACTGGCTTATTAATGTTTCTAGAGTATACACCAGTAGCCTTGCTGCTACAAGCTCATTCCAAAGCATTCCTGCTAGACTGCCTTTGGCTTGGTTTTTCATTCTCAAGTATGCAAAATGCTGGTCTCATCCCTCTCAGTACAATTTGCCTACAGTCTGTTTTGTTTTGCTTTTTTTTTTCTAGGGGGAGGGGTGGAAGGAGGGCATTCTGCAGAGAGTCTGGCTCCATTAGTCTTATTTCAAAACACTTTGAAGATATTCTTCGAAAGAGTCCTTCCCATAAAGCAATCTGCCTTTACGTCTCTTGGGCAAAAAGTCCCATTTCTGTACGGATGACTCTCTTGCTTCCTTGGATCTCTTCCTTTGCTTTAATTCTAAATGTGCTCTCGTGATTTTGTTGGTAGCAACCCCTGGCCGTCTAGTTGATCATCTGGAGAACACAAAGGGCTTCAACTTACGAGCTCTGAAGTTCCTAGTGATGGATGAGGCTGACCGGATCCTTAACATGGATTTTGAGACAGAGGTAGGAATCTGCCAAAAGAAGAGTTTAGAACACCAGATGAGTCCCTCTAAAATTGCTTTGTACAGTCATGTAGTAAACACTGATCTGTTCTGTAGAAATTAATAGCAAATTGTAACTAAGATCTTATAATTGCACAAAAGTCTACAGTGAGAGCAGAACTTAGTATACTGAGTTCTGCAGAGCACTAGCAAGACAGTAGGAGGCATTTTGTCTCTGAAATCTACTGGTTTCTCTGGAGCGCCTCACATTGACACAGTTCCTGTAGAACACAATCACATGCATGTTCCTGCAGGAATATTGCCTGGTATTTGCACTGCTATTGGATTTCTGGAGTTCACACTGCCTAATTGTCAACAAGCCATCAGCCTACACATTCCCTTTAGAAGAGGGGAAATTTATTCCTACTGTGAGTCTTAAGTTGCACACATGCATTACTCTTCATTTGGATGATCATTATATTTGGAGGAGGCTTATGTCTTGATTGCTGTTGTATTCAGCATTTCCGTTTCCTTTACATTTTTACAGGTAGATAAGATATTAAAAGTGATTCCTCGAGACAGGAAGACATTCCTGTTTTCTGCTACCATGACCAAGAAGGTGAGAGCAGAGTACTCTGCATTAGTTCTTCCATCAGGCTATACTGTTGACTAGACTGTGCGATACAGGTTTCTGACAAGATCTCCGTCCATCTCGTACTAACTTACATTGATATTCCCAGGTTCAAAAACTCCAGCGTGCTGCTCTGAAGAATCCTGTTAAATGTGCTGTTTCTTCCAAGTATCAGACAGTTGAAACTCTACAGCAGTACTACATTTTCATCCCATCCAAATTCAAGGTAATGCCACTTCTGTTTCTTCCCTCTTCCGATTGTGTCTTGTCTTCTTGTTTCCACATCTGCCAAATATCTTGTCATCTTCTCTGGCTTATACCTACTCCTTAATGTGGCTTATGTGATTATCTTTTTTTTCTTTCTCTTCTCTGTTTCTTTACAGGACAGCTACTTGGTTTATATCTTGAATGAACTAGCTGGAAACTCTTTCATGATATTCTGTAGTACGTGTAACAATACTCAGAGGACTGCTCTACTGCTCCGCAACCTGGGGTTCACTGCCATTCCTCTCCATGGGCAGATGAGTCAGGTATGGGCATACCCCACAGAATGGAGTAGACAGGAGACTTGTCGCTTGGGAAATGGGCTGCACCATACTGAGTCACAATTACCTTGCAGAAGGAGTATTCCACAGCTAGTGGACTGGACTGATCCCTAGAAAGTTAACTCATGTGAATGCTGCCACTGATTCTGTAATAGTTCAAAAAGAAATTAGAGAAGTGAGATTTTTGAGTAGTTTCTCCCCCGGTTCTTCTGTACCAGTATTTCAACAAGAGCATATTAACCAGAATGAGCGTTATCCTCTCATTCCCTTTTTGTCCTCCTCTCTTCCAGAATAAACGCTTGGGCTCTCTAAACAAGTTCAAGGCAAAGGCACGTTCTATTCTGCTGGCTACTGATGTTGCAAGCAGAGGTCTGGACATCCCACATGTAGATGTGGTAATAAACTTTGATATTCCTACGCACTCTAAGGTAAGCTAGTCTATGTGCTAGCTGAGAGCTTCTGGTCACCGGGAGGCATAGTGAAGCTAGACAAAGGAACAAAGACACCTTTTCTCTGTTCTGCTGACTGGAAGTCTAGTTCACACTTCTGTAGATTAGAAGATGTAGTTCAGCCTCTGCAATTGAGTTGGTATCTCAGTTTGGTTGGGTGGCCTCATCTGGATTGTAGAACTGATCCCATAAGTGAAGAGAGGAAACGAGGGATGTTCTGTGTCTTTGTATTTCTGCTCAGAGTATGTGTTTTGCCATATTACATTAAAGGGCTTCTAGACTTTGAAAATAGTTTTAACATATTACTAGTTTCAGGTAGTCATCTCTGTTCCTGTCATCCAGGTCTGCCTTCACATTTTAAACTGTGTTTTTTTTTAAAAAAAAAAAAAAGTAAAAATTCTCCCATTATGTTCAATGAGGATTTAATCAAGAAAGATGTCTTTAATATGTTTCACCTTCACATCACAAAAGTACAGCAAACTGAAAAAAAGTGCGTTACTAACTTTCTACCTTACAGAAAGTATAGTATTATCTTAGGGGTCTGACTTTGTTTCCCAGCCTAGTTTCAGAAAGCATACCATTAACATGCATTTCAGGAATTGCTGTTGTTCCTTATAATGATCAAAGATTCTACACATTGCAAACAGAAGTAAGTATGGTGGTTCTTTTGAAGACGCTGCTTTTGACATTGTTAAAGGACAAAAGTTAAAAAAAATAATGGTGGGGGCAGCAGCTTGAATGACGTCATTAGAGTTTTTGTGTCCCTCCCTCTCGTCTAACCATGTCACAGAACACATCCTTTCTCATGATGCTTCCTTTCTCCACAGATCCTACATGGAGAAGGGAATATTGTAATTTCCATAATGCAGTACAAAACCTGGAAAACAGCCTAGAACCATATAAACAGAAGACGCTCAATAGATCAGACGCTTCCAAATTGTTTTCATTCATCCTTCCTTTCACTGTGCTTGCCAAATTTAAATCTACTTGCCAGAGAGTTTGCCTGAAAGACAGACTATGTAGAGTACTAGATCCCAAGACTGAAAATGCAGGCATTGGCTCACTTTAAATATTAGCTTTCCAAGGAATTGGTAGTTCATTAGTAAAGTCATGTATCACAACTTTTGTCCTGCAATCTTGAATAGTTGGAGGTGGTCTTTTCCTTTAGAAAGAGAAGAACTCAAACATTAAAACCAAAGATATGCCTCCACAAGCCAGCATCTTCTCAAATCCTAATCCTGCACACGGTCCCAAGTATTTAATCCTGGCTGTATTTTCTCCCCTTTTTCTTTCCTAAAGAAAAATTATATGGGCTGATTTCCCATAACTTCTGTTCTGTGTTTGGTGCACATATCTTATTGCTTATCAAGAAAATTGTTTTCAGGATTATATTCATCGTGTTGGGAGAACAGCTCGAGCTGGGAGATCTGGCAAATCTATCACTTTTGTCACACAGTAAGTGTTAAAATGTGGCAGACTTATTCTTCCCAGCTGTATTTCAGAGCAGAAGACATCTGACCTCATCCTGGGTGGGAGGAAAATACTACTTTTCATTTTGAGGTGCCAGTTGGATTTATTTAATTAAAGGGGAGAGAATTCAAAGCCCAGGGTGGGGAGGGAGAAAGGTCTGGGATAAATTCTAGAAGCAGGCATGTAATGAGCAGAACTAACTGTTTATAACTTGATTATATAATATACATACATTTTTATAATATATAATGCAGGTTAAGTAAGTGTGGTTTTTTTAAGTACTGAAGTATTTGTCTAAAAAAAGCCTTTGCCAAATACTTCTGAACAGAGATGAGCTGAATAAATCAGTGAAGCCATCCCGAACGATGGCATCATTCGAATGCAATTAAGAGTTGCTTATGAGACCATCAGCACAAGCTAACAATATCTGTGGGCTGGAGATAAGGGGTGATGTCTCTGGGTGGTGACAGCTGAAGCACTCTCAGGAGGGCTGATTCAACCTGGTGTCTTGTCTTTTCTCAGGTATGATGTAGAGCTGTTCCAGCGCATTGAACACCTGATTGGCAAGAAGCTGCCAGCATTCCCCATGCAAGAGGAAGAAGTTATGATGCTGACAGAGCGCGTGGCTGAGGCCCAGAGATTTGCTCGAATGGTGGGTGGTGGCTTTTTGTCCCTCTACTTGCTGTTGTAGTCTGAATTTCCTCGTGTGCCAGAACTCTTGGTCAATCTCTTGATTGCATTGCAGGAGCTGCGGGAGCAGGGAGAGAAGAAGCGATCTCGGAATGATAATGATGATGATACAGAAGAAGCTATTGGTGTCAGGAATAAGGTGGCAGGTGGGAAAAAGAAGAAAAGGAAAACCTTCTAGCTCAGTATTTGGACAGACTTTATTTTATTTTTTCTCTTTATGGCTACATGAACTCGGCAAAAATGGTCTACCAAGCCTTCTCCAGTGGATTTTTTTCAGAACTACTTATTATTAAATTGGGCAGTCTACCTGGAAAACAACTTCCTCTCTTCTGCTTCACCAGTTACACACTGAGCTTGGCCCATTGTGGTTCCATGAGACTAGTCTTCCTTTCAGAGACAGCAGACCTGAAAGCAGTTGTGGGCTGGTCCTGCTCATTCACAAAGAGGTGCAGTGTAGGTGCAGCTTTCCCACTGCTGCAGCCTGTCTCACTACCCAAACTCACTGAGTGCATCTGGGGTCAGATAGGTCTGTCAGAAGAAAGAGAGGAAAAAGTTAAAAGAAGCAACTGAGTTTCCACAGCACAGCTGTGATGCCCTTGCCTTAGTGAAGGGACATGTGACATGGAGAACTCCAAATATATTTTGCTTAATTTTAAAGCTACTTGGTTTTCCTTGTCTTAGCGCTGACCTGTTCTGCTCATTTTGAATATCGGCTCTGCCAGAAGGTTTTCTTATTACATCAGCCTTAGCGACTCAGATGTGACATCAACGCCTTAGATGTTGGCTGAAGAGTGGCCCAGCACAGAGAGAACCTGTTTGGGCAGGATTAGGCTATTCACTGCCTGGAATTCGATCCAGAATCTGTAATGATTGGCAAGATCAAGGAGAGGTCTGGGTTTGGTGGTTTTTTTGTGGCTGATTCCTGTAGTACATACAAGACAACGCAAGAGGGTGGTATTTACATAGGAAAGCAGCTCACAAACTGGGTGGTGGAGAAAAACGGGTATCATAAAGGCCCTTTCTGTGTTGCCCTATTTATTTCTCTGTCTTAGGCAGAGTTCAGTGCCGCATAAGTAGACTCTTGCAAGAATGGGATAAATGTACTTATCTTCATATCAGACCAGAAGGTTAGTGCTAGTTTCCACTGGCAATAAAAATTTTCACAGAGACATTTCTGCTGGTGGGCA
The DNA here is from genome assembly GCF_965638725.1 of Aptenodytes patagonicus. Lineage (NCBI taxonomy): Eukaryota > Metazoa > Chordata > Aves > Sphenisciformes > Spheniscidae > Aptenodytes > Aptenodytes patagonicus. The sequence continues at coordinate 55,272,609 of NC_134949.1, forward strand.
GAGGAGGGTGAGAAACTCCTTCGTGATCACTCAACATGAAAATTTAATGTCCGTTAGAACCACTCATAAACTTGGTTTTCTGCTACGTGAAAAGTAATGTTCAAAAGATTCTTTTTAAGGTCTAAGTGGAAAGCAGAAACTACTGCAGTAGTCAAGATGAGCACAATGGTTACTTCATAGTGTCAACATAAATCTAATATACGCATGTATGCTAGTCAGAATGCTTTTATACTTTTGTTTGGGGCAGCACATTTTACAAAATTACAGAAAACACAGCATGGTTAAAACTAATAAGGGGAACATGTTTTTTTCTTTTTTATTTAAAACACCTCTGTTGTCTTCATGAGGAACAAACGTACTCTCTGGTGTAAGAAGAGTGCCAGTGTTCTTACTTTGGTGTTTGGTTTTTTTTTTTAGCAGTTTACTCAAATCTCCCAAATATTCACCTTCAAGTTTGATAGCTCTAAAGCAGTCTAGGATCAGTGGCAGATAAGTAAGGGTACAGATCTTGGGTATGTTGACTGCTAAGAGCATTCTTACAAAGCAGGAAGAGAGTGTGTGTCCTAGTGCAGAGAGGTAGGGGTGGAAGTCCAGTAACGAGAACATGTTAATTCTGTGGGGCCCTTTGGTAGGGATTCCCACAGGTAAAAGGAAACAGCCCTAGAATGCACCACAGAGAGAGGGATAAAATGAGTGAGCATATGGGTGGAGATGCAAATGCTTGTTCCCCATGGAGCAAGGGAACTTTCCTGACTGGCTTTCTGTCCTGCTGGATGCTTGAACAAAATTTCTTATCCTTCACAAGCAGGACAGGGTTGGTCCCGCTATCAGCAAATGAAGATTAAATCCGTCTGAGACTCTGGGTCTCTGGAAAACCTGTCAGTGTTATTCCCAGTTATGTAACGGGTGGCATGCAGAGCCAGTCCCGAACCAATCTTGTAAAATGATGTGAAGGGCAATTTTACTGCTGGAGGAGGTAGGGCAGGATCATTCCTTTCAGACGCAGTATGAGGCTTTCTTTAATAGATCAGTGGAGTCTCTAGCATCTCTCTGTGTTCGTGTGTGGAAGGCTGCAACAGCAGAGGGAATCTGTCTTGCCCCTTGATGGGGTGAATGATTCTCTGTCCCTCCTCTGCAGCTGCAAGAGTAACAGAGGAGAGAAGTAGAGCTGCTCCTTGTAAAAGGGTGCAGAACCTCCTTGAGAGGAGTGACTCCTAGACAGCTGGCCACCTCCCTTGATCTGGAATGACAAGCCATAGAAACACTTGGCACTAGAAAAGCAAAGGTCTCACCACACCCACATTCTCACCAGTGACTCACCTGCCACAGGTATGTGCATTCAAGTTCAGCTAAAAATATCTCAACAGGTTGGAGGGGCAAGAAATAGTTTATTTTGACTATACCATGAGGACTAGGTCAGAGGGTGTTTGTGTAACTGAAGTGGAAGAGGGAGTGTCTAAAGATGTATTTGGTCAAAATAGAATTTGCAGCCAGGCTAAAGCAAAATCTGTAGCTGATCTAATGAAACATGAGGGGAAAAGAATGGAGTAAGACCTGTCTCTGGATAAAAGACAGTTCAGAAAATACCAGCACTGGTACGTGTGTGGCTGCATACTTTCGTAAAACAACTGGCGACAGTGTATTTGTTCAGTCAGGAGGACTCTTGAGGGGCAGTTCTGAAGCACACCTCTCTGCACACCTCTTGAGTCTTTGCACAGCAGGGAGCTGAAGTGGAAGATTAACCTTAGTGTGACGTAAGGCAGGATCGGGCTAACACAACCTGTCATTTTTTTGTGGTTGAAACTCGAGTGAAGTTTCAACAAAAGCTGTGTTCTCAAAAGATGTTCAGTGGGGATGTTTGCAGTTTGAAACAATTCTGCACTTCCAGAGTCCATAACGAGAAGGTGATTGTTTATATACTTGTAATAGGTATTTTAAAAATCAAAACTATAAAACATTATTTAATACGGCATAGGTAGCTACCTCGGGCAGTAAAGAATGGGGATATAGTGTCTTTCATTTAAATGTTCTAGAGCTAGCAGAAGTGGGACAATCCTTTCAAGACGAGGAGTAAAATTAAACATTGATGTCAGTGTGAATAACTGACTTCAAGATAAGTGAGGAGGATAGCTGCAAAAAGTAGCAGTCCCTGCAACCACGCAGTGGTCCAGAGCAGAAGCTGCGCTGAATTGACCTGTCTGAAATGGATTTGGCCGTCTCAGTTCCCCGGTGCCGTGCACCTGCTGCCTAGGGGCTGCAAGGGAAGACGTGGGCAGGAAAGCATAGCTGGGAACCAGGGTGGGGAATCCAGGGCTTTTTTCTGTGGTGGCAGCCTGAGCCTAAGTCTGCGTAAAATAATCACGAGGAGCACAGCCTGTTCCAAGGACCTGGCAGCCCACCTTCCCCCCTGCCCCAAAAAAGTAGAAATGACCAAGAGGGAGAGCTAAGTATGATGACTTTCTAGCAACACCATTAATTCGTGCTGAGAAGAGGCTCAGTTTAGGAGGGAACTCAGAGTAAGAAGTGATTTGGAATCTGGAGGGCCTTAGTTCACAAAGCAGGACTGAAATTAGTAAACATTCCCAGTTTAGCCAAGCACTGAAGAAGGAAAATATCCCACATAGTTAAAAGCCCTTGGAAGTACTTAAGAAGGAATGGAATTGATTGCATGACTTGTGAAAGACACAGGCATGTACCAAGCATTTTGATGTTGTATAAATGTGAAGTTGTGGTTTGCCTGCAATGGCATGTGAGGAGCTTCTGTAGACATTCAAGTGAGCAATTAATTCTTGTAAATGTTGCAGAGCAAATGCTGTAAAAATCCAGCTTTGGTCCCAGAAGTTGTTCATGTAGTCATTCTGAATTCTTACTGCTCTTGCTTATGCACTTACCAGTAGACTTTTTGGGGAAAAAAAACTACCACTGTGTAAACATGGAGAATCAGAATATGAGTTTCTGATGGAATCCCAAGCTTTGGGGTTAACTCCTGAACGTTTTTTTTAAAAAAAAAAAAGTTAAAAGACACTTTCTTAGTCTTTAGATGGCTTTTTTCCCTGGTCAGACTATGAAAGCTCCTTCTCAATAACAGTATTTAAAAGGGAGAGCTAAGGATGTTTCGTTCCTCTGGCACCTAAGAAATGGGAATGGTCGCTTGCTCTCTGGCCGAGGGATGAATACAGCCATGCCTCCAGTGCTGTATCTCTTCCTGAGGACCCTTCAGGTGTGGAAACTTATGATGATGACAATAACACTTTCTCTCTGCTTCCAAAGCCCCCTGGGACAGAGGTACCTGCCTTCCTGAACACGATAATCAAGTACACGTCATGGATCATGGTAGGATGTGTGTTGGACTGTGCCAAGGTCATGCCTAGTTGTGCCATAGGAGACAGTGGCGCTGTGCAGTCTTCAGCTGTTGACATTGTAGGTCCTCAGGGAGGGGTGGATGCCCTTGGAGCTTGTTCAGCACTTTTTCAGGGAAGCTTCTAGAAGCCTGAAGCTGTGTTTACTAGAGGCTGACACAGGGTAATTCTACGTCCCCAAAGGGAAGAGGACTATTTTCATCTTTGCTTTCTCTGCTGGAGAACTCTCATCGTTGCAGGGATGTATATGCGGCTCTGTTGCCTCTCCCTAAAACAAACTCTAGGGATAGGACTCTGTCAAAAGTTTCTGGCTTCCCTTGGGCTTAGTGTTTGTGTAATGGTTCCTGAGGAAAGGGAGATGCAATGTGGACCTTCTGTGCAAAAAGGGGGAAATCCTAGCAAAGGCAGAAAAAGAACCCTGTTGCAGGCCTCTCACAGAGATTATTCCTTCTGTCCATCACTTCCTCCTCCCTATTTGATATTGTCAAGGAAGGCAGGTTTTTTGGCACGTGTTTCCCATTTGGACTGATTTTAGTCCCCTTTAATCCTCCTCAAGATTTTCACCCACAAACACATCTCTGTAAAGAAAGGTAAATAGCAAAACTTGCTCTGCAAGTCATCTGTGTAAGATAGAGGAGGGTTGCATGATAAGGTTGAATTGCTTGAGTTGTGCTGGCTTTCCAGAAGAAAATGATTCCTTTGTGTGGTTTTTCTTGTACGTCTGCTCTGTCCCATGAACAGGGCTAAAAAATGCCACATTCTTGGCTTTGATGTAGGAAAAAGTCTTTTGCACAATGAGAGTTGGCGTCACAAAAGTACCTTCTTTCCTGCAGTAGGAATGTAAGGGGGCATAGGATCTGTGGAGCAAGCCTGGGAGAGAATGTGTGGAGGCAGAGATAGCCAGCCTGATCTGTCCTTACCAGCTTCTGTGCTTGATGTATCATCAGCAGGAAAGTAATACTTCTCCCTCAATATGTATTCAGAATGATAAATTTGCCACTAGTGAGTGATTTCCTATTACTGCTGCTCATGCACATGCTTACTGGTGTGTTAAACCTTTATCTTGGTGCATGCCAGAGGCTCTCTTTGGTTGTTAAGGACGGGTCTTCTCCAAACACAATCAACAATATGAAGCAGACAGCCTAATAGACTCCTTTGACGGAGCCTAGGCAGAATCAGCTCTCCGTTCCTGCAATTGCAGGTCTCGAGATGCCTCTTAGAGATTCTGCAGAGCTATGGACTATTTCCATTGGATACACACACATGACTTGAGGGTATCTTAGTTTAGGCTCTCTCCACCCGTTGGTGAGAATTGCTTTAGTATTAACTAGGAATCTTGGAGTTGCCTTTCCAATTTTCAAGAAAAGTTTAAATAAAAATGCAAACTTTTAAAAAGGCAAACAAAGTATTGGCTATGCTCTCCAAAATGGATAACATAGTGACAAATGTTTATAAAAGATCTATGGAAGAAATGTCAGAAATAGATTTGCTAGTCTGCTCTCTCTAAGATCAAATTTAGAGATAGTCTCTCTTCTGCCTGTGTTCAGCTGGTTGGCTGCAGCCAGGCTTGCTCATCTCAGCTGAGTTTGTTAGAAAGCCCTTCCTTGCAAAGCATGGTGGTGTTTTGTGACTCTTTGGTTCTTCCAAGGCTCCCACTCAGATATGACTTCTTTTACTCCAGCTACACTGCCTCCATCTAGTTCAGAAGATGACTTTTTGAAGATCCATCCTCTGAATGGCAGGCTACCTCCCCTCTTCAAAAATGTCAGCACTGCTTTCACAGGTCAGATGTTGCCACCTGGTCTGGCTGATGAACAGCTCTTTGTGATTAGTGAGGAATCTCCCTCTCCATCAGGCTTGTGTTAAGCTGATGGAAGGGGAATTGCTGGAATTGCTGTCACTGATCTTGGTCTTGCATTTGCATGCACTGTTTGCAAGTATGTGACTGCTGTGTTCCTTTGAAAATCCTGCCATGTTCCTTTGAAAATCCTATAGCAGACAGTTGTGGCTCTCTTGAATTCAGCAGAAGCAGCAGATACAGAGGAAGGCTAATGGAGGGCCCTGTTAGCCTTCTGTTGTTGATACACCTGCTGTGCAATGGGAAGGCAGCTTGCTGGGGGGCATAGTATCAATGAAATCTTTGGTGAGCGTATTTATCTCTGTATCTTACACACACCGCAAATAAGGCTTGCTTGCTTCCTTCCTTCCTGTCTGTCTTCCTGTCTGTCTGTCTTTCAACACAACAAGCCCTTTGGAAAGCTAATTGCGCTGTTCTTTCTTGAAAAGGAAGGCAGAGCCCCTGAACCAGCAGTGTTTGCTTGTCCTGTGCCAAGCAGGACACAAGGATAGAAACTTTGAGAGCTCTCCTCTTTTGCCATGTTCTTTAGCCTCTCCTGCTTGGGTCAGGACAGCCTCCTGGTGGAAGTGTTCAGCTTTGTTAGCTATGTCGGCCCTTTTCTTCTCTGATCACCTGAGATCTACAGGACCGTGTATTACCAATTTACATGGGTAGCACAGAAAATGCACAAGGGGAGATGCTTTTCTGCCTCAAAGAGCTTGTGGGTTAACATCCAAAACTATGCTGACGTCTAGTTACTGACATGTGAAGATACAGGGTTAAAGAAGAGGACTAATAGGGGGGAAGTCCCTCTTTATAGCTGGATGGTGAGTTTGCATGGAGCTGTTACCTCTCCTGGTGGGGAAAGACCTTTGACAAGTAGAGATCTGAAGCCAACCATGGCTGAGTGACCTTGCCTTGAAGTGGCTTCTATGATCTGGACACTCATCTCCTTGGCCTTTGCAGTGGCAGGACAAATATGTAAATTTCTGCCTGCTTTGCTAAAGTAAGGTAACTGCACCAGGAGCCATGCTGAGTCTTTAAAATGAATCCTGGATAGAAGGAAACAGCTTGTGAGCTTGTGCATTACCCCAGGTCCTGCTTCAGCTGGAAAGCTTTGCTCTGTGACTGAAGTGGGCAATGGGCTGAGCCCTGCAGCAGAAGCCAGGACTGCCTGACATACAAGGCTGTACTGGTAGACTAAAGCGGGTTAGCCTGCCTGCTCAGCACCTCAGCAAAATCTCGCTGCCCAGACAGGCAGAGTTTGCATCTTTCCTGGTTTCGGCAGGGATAGAGTTAATTTCCTTTCTAGTAGCTGGTACAGTGCTGTGTTTTGGATTTAGGACAAGAACAAAGCTGATAACACACGGATGTTTTAGTTGTTGCTAGGTAATGCTTACACTAGCCAAGGACTTTTCAGCTTCCCATGCTCTACTGACTGAGAAGGCTGGAGGTGCACAAGAAGCTGGGAGGGGGCACAGCCAAACTGGCCAAAGGGACATTCCATACCATGTGACGTCATGCTCAGTATATAAACTGGGGAAAGCTGGCCGGGGGGGACCATGGGCCGTGCTCGGGGGCTGGCTGGGCATCGGTCAGCGGGTGGTGAGCAATTGCACTGCGCATCACTTGCTTTGTGTATTATTATTATTGCTATTATTATTTTATTTCAATTATTAAACTCTTTTTATCTCAACCCATGAGTTTTTCTCACTTTTACTCTTCCAATTCTCTCCCCCATCCCACCGGGGGGGTGTGGGGGGGGAGTAAGCGAGCGGCTGTGTGGTACTCAGTTGCTGACTGAGGTTAAACCACAACAGCATCTTTCTGCAGGATTGCTTCATTAGCTAGTCCACTCCGATCATTTGATCAGATAAAGCTGACCAAGGGAGGACTCCGCTAACCTTTGGAAGTATTCAGTGATGGAGATCTTGGGGCGGTGGCACCTGCAGGGGCGTGCAGCTGGGGAGCCACCTCTCCTGTGGCTGAGGGAGAGGGAATCTCCCTGCGTGGCCTGGGGTAGGGGAACCCCTCCACCCACGAATACCTGGGTGCAGCCCCCCCTCCCTGCCTTCAGGCTTCTCTGCATGGACTGACTTACTCCTTTGGAAGCATCCTCCCTTCACATAATTAACTGGCAACCCCGTGCTTTGCTCCTGCAGCTGGCACAGGCCTGCCGTGTTCTGCCGAGATCCTCCCCGAGCAAGATTTCCTCATACTCAGCATGCCTCAGAATGTGTTGCATTATTAAGCTGCCATTATTTGGTGCTTTTTTTGGGACCTCCCATCTTCTCCCTCCACCTTTAGCCATTCCTACATGCCTGACTCCTTGCCTTCACCAAGAAGGTCTCATGCATGCATCCCCCTTTTTAAGTACCTTCTGCAGTCTGCCCTGCTCACTGCTCCCCAACCTTGGCCCACCAAGCAGGCTGCAACCAGGTCCCTAAACTGCCCCAGGGCTGGTGCTTTGCTTTGCTCTTCATGCTGCACTGCTAAATGGTCCTGCAGGCTCTCCTCCTGGCTGATGGACAGGTGACTGCCCAAGCCGTTTGCTTCCAGCTCTGCCTTCCTTGTGTTTTCCAGGGTGCAGGGGAGAGATGAGCTGCCTCAGCAGTTCCCGTGTGGCTCTTCCCATCTTGATGGTGTTTTAGGAGACGCCTCTGTGCTTTGAAGCCTCTTGCCAAAGGAAGTTATTACAGCCCCTGTGGAGGTGGAAGTCCCTCCATTGCACACCTGCAGGCATATCCCACCTCAGCCATTCAGTGACTGACTGGGCTCTGTGTTCACCGTTGCTCTAGAAGATACAAAGCAATGAGGTAAATGATAGAAAGCAATGGAGATCCTGCTGGGCTCTCTGGGCAAGTCTCTCGTTGCTTAATAATGTAGGACTGCTTGTTAGGAAGAGATGGTTCATTTATATTCAACAACTACTTTCAACTCATTAATTATATTAGTCTTAAATCCTTTTGATGAGTAAGGAGAAAGATGGTTAGATTTAGGGCAAACCTATCGAAATTTTGTGCTGTCCTGGAAGGTTTGGATACATCTTAACCAGTAACAGACTCAACAGTGTCATTTCTCTGCTTGATGATTATAAATGAGTAGTTAGGTAAGCCAGATTTCAATTGGCCAGTGGAGGTTTTAACTATGTGTACATCTAGATTAACCACTCCGGAGACTGGGGATTATCAACTGTTATGTAATAGCAGACATTTTTTAAATTGGAACAGGACTGCAACAGATGCTGTGTTTGCTAAAGAAACCAGACTGTCATGTAATACATCCAGAATCTGTGTTTTGTTTGGCAGAATCATGCACGTGGATTGCTGCTTTCCTTTGCTGCTGATCAGACAGGTGAATCATTATAGGTTGGATTTAGTTCTTATTTGGGTTGTCAGGTAAGAACTGAAGTTGGTTTAGTCCAGTTCCAGTTCAACACAGCTTCAGATCTACTGTGTGAGTTCAGTTCTGGCTGAGGAAAAGCTAACCCCATGTAATGCAAGATCTCATGGTAGCTTCACCCCTATTATACATCACGGCCCTGTAACTTGATAAAGCCCTTGGAATCAGCAATAATATTGCTCAAATCCATAGCATATGTGGGATCCCTTCATTCACATACAGCATAGGCTTTTTTTTTTCCCAAGAATATACCTTAGCTTATCCCACACATGATGGGATGTGTTGTGTGCCAAGTAGAAGGTCAGAGACAAAATTTGTAGTGATTCCTTTTGCCTTTTAAAATGTAAGCACAAAGGCAGTGAATTTTCTGTGTGATTAAATGAAGCTCCCTGCAGGTCCCGGAGATGGAGTATTGCGTGCTTGCTGAAATGTAGCAGCACTGGTGCCTAACAGCTGCCAGGTTTTACCCTGGGTGAGGTCCTGTCTGCAGCCAGGGATTCCTGGAAAAAGCACTTTACAGCCTTTTCAGGAGAGCTGCTCATGTGTCAGTTGATATTTTGGTACTGCAAATGAATGTCTGTTATGGCAGTTTGTTAATAATGAACAAGGAAGGGATTATCAGGCAATCAATTCAAAGAGGAGAAGAACCTGCTGTGGGGAGGCTGAAGCTTCCCTTTGCCATATGATGCACACACCAAGAGCCATCCCTCATCTCTGACGCTTTCCTGATTGCTCATACTATTAGCTGAAGCTGTGTTTGCATTTCTGAAGAGTTTAATTGGCAATTAAACCTTCACTAAACCCTTCCCTGGGGTATGGCTGTCACTTAGGGGGCGTCACTTTTCTTTACCAAGCAAAACAGCCAGGGCTGCTGGGTCTGGAGAGCAGCAGGGAGCCCAGGGGCTCCCACAGGAGAGCTTGCTCGTCTTTCCCACCCAGGGGCCGGCTAAGTGGGAGGAAAGGAGCACAGCAGGGCCAGAAAGGGGCTCCTTAGGTTGAGGTTACTGGTCCAAATTGAAGCACATGCTCTCTTTCTCTCCATGCTGCAAGCCAGAAGCTTTGTAAACCTCCTTCCTTCCAGCCAAGTCCTCTCCATTTGGCTACTAATAATGGCTGCACACTGACGTTCTTCCCCCTAGCTTAGGGGAGCTCCTGGGTTGTCAAGAAGGTTGGAAGAAAAATAATCAAGGCCAGAGACTTGGCAATCGGCTGTATTTTCTGTCTAGTTCAGACCTCGCCTCTGGATGCCTGGCACAGCATCCAGGCTGGAAGTTCCTGGAGTACAGAAGTTTCTACTTCACATTCAACAGTGTAATGCTCTTTTCTAACCCAGCGTTGCTGCTTGTTTAGATCCGTGCAAACACGGCAAGTTAGCAACCATCAAGTGAGAGGGCAGATGTCCCCACAGGCTTATCTGAAATCAGGAGAAGAGTTAAATGAAGGCATGAGGTGAGACAGAGAAACTATCCCAGCAGCAGATCAAGAGACACTTTGAGTCCTGCCAGCTGGTGTGAATTATCAGTGGAAATTTCTGTTTGAACAGAAATTCGATGGAATGATGGATTTTTGGTTAAAGGAGTGAGGAAGAGTGTGTGTGTGTGTTCATCTGTATATGTGTGACTGTGTTTAAGACTGCTTGTTTGAAGAGTTATTTTTTCTTTGCATTTATCAGAAGACTTAAAACAGTAAGAGTAGGAATTTTATGTACAGACTGCATTTTCCCATCAACTCTCCCTTTGAGATTCCCACTCTTTGTGATAGAATTAAAGGGAGAATAATGAAATGGATTACATTAGGGCCTCAGCTTCAGTTCTCAAGTACTTAATCTCTCTGGCTAGGATTCAAATCTATGGCCTTAAGTGCTCCATCTTTATAAAGTGCAGCCACTGAACTAGACAGCATTTAAAGAGTGCAGATCTTTCAGATCTGGCTTCACAAAGTAATCAGGGGAGTCCTATCACAGCACAGCACATGCTAAACATCCTGCAGTGAATTTTCTATGGAAAACCGTTTTCAGTGGTGCTCCTGGCTTGCGATTGCTCTCTCTCTCTCTCTCTCTCTCTCAGCCTGCCTGGCTACCATTTCCACCAACAGTACCCTCGCACCTTGCAAGTCCTGCATTTTCATCTAGTTTTAATAGATATTGCAACAGGGGCAAAAGCGCGGCAGGCATTGCAAGGCTGGGTGCGGCTGGGCTGCTATGTGTGCATGCTTGTGCACAGGTATGTGTGGTTATGTGTCCACTGAGATTAGGTAGAAACTGCAAAGAGAGGCATCATTTTACAGGAGCAAGCAGCTGGAGCAGGAATGCTATCAGGCCTCTTAAACACACTCATTTAAATTTCTGCCTTAGTTAAGCAGATAGAATAGAGCACTGTTTCCCCCTCATTTTCCCTAAGTGCAGCTACTTGAATGTGTGTCATTATGTCATAGATTTTTATGCTGCTTAACTACCAGATGCAGCAGGCATGCACCAAATGAACATTGCTATGTCCCTTAGGGAGCTTAGTGTCACTGGTGATACTAGGAAGTTGGAGATCTCATAAAGCATTGGTTGTGATTAGCAGGTAGGACAGGAGGAAACTCGAAAGACCTTCATGTTGCTGCAACTGCTGATCACTCCTGGCAAATATTGCTCTAGGAGAATCATTCAAGAAAGGATTTTGGTGGGAGGAGTGAAGAGCTGAACCGCAGTCCTGGGCCTCTGGTGAGGCAGTATCTGGGGATACTTACGTGCCTGTGTTGTCCTCGAAGTTAGAAGAGCAACCCACTCGCCTTAATGTACAACATGATGGAAGAAGCGGTGGAAGGAGGCCTGCATGCATCGTCTTGTGCCAAGTGAAAGGAAGGTGCCTAGTGGTGTGCTGGCCTTTTAAATGCAGGATACCAAGCTCTGTTGCCCAGCCAGCTCCATAACCTCCACCCAGCGTGACGGTCCTAGTCTGCCACCTGTGTTCCTGCTGCGATGGTGGGACCCACTGTTGTCTGTGCCTGCCTGAGGAGCGTCAGACCTCCAGGCTCCCAGGGCATGCCATCTATCTATGCCAGAAACCAAGAGCAATTCCCCTGGTTCCCGGGTTGCCAAAGGGAGGGGAGTCTTCAGGATTTGAGTGAAAAGGCATTTTGTGCAAGCTGAAAGCATGGCCCTAGCCCTACCCTGATGAAACACACATTCTGTTTTTCTCCCATCCCATCTCTCCGAGTATTTGCAAGGCTGCATTGGCCTTTTTGGCAAATGCACACTGAGCTGGGGAAGGACTACAGCATGGGCTGAGCTAGGGCTCCCCTCATGGTTGCTGACATATGAGTGCTTGAGCTGCCCTGAAAGGCATCTGAGGAGTTTTATGGTCATATATAATCATGGTCAAGCAACAAACTTTACCTAGGGTAAACTAGCAAGCAGAACTGAGGCGTTGGCTTTATAAACCATTTATATATATAATCTGGCAACTGTTACTCACTGGCATTTCTGCCAGGTCAGCACTGGCATGGCACTTCCGTCAGCACTGGCATGGCACTTCCAGCAGTCTCCAGCTGAAGCCCAGAGGAACACAGACCATCTCCCCTCAAATCACAGGGACCCACAGACAGTAATGCTCATGGCTGCTGGGAAATGGCTGTGTCTGTGGAGCAGGGCGGTGCTAGAAGTCCCCACCTCCATCTGCCTGAGCTTTGCCGCCAAGCACCTGACACCCCAGAAGATGAAACTGCACAGAAGAGAAGCTCCTTCTCCCAGAGCTGCAGTAAGACATTCTTCATCAGGGCTAGCACCAAAGCCTTGTGTGTTACCATGTTCCTCTGTTACATTTCCCTGAAGCCTGACTGGAATTCCCAGGGACCTACGTGGCTCCTCAGCAGCTCTCCAGCTCCAAGAGGTGATGCTGGGATTTGTGGCACCCAGAGATCAAGAACTGCCTGCCCTGGGGACCTGCTCTAAACTGCAAGAAAATATTCAGGAGCAATAAGCTGTGAATTCAATTACTTGACCTTACCTTACAATGGTTCCTAATATTTTTCTCCCCTGCCGCCCATTTCCTTCAAGAAAAATCACAGCACTGATTAATGATTAGCCGTGGTTGGATAACACACACCAACCAAAACTGCTGGCTGATCCCAGGCCATGATTCTGCAGTCAATAGCAGATTTGTGCACAGCCATATCACTCAATAGGATATGCCTGATTAAGATTAAACATGTAAATACAATTGTATTTTTGATAGTTTAGCCAGGACAGACAATATTGAGTTTATGCCAGCTTTTATGCCGGCTGTGTGGGACACAGATCTGTACCAGCAGGAAGCTTGTTGATAAAAAATAAAACAAAAGCTATCAACGCTTTTTTTTCTGATGAAGTCTAAATGGGAGGGGTGATTTATGTTGGATCTCAGCTTTGCTTTGTGTCATTGCAGTGGTGTTTGATCCAGGAGCATTAAAGCAGAATTTTCTGTATCATTGAGCAGGAAGTTTTTATGTGCAACCTGATTCCCAGGAATGCTTCTTGCACGGAAACAGTCCTCTGCAGAGCCTCTTACCCAAGGTACTGCTGGCAGGAGAAATCAGCCTCAGGCTCCAGGGCAGGATGGCTGTCTCAGAACATCTATTGCCAACAGCCACCCGTGCAAAGGAAAGCCTAATCCCTTCTCAGTGAGAATCTCAGCCAGTCATCTCAACCCCACAGTGTGGAGTGGAAAAGGAGGGAAAAAGGAAAACTACTCCAGGCACAGTGGGCAAGGAATACCGAAGGGAACACAATTAGGGGCCAGGCAAGGGTACCAAAACAAGGACTGGCACACAAAGAAAGCAAAGGCTGACTCCTCCTGGAGTCAGCTTTTCTGAGAGTCTGTCAGGCTTCACCAGCTGAAGATGCAGCCAGACATCCCCTCTCTTCTAAATCATCTCCCCAGCCCTGGGATCAGCCTTTCTGGGAGGGAGAAAACACAAGTTCTCCTGGATCTCCCTTGGCATGTCTTCCTTTCTGGGGGTATCAGGCAACATCCCCACCAGTTGTTATGTTTTCAGATCCCTTGTTTACTGAGAGTTAAGCACTTCTCCCCAAATATCTGTCTACAGACAACACCCACTCATCCATATTAGTGCAACTTGCTGCTTTGGGAACACATCAGCACAAAAGAAGATGAGATTAATGCCATAAAGGAGGACTGGAGCCGTCTTAGCTGCTCTGGTAAGTGGATGGGCACAGGATACCTCCAGGAAACTACATCTAGAGGAATGGCTCAGTTGTCGTGAGTGAAATGTTTATCAGCATACTGTTGAAAGTCCTAAAGGAGGTGATAAATCTAATTATTTCTTTTTTAACTTGCTCACAGCCTTCAAGAACACCAGTTCTGTTGTATGAGAAGGCTCTTCCTAGCCAAAGTGACCACAGCTACAGGTGCTCCTAGTTGCTCTCCACTTATTTCTGCCTCTTCTTGCTCTGGCTTCCACACTTGTGGAGTATGAAAGACAGTGTGACATCTGCCCCTGTGGGATAGGAGCAAGTCTAGGGCATGAAGAGTTTTGGCAGGTGCTCCAGGAGCCTCCCCCCACCCCTGGGTTTCCAGGTAGTAGGCTGGCTGTATCTGGGATTGCATACGGAAGTGATCCCATTTGCAGCACATCAGAGCATTATATTCCCAGTGGAGGACCAGGCAGCCCATTTCCATTACATTTCCAGAAGCAGCATCTTTTCACCAGTTAGGGATGCTCTGGCAGATAATTCACAGGTTTGAAAGTCTCTGTTTATAGGACATACTCAGTAGCACTGATTTCAATATTTTAACAAGTCTCCTTGCCATTTTCTTGCCCAAATCTCTCCCCCTCCCCGTAAATAAACACCCTATAACAGGAATCTGGGTATTTAGGACACAGGAAGAGAAAGGGGTTGGCCAAAACCTACTCATTTAAAGAAGGAAACTTCTTTGAGAGAAGGCAGCGATCAGCACTTCCTGGCAAAGCAGCACATCACTGTTACATACTGGAAATGTTTATTTTGTTCCTGACACTGAAAATGGCAGTGAGCACAGCAATGCAGTTTGGAAGAGTGGCTGCAGAGACAAGTAACAGCTCTGAAAGACACCAGTATGAGTTTCTTTTGCAATTTTTTAAGAAAACATTTACTTTTTGGTGCCATACTTTTCATTTCCAAAGGAAAAGGATTTGACTTTTAGATGGGGTTTTTGGTAATCCTTGGACAAATGTTTCCAGAGCCAGAGCACAGGGGATTCAGGGACAGGACCCCCAAGGCAAAACCCAGTGTTATGCAGAGGTGCCACGTTTCCCTTTCCAGAAATTACACCCCCTGCCCTTGTCTTTGCTCCTGTCTAAGGCAGAGGTGCTCCGAGCTGGCTGCCTGGACTGAAGACCTGTCACCTCTGTGCCAGGGTGTTTCCAAGGGTGTCATGATGTTTGTACCTGAACTGATTTAAAGATGAAGGAAATGGACGGGGTAGGACAGGGTAGAGGCTGCTGTAAAGTAAGCTCAGTGTGACCGTGATAAGTGCTGGCAGGGGGGCGTTTCAGGGAGTGAATGTGTTGTCAATGTACTGCACAGGTAGCTAAGCAGAAGGAATGACACGAGCATATTCACAGTGCAGCCAATATCAGTGACCAAAAATAAACGTTATTTAGACACATTACACAGCGC
The DNA here is from genome assembly GCF_965638725.1 of Aptenodytes patagonicus. Classification (NCBI taxonomy): domain Eukaryota; kingdom Metazoa; phylum Chordata; class Aves; order Sphenisciformes; family Spheniscidae; genus Aptenodytes; species Aptenodytes patagonicus. The sequence goes on from NC_134949.1 coordinate 55,287,850, forward strand.
CAAGCACCATCTCTCCCCAGGCATCTACTTGCTTTATTACTTGGCTTAATAAAAGATACTGAGTCCCTGAACCTCCCAGACATGTTCTCTCCCCCAGACCTGGCTGAGCTGAGAAGGGCTGCGGTGCTCTGCCCTTCGCTGGAAGCTCAGCCCTGCAACACTGAAAGCGGTGGAGCAGGGCTGGCCCGGGACACCGTGGACAGCACTGGGCATTGGCACCCCATGGGAGGGAGCAGGGCCAGGCAATACCAGCAACAAGAAGAAGAAAGGAGCAGAGCTGACACAGAGGGAGAGCCCAGCCCTCCTCCTCTGCCTTGTCCTGCTGCCCAAAGACTGGAAGGGGAGGTGTGGGTGCCTGCTGCCAGAAGGGGTCGGTCCCTGCTGCCATCCCTGCCTCTCCTTGTCAGCTGCAGCCACTGCTCCTTCCCAATCACCAGCAGCCAGCTTGCCTGTCTGGGGCTGCGGTATGGCCAAAGCAAGCTCTTTTGCTACCAACAGCCTCCCACCCAAAGGAACTTCCAACGTTACCAGCATTTTGCTACTGGATTGTGTTGAAATGATTTTGGAGACTTGCTATGCAATTCAGCTGACAAGTGTAAAGATCTGTATCTGAATTCATTATCTTGTCTCCCTTCACCTCTTTTGGAGAGAAACAGATACTTCTCAGGTGTGAAGCAGGTCGTGTGTCGTGAAGCAGGTCCACTGAAACTCCCCTGGAAGTGCCTCTTTCTCTCCACCAACTATAGTGGGAATCTGGATGACTACCTCCGATGAAGAAGTTGGCTCTGCAGACACCTAGGAGTCAATTTAATTGCCCACACACTGGTGCCTAGGACTATTTGAGATCCCCTGGGTTATTCAGTGTGAGCTGGTGCTCCAGAAAGGTAGTTTCCCACAGCTCTTGTATCCTATACACCATCCCTGTGCTGGTGACTGAGTTACAGATGACTGAGCTACAGTATCTTCGATGGACTGTTTGTCTGTGCTGATGCACCAGAATGAAGTCCATATGGTGGACATCTACATCTGGGTACCTGCATATAAGCCAGGCATCTCAACTCTGAAATAGCCAGTGGAGATTCAGCACTCAATCCATTTGCTCTTACAAAGGTGATTTGAGATGCCTGGGGGTATCCAAAACATCTGTACGGGACTGCCAGATCTGATACAGGAGGTATGGGAGACCCACGTACTCCTGGAGTGGTCCCTGGAAGCTGAGCAGGATACCCTGTGGCATCTCAAATGACACTATATGCCAATGTGCAAGCAACTAAGGTGAGGCCCCAGGCAATCCAGCCAACCACACCTGGGAGCATTTCAGTGCACACAGAAATAGGCACCTGCATCCAATCAGCTGGGCCAGTCCTTCTGACTTTTTGGCTGTTTGGGAGCTGAGACACCCAGCTCACATTTAGGTAATAACCGTCAGACATTAAAATTTAGGTGCCTCTATCTGCAAATTGCATCCCATCCCTGAAGCGAGGTGACAGCTGTCTCACCTTTCTGGTGTGATTGTCGTGCTGTTTGTACTCACCCATGTAGACTAGTGCTTCTTCTCCACCCTTCGGCATAGCATGAGGGCCACGGGCACCATTTCTCAGCCTACCTACCACGAGTCAGCAGCACTCGGGCTCTTAAGTAACTTGGGATGTTTTTTTAAAATGTAGCCCCATTTATTAGTCTTTTGAAAGTACAGGGTGTGTTTGATGACTAACTCTCAAGGATTTCTCAGGCATTCTGGAAAACGTCAGTGTTACTCTTCTTATCTTTTCTTCTTTTTTCCCCCACAAACCTGATATTATTTGACATGCTGCCTTCCATGGGGTTTTGTGTGTCTGTGTAAAGGTAGGGAAGTAGCTGGCAGTCCATAATGTGATCTGACAAGATGGAAATGGGCTGGCAGTGACCAGTGACCTTTGAAAGCTTCTTGGGATGTCTTCCTAGACAAGTTGGATTCCACTGAGCTGGTGCTAAACTCCTCTCCATCACTCCTTCTTTCCTCTTATTTTTCACAGGTGCCTCCTTCTTGGCTGGCTCACTAAGCCTGGGACCTACTTTAAAGTTAAGATTAATTTCATGTAAAGAAACCTGTTATGTCCTTTCCTAAGAAGCCTCAGGATTTTACACTGAAATGAAAATAGGAAGAACATGAGGAATTGTCCTGGGGTTCAGCATGGCCCACCCTACAGTGACTGCACTGAGCATTGCCTTTCACTTGATGAGCCACTCATCCCCACGGGCCCTCGTGTAGTTCTAGGTGGTGTACAAGAGAGGACTCTCTTTTATGTGTTTTGTGGCAATCTCTCCACATGTGACATTCAAAAGGGATCAGCACCCAGAAATAAGCCAGGGGCCCTGAAACAAACAAACAAACAAACAAACAACAAACAAATTTAACATGCAGATGAGACAACCATGGGTAGTCAGACCTCAGCACAGGCATGTACAGCTGCTCCCCCAGTTTTGGGAAGGAGCACAACCTCCATGGGGTGGGAGGGATTTCCAGGTTTAGGGGCTGTGTGTAGGGATGTGGTGGATAGGCCCTGATGTCAATTCCTTAATCAGAATAATAAAATACTCCCAGTGAGTAATATTTAAAATAACAGATGAAGTCATGAACACGTTGGAGATACCCAGGGCTTTGGATGGGATTGCACCGACAGGTGTGTCATGCCGGAGGCATAATGTAGACCAAGGGGGAATTTGTCATTGCCTTCATTCATTAACCATTTGGGCCAGCAATTTGGACAAAGTGACTCAGCGCTCACAGGCAGACAGAACTGCACCTTCAGAGAGCAGGGCTGGGCTAAGCGAGACACCAGGAAAGGCAAACTTCCCTTTTCAGGAAAGGAGCCCATAGCTCTCACTGGAACAGGTGGAAGGGGTGAGTGGAGCAGACGTGTCCCCGCACACAGACACAGTGCCCAGCAGGAGCCCTGAGGAAACTGTCTCTGGAACTGGGCTTGCAGCCACTCTCCCTCCAGGTGCTGTGGGTCTGTTTGCATCCCACAACCTCCTCATTTTCCACCTTGCAAGCAGTTATCTGGCAAGAAGCATGCAAAGAGACAAAAGGCTTGGAGCAGGGAGGAGATGCACTGCTATTCATAGCCACGGTCCCCACCCATGGGTGCCAGGGGTCAGACAGGGGAGCACCTTATCAGGCGCTTGGCTGAGCAGCATTCAATCCTGTCCCAGAGCTGGGACAGGCAGCGGCTCCATCTCCACCCCAACGCAGGGGTGAGTGCCCTGCTGACGTCAAGAGGCCTTACTTCATTTCCTGGCACGGGGACCGTATTTTCATAGCCGTGTCCTGTCGGAGAGGAAAGGCTGTGGAACTGGAATAGGCGTGCTCAGCCACACCTCCTCAGCCCTCCAGCTGTTAAAGCTCCCAAGGAGGGCGAACGCGGGGCTGCTGCTTGGCTGGGGTTAACAGGAGCGGAGGTGACTGTGTTACTGGTGCACTGGGAAGTTGCCTTTTCTAGCCGGAGCCTCCCTGTTGCCTTCTCCAGGCAGGACCCAGAAAGGTAATTCAAGGCAATGTCCTACAGGATCTGCGGCTGGGGTGGGATGGCGTGCAGGACAGTGGCTCTGGGGGGTGGGAAAGCAGGGGCATGGGGTGCCACGGCAAACAGAGACTGCCTCCCACCCTTGACCCTAACATGGGATTGCCAGCTGGAGCTGGGGGAGTTATGGCAGACTTTCCTGGGAAATGGTTTGAAATTTGTGGCTGGATGGGTGTATTTTATACACAAATATCAATGAGAGACGAGGCTTAGGCTGGAGGGAGAAGACTCAGCACTACAGCGAGAACCATGATTTGGGGTGAGCTGTGATGTGGACCCAGCAGTAGTGAAGTGATCACAGCACAGGCTCCCTTGCACAGACCGCAGAGCCCCTTGGAAATCCCAGACACTTGTGTAGGTGCCAGATGAGCAGACTTGGCTTCTGGGGGGCAACACTCATCCAGGAGACAGGGCAGACACTCTTCATGCCTCACAGGACCTCTACCCTGGAAAAAAAGAAAAGGGAGTAAAAATCAGCATGAGTGGCCCAGTTCTCCAAGGCGGTGAGGTTCTTTCCATCCTATTTGTTCCAAGGGCCGTGGCAGCCGACTGTGTGGCAAGTACCACTTGCAGTAAGCACCAGTCAGGACCCAAAGCCATGGGTGTGCTCTGTGCTGCCCTGGGGTCTCACACTGGCTCTCTGGGCTCTCCACCTGCCCTGACAGCGGGCGCCGGTCTGTACCTGCCAGAGCTGTGAATAGATAAGCTCATCTGATCAACAGTAAATTTCTGTAGTTAAAATTGTAGCATTTTCTCTCCAGATTCTCAGAAAGGTTTGTTATTTATTATTCACAAATATCCAGACAACTCTCAGCTATTTGTGCAAGAGATCATAAATCCCCAAAATTTTGTGAATTATTTGTGAAAACTCCCGTATGAGTTATTCACCAATTCCATTCTCTTCATGAGAGTCCAGAGTTCCTGCATATTTGCATAATTTGCATTTTATTGTATGCAGCTTTGTGGAGAGCTACACATCTCCTTTTACACAGTGAGGTTAAAAGCTGGAAAAATACTCCACCATTTACAAGCAGGTCACATTGAGGCATATGTGGGGCTAAGAGTGAGTCAGTGATATTTTCTCCCTTCGTTCATCCTTTGATTAGATCAGCTGCCATGTATTGAATACTCAACCTCTCCTCCCTAAAATCTGTTGGAAGGGTTTTAGAACCAGCCTCATAACTGCAGTGTGTTGTTCTAGAGGGGGAAAATGAAGGCAAATGGCATAGCAAGCACTAAACACTAAATTTTGCAAAGGGAACTTTTTTCTTTATATCTCAGAAAAGAAAGCCCTTGGTTTTCCAGTGTGGGTCACCATTAAGGCCAGATTCCCCCATGTTTCATGTTTCATGCTGATATTGTATCTATCAAAACTCCTGTTTTGATAGATTTTAGAGACCCGAGCCTAACTGAGCAATTTGGTACCTAGAAAGCAGTACCTGGCCCCTGGGATCTAAACTCACTCAGTGCCTGCATAATGGGCCACAAAGTGCCCAACGTCCTCATGTGGTGGTTTCTGCACATGCTTCAGGCTCCCAAGGACATAGGCAACTTAATTCCCCTTGGCGATGGGCAGAGCTCACCCAAACAGCCCTTTTATCCCCTGGCGAGACAGGCTTAAGCCAGGCTTACTCAGACAGTACTGAACTCCTCATGACGAGACAAGAGGAATGCGCTGGGTGTAGTAGAGACCTTGTCCATCCTTGACTCGTGGACTCCTCAAGCAGTAACTTGGTGGTTACTTCCCGTGCAATGAACAGCATTAGCTCTGACATGCCAGGCCTCCAGCTAGCGCAAGGCAATATCTTGGGCAAGGGACCGAGGTCTTTGAGATAGTTCTTATTGCGGCGCTGCCATGAAGAAGAAGGAATATGAGTTTGGGGCTCATGGTTGGTGGCCTATATTTGCGATTTAATTTGGAGTGATAAGAGCTATGCTGGAGGCATCCAGGTTAGTTATCTGCAGGGTAGAAGGCAGTTAAAGTTCCCCTTCATTCATACCCGTAAACCAAAGCCAAGAGTGCTTCAGAGAAAGTAATAGAGGGAAAAGAAACAGAGTAACGAGTTTCCTGTTCTGCATTGCTCATCTCTGAACCTCACTGGTACAAGGTACTGATGTTGTTTGAACTTGTCAAAAGAGCGTAAGCTGTATTATGATTAACAGCTGCTTTTGTATCACAAAAGTGACATGGCAGCTCAGTCTCTGTGCTGCAGGGCACCAAGCTAATGTCTGCGAAAGCGCCTCACCTTCTCCCTGCTCCCCATGCTCCTACAACATTGCACAACCCCAGGCACGGTGCAGAGGACATGCAAGGTGAATCGCCTCCTGCTAAGGGCCTTGGCTTGCTCTTGACAGAGGGCCTTAGCACTGTGGTGTCCTCGCCCAGTGAGGTGGGGATGGATGTCTGTCCTGCCTCTCTTTCCCCTCTGCTGGCAGCACCCAGGTGGTTGATACGACAGCCTGTGTCTTTTCTTCTTCTACAGCTTTGGGGAAACGTTTCACGGGGAGGTTGTTCAAGAAGGCAAGAGGATGGCAACATCACCTCCCCAAGGCTGCGGCAGCATCGATGCTGACTATTACCTGCTCTGTGACATGGAGAAGGCCTGGGGGATTGTCCTGGAGTCGCTGGCTGCAGCTGGTGTCCTTGTCACCATTTTCCTCATCTGCTCGCTCTTCTTTCTCATCTGTAAAGTCCAAGACAACAGCAAGCGGCACATGATCTCTGTCTACTTCTTCTTTCTCTTAGGCACACTCGGCATTTTTGGTCTCACTTTTGCCTTCATCATTAAACTCAATGACAGGACTCGCCCCACTCGCTTCTTCCTATTTGGAGTCATCTTTGCTCTCTGCTTCTCATGCCTCCTCACCCATGCCTGCAACCTCAACAAACTAGTGAGAGGAAGAAAGCCCTTCTCCTGGCTGGTGTTGCTGCTCCTCCTTGTTTCCTTTGCCCTGGTACAAGTTGTGATCAGCATTGAGTACTTAGTCACCATGCTAGTAAACCAGAAAAACAAATTTCTGAGTATGTCTGAGGAGGATACCAAGAAGGACTTTGTCATGCTTTTGATCTACGTGCTCTTCTTGATGGCTCTGACCTTCTTGGTTTCCATGTTCACATTCTGTGGGTCATACAAAAGCTGGAAGAGGCATGGAGCACACATCTTTGTCACTGTCCTGTTCTCCATCGCCATTTGGGTGGTGTGGATCACTATGCTCACAAAAGGCAACACGTTTTTAAACAGCCATAGCTGGGATGATCCTGTTGTGGCCATTGCTCTGGTGTCCAATGGATGGATCTTCCTGATAATGTATATCGTCCCTGAAATTTGTTTCCTCACTGCCCCTCTGAAGCTGGAGGACTACCCTCCAGAAAATGACTTCTGCCAACCCAAGTTCATAAAGCAGACAACTGGAGTGGAAAACCGTGCCTACACCCAAGATGAAATTGTGCAAGGTATGATGAAGTAAACGACTCCACTGTCCCTCAGCCCTAAGCACATGTGCACCACTCATGAGCTAAAAGGGGTAGGAGGGCTACAAGAAAAGATTTGAAGATGATGGATAATTTAGAGGTAGGAAAAAGTTTCAGACTGATGAAACTTCAGAAATGCAAGTGAAAATGAATCTCCAGACAAGAGGGAAAAGAGTAAGGACCAATGCAAAAGCCAAAGATGTGTAGGAGGAGTGGCTGAGTAGGAGTCTTACTAGGTGTCAGGGCTGAGACGTAAGTCCTTACAATTCTGTTATGTCTAGAAAGTCTGTGTAAAAATTCAGCAGTTTTTTGTTTGTCTCTTAGCAATGCTCCAGCTCTTCAGACCTTTCCAGGTTATACCTTGGAGACTATTTATTCCAGTTCTGATCTGGTTCCCATTGTCTATTTAAAAATGAACGCATCATCCAAAAAGGAGGCAAGGAGGTCTTACTTTTCTGTATGAGTCTCATGCCTACTTGGACAAAGCAAGATGTTTTATCAATTGAGGCTTCCCAAATCTATGGGTAGGATAGATGTGAGTGCACTCTCTGTGGATCTGCTACAGGGATCACATTTGTCCCCTGGAGTCAGACCTCCAGGTTTGTAAAAGAATAGCCGAGAAAGGCTGTGCTTTCCCAGTGAATACCGCAGAGGGGGTCTTGTGCATGCAAGTGGGAGGGATTTGACCAGTGATGTTGACAGTAATTGTGAGGCAACAGGAGGTGTCTAAACTCCAAGGCCACCTATGTCCTGTTATTTACAATACCATTCATTCCTGCTTTCATAAGGAAGTATTTAATAAGTCACCCACCTATGGATTTTAACCCATTCCTGCCTGCATATTGCATAGTTTGGTCAGTCTGGTCAGTCTAAAAGCAGCTGCTAACGTAGCCACAGGCCCTTCGAGTCTCCCTTGATGTGGTATTTCCAAACTACCATATAACACTAACTCACTAACTTTCCCCCCTCTCTTGTCTTGTGACTCAGGAGACACAGGAGACCTCAGCTACTCCCCATACTCTTCTCACTTTCAGATGAAGGTAAGTTCACGCCCCCCTTCACCCATTTCACCACATGTAGGCTATTGCTCAGGCACTGAAGGGAAGGGAAGGAGAAGGGGCAAAGACAGATGGATCTAGAGCAGGCTCTGTGGAGGCAGGCAAGTGCTTTGCATGGAGCCAGGTGATACCATGACACATGTTCATGGAGGTGCCTGTGGCTGGGGGAAGGGAGCTGTGACATGTCCAGGGGCACGGGGAGGCAAGAGGGGCCCAAGGCAAAGTCTGAGGTTGTGGTTTTCAATACTTCCGGATTTAACATCACATAAGAAGTCCTTTCTTTGAGCACAGTTCCTGCAGTAGACTGTGCACTTTCCTCAGAAGGTCATGCTCCTTTCCCCAGCCCGTGCCCTGAATGTATTCCCACCAGCAGTCACTGGAAGTTGCAGTGCAGATCCAGAGTGGGCAGTCTGCATGTCCCCATGTCTATTCACCAGTCCTCCTTCAGACCACAGCCTAGACAGGTTTAGTAGCTCACATCATGTCCCCACATCCTCTGGTGACATGTCTCCATTACTGCTCTGTTCTGCCAGGATCCTCTTCCACAGCCCCATTGATCACACTCTCAGGAAACCTTCAGCTCATTTCTCCCTCTCCTGTTTTGTTTTTTTTAAGCCCTATTCTATTACTTCTCTCCAGTTTTGAAAGGTAAAGATTTTCTTGCTTCCTTTTCAGACCATTAAACCCCAAAATGATTTCTCCATCCCTCGGCCCAAGGCCCGGACAAGCCCATACCATGACTACAGCGGTGGGAATGTCCCCATGTAGCAGCTCCGCAGGGAGCAAAGAGACTAAGCACCCTTCAGCAGAGGCATGGGGAATGGGCCACGTGGTGACAAATGAGTCGATCCTGCAGAAGAGACAGAGCCAACCCACACTGGCAAAAGAGGAGAGGGGTCCTCTTTTCCCCGCACAGGCACCCTTCTAGCCCCCCTCATTCCTCAAACACCACTTTTAGACACCGCTCTGGCCATCTTGTCCCCGCTCACTCCATTTTTCCGTGGGATGGAGCTCATCTCTTCTGACAGAGGAACGTGCTAGGAAGAGCCTGTCCTGGCCTATTTTCAGCAGGAATGCTGTAGAGCTAGAGCAGCAGGAAGATCATCAGCCGGGTCTGCAACTGGCTCTGTCCCAGCCAGGACTCACTTTGATCAGCTCACGGGGATGCCTGCGCCCCACGTCTGACGGGAGAAGATGCAGGAGCAGGAGCATCAGCCCTACACATCCCCACTCCTGCCCACCTGTGAACACATCTCAGGCACTACCGAGGACACCCTTATCTATCCACTGTTACTTTTGTGCCCACTCCCATCCCTGCCTGGCTCTCCTCCAGAGATCAGTGGAGAAGAGACAGAGAGAGAGAGAGAGAGAGAGAGAGAGAGTATTCCTTTTTTCTTCTTCATGTTCACTTCCAACCCCTTCCTCATCACCTAGAGACCACAGTGGAGAGGGGGAAGAAAAAATAAAGACAGAAAAACATCTACACCTATTTACCCTGACACATTTTCTGATTTGCGCTCTAGCATCAGCCTCCCTCCTAGCTCTGACTCCTGACCACACGCCCAGCTGAGTTCCCCAGGGTGCCTGCCCAACGCCTCAAACCCTCCCTCCCCACCCCTGCCACCCTAAGCTCTGCAGACAAATCTCTGCCATGCAGCTGCTTGCAATACCCTGGTGGGATCTAATCCCATGCACCTTGGAGCTCTGCCTCCTCCCGAGTGTCTGTGGCATTAACACGAACATTTCCCACGCAGCCAGGTTATGGAGGGTGGACACCCTTCTTCCCAGGAGTGAGCGAGTGTGAGCACGCATGTGTGTGTGCATGTGTGCATGTGTGTGTGCTGTGTGAACTGCACCCTGGCAATGAGCAATGATTCTGTGGAGTTGAATCATTCTGTAGCCTGCTTTGCATTTGGTAAACAGCTTTCCATGATATTTCATACATAAATACATAGAGCTCTCCAAGTGGGTGTGTATGGTACACTGGTGTCTGACACAGCTATATATTTATTTAGTACTTTGTATGTGGAATATTTAATTAATAAAAACCCAAACAGCCTGACTACAAGAGACTGGCGTTCATCCTCAGGAATGTGATTCCTCTAATGCCTGGTGGGGTGGCAGCAACAGCTCTCCATGGGTTGGAGTGGGCCACCCGGGAGATTACAGCTGGGGGGGAAATGGCAAAGAGATGCTGCCTTCTTTGAAGCTGTCATTATGGACCAGAGATCAGCTGCTTGAGGGTACAGAAGAGAGTTAGTAGCTTCTCCATGCTACTTTTCTTGAATAAAGAAAGCTGATTCAATGTTAGAAGTGCTTAAGAAATGAAGAAATATAAACCAAATCCACAGCAAGCAAATGCAGGAGGAAGGATGTGATCTTTTTATCACTGCATGTGTCTGTGTCTGCTTGGTCTATATTCCTGTATTTATTCACTTGTGTCTTGCTGGGTACTTGCATAATCAAGAACAGGAAAGGAGCTTGTAGGTATTTCATTCAGCTTGTAAAAATATGTCTTTCTGATGTTGTGAACACATGTAATATTTTTATTTGAAAATAGAAACAATATCAAAGCAAAATAATGATGATGATGATAGTAATGATGATGATGGTGATGATGATGGTGATGATGATGATGATGATGATGATGATGATGATGATGATAATATTTTTCAAAACTTCCTGATGGTATGAGGCTGTAATCTCCTATTTTAGAGGCTTCCTCTCCCATGAGTTTTTACATGGTATGTCATGCTACCACTTATCCATATGCTCCTGGCAAGCAAAACGCCTTCCTCAGGCACAGTGCTGTCTAGAATATGCCAGGCCTTCCCCACTCTGCCTACCAGCACTGAAGGGCAACGCAGGGACATTTGGGTCTTCTGAATCCTTTGGCATGAGAAAGAGCCCTCCTAGGCATTGGTTTGAAATGCGTCACAGGACATCTTGCCTTTTTCTAGCAAATTTGAGGTGGAAACGATTCTTACCCTCCCCTCCACCTACACAGTTCCCCACGTGTAACACACAGGATTGGAGAGAAAATTCAGGAGTGCTAATGTAACATTGGGGAGCAGATTGGGAAGTGGGTATGTGAGGTCTGACACAAGTTGTTGACTTGCAGGCTGAAGGTAGGAAGGATGTGCTTGAAACAATACCAAACTTTCAAGAAATGCGGTTTTCAAGCTGATGCGGTACCATTGATGGCTTATGTGTAGCTAGAGTATGTCGCAGGAGGAGCCAAAAACATGCTAAATAAGACAGAGCCAGCTCCCCTGCTTCAGTGGGGTCTGGTGGAGCAAAGGGACAGGCTAACAGGAGAAATAAGAGCAAAGTGTGCTCTTACCATGTGTGTTTTCCACATTCCACACACTTATCAACTCCTTCACTGACTGCCACAGACCAGAAAGTGCCTCCCAGATGTACCTTGGCCTCAGAGGCAGCAGAACTAGGAGGGATGAGGGACACCATATGCACTCCCATCGATGCTGGGCTATTTCTTGATTACTTGGTTGTTACTGTGCATGTTGCTTGGCAGAGAATGAAAAATCCCCTTCCACGGATTTACAGCGCCTTTTAGAGTAATTTTTTACATTACAGAGGTTTACTCTGTAATGACACAAATACTAATCTGCCCAGAGTTATTTTGCACTTGTTCAATATTAAGGCAGCTTTGGGTGAGGACTGATTTAAATGCCAAATTAAATACAAATTTCTGTGGAACTTGGGGCTGGCAGGAAAGGGGTGGTGCTGCTCTGCAGGTTTCTCCCACCTCAGGAGAGGCTTTTGGGAAAGCAGCAGTTTGCTCTTTCCCTACAACTGAGCTTAAACCAACCCAGATGACCACTTAGTCACACACATACACGTCCCGGGGAAATCCTAAACTGGTGGGGCCAGACAGATCAGATCCGAAGGGAACAAGCAAGTGGAGGAGGCATGAGGTTGCCTGATCTTTGTGCTGTTTTTTCTTAAAATCTGCCCACTGGAAGGCCAGTAAACCCAGTAAGGCTCATGCCCACCCTCTCCCCTGCAAAGGGCCTCTTTGGTGGTGGGGGCTGCAGGTCTGCTGCCTATGGGGCCTTCTGGTTTTTCATCCCTGTTCAAGGAGACCAGAGCACCAGGTATGTACACACCGGAGAAGGGTTGGCACGGAGCACGCCTGGATTATGAAAGCAGCCAGGATTATCAGGAGGCGGGATAAACTCAGCTGAACTTCAGGTCAGGGATGTCACGGGAAAAGGGCAAGGAAGGGCAGAGGCACTGCTCAGACCCAGGACCTTCAGGGTCACCATCCCATGGGCTTGCCAGGGCTGTAGGGCTCCATGTGCCCAGCCAGGCGTGGGCACAGAGGGTGCGGTAAACCCTTGGGGCACAGCTCCAGGCCAGTGATGCCAGGGCCTGGGATGGGGAAGGACCTTGCTGGGTCCACCTCCCAAATATTCCCCTGCTTGCCAAAAAAGCTTCCCCTTTGGCAGCCGGTGGGGCGCATCCTCCCCACACAAGGTGTTTAACTCTATCCCAACCAAAACCAGTACAGGGAAGGATCCACCATCTCCCCACAAGCTCTGTAGCTCTTGCTGTGGCACATGGGTGGTAAATGAGTCCCCCTCCCTCATCTGGGGCAGGAGATGCCGGGGACTGGTTGGAATCAGGGAGGAGCACGCTGCCAGCCAGTGGAGCCATGGTTGGCTTGTGAAGCCATGGCTTCAGGCTCCAGAGGCAGAGGTGTTGGGGAGCTTGCCCAGCTCCCACGCCCACCAGGCTGGGACCAAGAAAGCAAGCACTGGTTTCCTGGGGTGGCAGGAGGCAGCTGCATGGGATGGGGAACCCACAATGCCTTGTAAGGCCCTTGTAGGCAGGGGGCACCCCCTCGCACCCCCCAGCCTTTTCTGAAGCAAGTGTGGAAAAGCTGCATCCCCCTCTGGCCTGCGCCATATGAGCGATGGATCGCTGGGAGCCACCCCTGGCTCCCTCCTTCAGATGTCCCCTCTGCTGCCATCCATTCCCCTCCCTGTTTCAGTATTCAACACAGAGTGGTGTCAAACGGTGCTCAGGCTGTGCATGGGTAACTGGGGCTCGTGGGGAGGCTGGCACAGCCTTGTGCACCCACTCTCGGCAGGCTCATGGGGCCAGGGGATGGCTTTAATCAGATCTGCTCCCCAAGGAACAGAACCACGGGGACACATCTTGTATGTGGCAACTGTTGGCCCAAGTGTGCATGGTGCTCCTTTGCCAAAGGTGACCATCCCCGTAGCAGGGCTGATGGTACAGATGGTGTGTCCAGTCCCCAATGACAGCAGTTACCTTCTCCCATATAAACCCTACACTGCAGGTTTCACTGTATCTCATCACACTGGACAAGAAATAGAAGTAGGTGAAGAGCAGAAACGTCTCCCATTTTCCTGGCCTTGATACAAGCAAGGTGAACAGCTGGCAGCAGTCTCCTTCAGCCACCCCAAGCAGCTGCACTACAGCCTGTGAGCAGCACCTAGAGGGGACCAACACCCAGAGGAGCAAGTAGCAGCATCAGAGCATCAACCCCCCCTACATTTCCACCTGGCCAGGCGGGTTGCTTAGCTTACACTGTTCTCCTCGACACACACACTCCCCAGGGAGGGACTGGCTTTGCACTGTCTTAAAGACAAACATGAGATCTAAAAGCTGCCAGCATGTAGGTCATGTGTGGGTAACATGTGGGGTGCCTCTTGCTTTACTCTACCTCAAGCTCCCTTCAAAGTGTAAGCTCCCACACATGCAGGGAGCTGGTAGTTCTGAGAAGCCATAGCGTTCCTCCTTGTTTCCAGCTCTTTCCTGCATTTTACTAGGTTTAGCGGAATTACAGAGTAACACAAAGGTTTGATCAGACGGGACCTCTGGAGAGGTCTAGTCCAGCTTCTGCCCTGAACAGGGCTCACCTCAGAGCTAGACCAGGTTGTCAGGGCCTTGTCCAGGTAAGCTTTGAATATCTCTAAAGGTGGAGATCCCACAGCTTCTCAGGGCCCCTGTGCTGGTGTCTGATCACTCTCATTGGGATTTTCTTTTAAAACTTGTGCCTAATCAGAATTTCCCTTGTTGCAACTTGTCTATCACCCCTTGTCCTTTCACTGTGCACCTCTAAGAAAAGTCTGGTCCCATCTTCTCTATAGCATCCATTTACTTAATAGACAAGAGCAACTGGATCCCCCTTAGCCTTTCTTCTCATGGCTGAGCAGGTCCCTCAGTCTCTCCTCCTGGTGACATGCTCCAAGCAGCCCCCAACTGTTTCAGTGGCCCCCCTGCTGGACTTGTTCCACTTGATCAAGCTCTGTTGCAGTGAGAGACCCAAACTGGACACAGTACTCCAGATACAGCCTCACAAGTGCTAAATAAAGAGGAATAACCACTTCCCTCACCTTGCTGACTTCACCCTTACTCATGCAGCCCGGTATGTGGTTGGTGTACATTGCCACGAGCATGCACCACTGGGCAATGCCTTTTTCAGGTTCATTTTCCCCAGCACCAGTTACTCCCTTTGCCCTGGAGGAGCTTGTGTGGTTATAAATAGAAGCAACTGAACAGTCCTGAGGTTCTGTCTCTAAGGCAGGTGGTTTCTGGCAGGAGCCAGAAACGGCATGCAAGGCCACTCGTGAGCTGAGGGCTGCAGCGGCAGCTGCCTCTCCCAGCAGGGAGCCCTGGAGAAGAAAGTCCAAGGGCCCCTGCCAGCATTTGCCTGCTTTCTGGGTGTTCTGAATGTGAAGTGGAGGTGTGCCTGAGTGGCAGCAAGCCCAGCCTTTGGGTACCAGCTGGTCTGCATCACTCCACCCAGGCTGGAGTTGGTGGGCTGTTGGTGACCAGTTGTGTTCGATGAATCTGTGCCCTTACTAGGCCACCCAACCACGGGGACTTGGCCCCCTCTGCCCCAAGGCAGCCTTTGCTGCTGCACTGAGCAATGCAGGACAGTGGCCGTGAGAGTATCTCCTGGGGGTCCCCGCCCCACTCTGGCCACCCTGGTCCGTGTATGCCTGGGACTTGTCCTGTCACCTCTCCCTACCTGCAGCACACTCACCCTTCTGCATCCAGGACTGTCCTATGTGGGAACCTCTCCCTCCCTTAAAGGTGACATGCCCTGCCACCCGCAGTTTCTAGGGAAACTGGTGTTTGCTTTGCCTTTGCTATGGTGACAAGTGAGGCACAGTGCTAGATATGAGTGCCATTTTCTGCAAAAGGCTTTCTGAAGTGCCAGGCATAGAGCAGGAGCTGCCCTCCCAGCTGGCCAGGCAGATCTTATCTGGATCTAGCTCTGGACTTGGCCAGGGCTCCACCTGGCTGAGGAGTTTCTCCCATCAAACCAGTAACAGGTGCATTTGAGGAGAAAGCAAAGGCTGTGGCTTACAAAATGGGCATCTTGTTCTCTAATGAATTAGTCAAGAGCTAAAATAGAATGCTGTGTCTCCAACATATGGCGCTGTCTGCTGTTTCCCCCCCAAAACTGTTTGCAGTTAGGCTCAAATGCTGGAGCAGGAGTGTGAAGAAGTGCTGAAAATTTTGGGTGAGATCTACAGTCATGGGGAGAAAGGGACCTGGGTAGCATCCTTGACTCTGGTGCTGCTCCTTGCTCAGTGCACGTTTTCCTGCAAATCAGCTCTTTACTGGTTTTGCCAGACTGAACAAACATATGTTTGAATCTCAGAAAATAGGCACCTCGGTGTTGCTCAGTGTCACTTAGTCATGCCAGGACCCCTCTGTAATCAGAGTGAAGAGACACGCTGTTCCTGCAGGCACTCTGGTTTTAGCAGTGCCGAACCACCCTCTCTCACTGCCTGTTTGCCTGGAAGGAGCCGGCCGTGACCCTCAGCCCCTAACCCAGCCACCTGAGACTGCTGCCAAGGGAGCAATGAGGCACGCAGGGTCCAGGATGCTTTCAGCATCTGCCTGGTACCTATGGTGGTCTCCAGACCAGTGGGCCACGTCCCGCTGGACTAATTCTGGCAGGAGCGAAAGCAACCCCCTCAAAAACAGGGAGGGGGCTGGGTTTAGGTTCCTGGTTCCGCAAAGGAAGCGGAGGCAACGCCGAGACAGCCGGTGCGAGGAAAAGAGCCGGCAGCGCTGCCGGGAGGATTCAAACCCACCGGGGCGGCTCCTCCTGGCGTTCCGCCAGCGGCCGCCGGGCGGCGCCCGTGCCCCGCGGAGCCCAGCGCCGCGAGGGCCGGGCTGCGGCCGCCGCCTCCGGGCCGGGCCCCGGCGGGCTGAGCCGGGGGGGGGGAAGGGAACACCGGGGGGCTGCTCCTGCCGCAGGCTGAGGCGTCTCGACCTCCCTGGGGTCAAAGCAAGACACGCTGGACCCCTCGTTGCAATTAAAAACAAAAAAGCCCCGCATCTTATTAAAGCTTTAATATTAAAACCATTTTAAAAAAAAGTTATTTCATGGCCTTTCATTGAACTTTGGTAAAATTTGCAATTTTGCTCCCATGAAATGATTTATTTGACTCAGCATGTTCCAATAAAAAAAAAACAACCTAAAACTTTCCAGCCTAAAAAGGAAGCTTTTCCACTGTGACGTTCAGCTTGTTTCATACAGCAATACAAAAAGCTTGTGTCTGAACTAATTTTATTTTAGGCACAGTTTGGTTTGATTTCAACTAACCTCTTCCTGACTGGCTGCACTTCAGCTGCTGGAGAGAAATGAGTGCCTGGAGAGCCTCCTGCCCAGCTCTGGTGAGGTGTCTATGGGCAAGACACCCAGTCAGTCCCCAGACCCTGGGCCACAGACTCCTGGTGCTTCACGAGGCTGTGGGAGATGGACAGTCACTGGGGTGGGGCAGCAAACAGGCAAGCAGACACTCTTCGGCAGCCTGGCTGTCCAGGCAGGTTATGGCTCACCAGCTCCGCTCCCCATCCTGTCCAGCCTCCCAAATGGAGGCCACCAAGCTCCTGGGCCTGCCTAGGTGGGACTGTGCTGGTCAGCAGAACAGGAGGTCCCCAGTGGCAGAGCGGGTGACATCTGGTAGCAACGTGGGCAGGACAATTTTATCACACAGAGAAGCGGCAGGTAGATAACATTGCATGGGCTGCAGGTAGATAACATGACCCATCTGTGTCCCTTCTCCTCCTTACCTATCACCACCACCATCACTATGTATCAAGGCTGTGTCGTGGTTCCCCTTGTTGCATCCACACTTTTGGGTTTAAAATGGTTTGTGTGAGATGAGACCTTGGCAGGGCCAGGATTAAATGCCCAACTCTCAAGCACAAGTCACCTCACAAGCAGATGTAGTCACCAATGCAGGATGTGTGCGCTGGTTTGAAGGGGAAAGGGTAGAAAAGTGTATGAATTTGTCTACCTGGCTCTACTGGGTGGTCTACAGACAAGATAAAAGCGTAAGGTTTTTCCAGCACGGCAGACCTATCTGTGAGTTTCTGGCAGCGTGGCAAGCTATTGCATTGTGAGACAGGAGTCTGGTGTGTCAGTTCTCCGTGGCACGGACTGCTGCTAGGCTGCTGGAAGGACTGTGGGGCAGTTAAAACACTGCTTCAAATGACTTGGGATCCTGCCTGTGCAGCTCTCACAGTATCGCAGTGCTAGTATCACCCTCCCTGCTGCCCTTCTCCTCTCTTAGGAGGAAACCGGCTTTGCCACCCGCTCTGCTTTAGCATATTCCCTGAAATACAAGCTAAAACCTGTCCTGTGTGAGGACCTGAAATACTGAACCGGCTCATTTTTCCCATGACATTGGGCCCTTGTTCCATCATCTTCAGTAACCAGACGGGGGCATTGCGGGATCTACATCCACCGTGGACACACGGTCCCGTTTCTGCCGAGTTACTCAGATTGCATGAAGATAGATCATGAACCATTTTTAACCTATTCAGACTGCTCGAATGAGTTCACAGCACGTCAGTGCTTCGTGTCTTGGTGGCCATCACATTTTTCAACCGCTAGGAGGAGTCCTAAAGCCAGATTTACCGAGGTGTCCAGCCCTGGCTCTAGCTACAAGGGATTCTTTCCAAATCCTGGAGACAAGCAGGGTGGGAGGAGGGGAAGGTCCTCTCTCTGCAAGTTTCATTATGCACCTCGCCTTTTTTTGAATATCGTTTGTCTTTATTGTCTGGTGGTAATCTCTAAAAGTGGAAGCAACTTTGTCTATATTGAATGAATGGGGAAATGCTGAGAGAAGCTGTATGCTCCTTTACAGGATCCCAAAGAGATGAAACCCTTGATAGTGTCTCACCTGATTTCTCTTTCATAGTGCACTCTTCAAATGTAATCAGCTTTTGGGGCATGCTCTGCCTCCAACTGTGCATACAATGCTCACATTGAAATTAATAGAATCATGATGATACATTTGAAGTGAGAATCTGGGACAAAAAAGTTAAATTCTTGCTGGTAAAACCAATGACAAAAGTTTCTTTGGCTTTAGTTCTCACTTTAGAGGCATCTGTATGTCTAAGGCTGGAAAGAATCATTTTTATGGGTATATGTGTCTTAGCAACATCCTGAGAAATAAAAAAACATGAACTTTGGATACATTTTATACAAGGAGTTTACAAACGTGTCTTTGTGGCCTCCCTCTTAGCAGAGATTTGTTGCTATGTTTAACCCCACTGCCTCAACCCCAGTTCTACCCTGGGGGATGGGGAATTGTTTGTGATTGATGGGATCATCATAATACATGTGGACAAGGTGCTGGGCTTGAATTTGTATCGGTGACCTCAGATCTGGCATTTAGTAATGCTCCTATTGTGTTTTTGATGTGTCTGTTGAATTGCTAAGAGTCCTACAGGTGATCTTTCACGTGCTTATCCTTCTGTCGTGCCAGCATGATGGGGAAATGCTGTTCCCTACATTCAGGGCACAAGGTCAAGAGCAGATTTCCACCGTGCCTAGGTAGCTGCTCATCCTCACGCCCAGGTGAGTTGCTTTGTGTCACTCAGAGAAGAGATCCAAACCTGGGCTGCTTCCAGGCAAAGACTCATGCTACTGAGCCCTCCTTCCTCTCCCTTTAATGGAGGTGGTGCCTGGATAATCACATGTGCCTGCAGTCCCCTGGCTTGACTCAGAGGTAACTGCAGGGGAGCTGGAGGCTGAGCCGCACCAGCTCCTGCAAGCACACATCATCTCACGCACACACAGCTGAGCTGGTGGCTCATCATTATCTGGGCAGTGATGGACACCAGTCCCAACCGACAAGTACATTGTCTAACAGGGGAGCAGGGGCTAATCACAGCACTGAGTTCCTGGCTCCTTTTCCATTTTCCTTAGGATTAACTCTTGTCATTGGATGTTGATGAGGTGAATCTAAGCAGCAAAAGATCTCAGACCTGAAGCTGTCCCAATCTCTTTGTAAGGGTGGAAGGAAGAGGGACCCAGTGGGGTGGTGGGGAGCCAGGCAGGGAGACTGTGTGCCCCCTCTTGGCTCAACCCTCCAGGGTAGTGGGCAACACAAATCCCAAGTGACTTCAGCCATGGGACATGGTACCTGCAGGTGCAGTGCCATCTTCCCCACCACTCCATGCAGTTGCTCTGACCACTGTCACAGCAGAGGGGCATTGATCCTTGACATGCTTCCATCCTTGCAAATCTCTCTGCATGCAGAGAACTGAATAACTTCTAGCATAATTAGCTTCTCCATCTGTTAAAACAGCCTGAGACCCAGCAAAGCTCTCACCAACAGCTGGCTTACAGGACAGAGAAGACTAAACAGAGTAGGACAGCTCTTCTGATCTGCAGCCTTACTCAGAAGGGGCACTACTATCAAGTGTAAGTCAGTGGGGTTTACGGTCCCTCCCTGAAGGAGGATGCCCTTTCAGCTGGCACCGATCATTTGCTTAAATGGGAATCTCTGTAGGAAGGAATGAGGAGAGCCAAAACACCTGGATGTTCTCAGGGCATGAAGTAAGGGAATGCTTGGGATAGGCCTCCCTGTTCAGACTGTCCTGTCCTCCCTGGCACTGACTGAATCGTAGCCCATGCTGGCAGCTGGACTCAAGGCTCTCTGTGGACTCTCCCCCGGGCTCTGACGATTTGTCCTGTCTTGTCCTATTAGCTAGATGAAGCAAGCACAGGTTTCCCAGAACAAGCTGCATGCCTGCCACTTCTGCTATGTAAAATCTGCCAGCAGCAGCTTGCTGCAGAGGTTTCATAAGAGGGAGGAAGTCATGGGCTAGAGGCACTTGGTTGAGGGTTTCTCTGGCTGCAGCTCTGCCTGGAAGAAGTTCCTGTCCCTTGTCTTGTGAGCTGGACCAGATACGCAATCATGAACAGACAGCAGGGGGGATGAGAGTATCTTCCAGTCAAGCAGAGCGACCTTCTGTCTCTGTGGGCAGGACAGCTGAGATGCAGCTCCCTGCACCCAAATCATCCATCCTCCCATTGCACCATGGCCTCCTACTTAGCCTCCAGCTGGTACCCTGGCCAAGGGGAGGAGAAAGGCAGGAGTGGGATGTAATCCTGTCACCTTGTGCTGACAGTGAGCGTTCATCCTTTGCAGCTTCCTCTGATCATCTGTAGCACTGATTTTCCTGTTTCAGCCCTGTCCAGCTCTGCAGGTGAATTCCCGAAAGCGCTGTGAACTAACTGCGCTTCCTAAAGGTCTGAAGAATGAGGACATTATTTACTTTTGGCTGTCGATGGGCATCAAATGGTGTGAAAGAAATGTATGCCTCAGCTCCATCACTATCTGGGACCAAAATAACAGATAAAAGAAGAAAATCAGTGGGAGTTATCATTATATGGAGTTGCCATGGAAATAGCATGAGAGAACTTGGAGGAAAGCTAGCACACCATGTCTCCAGGAGGGCATAAATCCCCTGCTAGCCTCACTCCTTTTTATCACATTAACAGACAATATTTCTTGCTTTAGCAAGAGGTGGGAAAACATCAAAGCACAGTTCTGACATTTTTTTCTATCCCTTGATTTCTCTGACCAAGACCTCCCTGACCCCTCAAGAAGTAGAAATGTGAACCCTAGTGCTATTGGAAAGTTGTCCTGGAAACCATTTGATAATTTCAGTAAAATGGTAAGAGGGATATAATTTTCCCCAGAAAATATTTATTGACTTTTGTGAAATCATATGAAAAAATGAAAAAACTTTTTTTAAAATGTACTATTCTAAGACTTTCTTCAAAGAAAAATGTCATATTTCTTTAAAAGAATTTTTTTAATGCTGATTTCTAAGGAAAAGCATTACAATTTAAATGATCTCAGAGTTTTGGTGAAGTTGCTGTCTTATGCTGTGGCACCATTCTGGGAAGCCCATTTTAGTCTCCTCAGTCACTAAATCCCGCTTTTAAACTGCCTCATCCCCTCTGGTCAGGACAGAACAACTGTGCCTGCTCATGCACTATATCTTGCGACTCCACAAACACAGCCCTGAGGCATGATGTTGTATGGGGGTGGCATCCTCCAGCACGTGCATCCAGTTCTCCACCTTGCGCTTCCTGGTGGGCCGCGGGTCACTCCTCTGGAGGGTAGTCCCCAACCGGGACTATCAGTGATGACTGTGGCAGTCTGACTCAGAGTGAACTACCATTTGGATGCTGGCATCCAGCTACTTATGAGTACAGATATGCGAGTGTGAGTGAAAAAAACCAGTTCTGTTCTCAAACAAAATCATTGTCCTCTCCTATAAGGCCTCACATTGAGTTCTGCTGCCTTATCGCTCCAATATTGCAGTATTTTTTACTCAAATACCACCTTCCCCATCCCTAACTCCTATCTTTCCCTAGGGCTTTGTCCACTACGGGATGTGACTGAGCACCTTTAGAGATAAGAAGGACCCTCAGCCTGCAGCCAGGCTCCAGAGGGGAGAGGACAGACAGGAAAGCCTGGGGCACGGCAGCAGTAAAGCCTTCGTATTTGTGTCTGCTCCCTTTCAGCAGAGCCAGTAAGTGAGAAAGAAAAGATGCCTAGGAGCCTCCAATGAAACCTCATCTTCCTCACCCACCAGTACAAATACTTTGTCCCCGCATCAGTGCTGCAAGGGCAAGTGAGATGAAAGGAAGCAGAATAACAAGAGGGGAAGCCAAAGAGCACGGTCCCCAAATGCTCCTTTAAGAGCCAATTCAAGTTACGTCCCAGCTACTGACCCCAGTTCTGGCTCGGAGCCCCATTTCAGCAACTGAATTTCCATCACATTTGTGACTCCACTTGCAAGAGCTGGGACCTCAAGTGATATGCAACCCTGCATTTGGAAAACTCTCTCCTACAGAATAGCTAAAGCTGTGGAATTAATTTGTGTGGGGTGACAACTCTGGTCCAGGCTGCTTCTTTGGCTTAGAGTCATCACATTTGCCATGATGGCAGTAATTTCAACTTTTTCCCCTAAAGCTGTCTTAAAGAAAGAAAGGAAGGGGGGGGGAGAGGGGAGGAAGGTCTCTTTTGACATCTGCATTTCTAAGGCAAAAGTCTTACAGTTTTCTAAGGTGCTACCAGAAACCAAGATTTCTCCTCAGAACAAAACTCCTGTGCTAAGTTCTTGTTGATTGTTTTGTCTGTTTGCTCAGCATCAATTTAAGATAAAATTATACACATAGTTTTATAAATGCTATTTATAAAGCTGTGAATACATATTATGCATATTTTGTGACAAAATTGATCCATTTTTACCCCTATGAAATGACAACTCCCAAACACTGAATAATTCTGAAGGGGCTATTTTTATGGCACTTGGTGGTACATTTGTTGCTGAGTAGCAGTTCTCTGTCTATAGCCATGGGAATAGACATCATTTTTAGCTTGTCATAATTCTGGAACTGGATTTGTTCCAGAAGAATTTGTCATAACAGTGGGCTGTGCATGGCTATTTATGATAAATGGCTTTGTGGATTATGGGATCAAACATTCTGGAAAACAATTGTGTTTATCTTCGCATCTGGACTGTCTGGAGAGCTCCCATTCATGCCCTTGCTGTGTGTCCCAGTACGGGGAGCTGCAGTCATCAGGAAACTCTCTGGCTGGGTGGCAGTTCCCAGGACAGTCTCCTCATCTCCCTGGTGTGCCTGGTCATATATTGTTGATTTCAGTAGAGTTATCTGGAAGCAGCTGCCTCCAGTGTTTCTTCAGGATTGTTATTTTCACATATTTATTTCCAGGGAAAGGGAAAACATCCAGAGCCTTTTCAAATGCTACTGCCTTAGCATGAGGAGCAGGAGTAACTTGAAAGGTGAAACAAAAATCCCTGTCTGTATCTATGCAATTTTTGCCACATTGTGTGCATTCTGGGCTTCCATTCAAAATAAACAAATTTTTAAAAGCCAAAACCTAAATCATACGCTACAGAAAAAGCTTTCATTTTTCTCTCTTGTTCAGAAATAGCACCATCGCAATGTAAAGTAAATGAACTCCTGCCGCCTGTTAACAAACCAGCTCGGTGTTTGTCTAACAAACAACTCCCCTGGTTCAAGATCTGGCCTTCATTCCTGGATACAGAGAGATCTCCTATGCAACCATTAAAAAGCTGATACCGACCATGCCTGGAGTGTGTATCTGAGGAGCAAAGCGGGGAACAGGGCATTGCCTGCCTTGAAAGTGAGCAGTGCCATTGCCATGCCCAGGGAGATGAGAGGTGAGGCGTGAAGCTACATAGGGGTCAACACATGGTCAGACCAACAAATACACCTGGCAGGAACAAAACCACCCCTGGGCACCTCATGTGCCTGAAACCGTACCCTTTTTTTTCCATCTCTATTTGCTCCAGACCCTGTTTCCCTATTCAGATCAAGCAAGCACTCCAAAACCTGCAGGACTGCCTTCATCGTTTTGAAATCGGCTGGGCAGGTTCCCAACTGGAGGGTGTTTTAGGCCAGGTTTCCAAGACGGAGTATCTCATAAAATCGGTGTTTCTGTTTTTCCCCTCCTTGGGGCAGGGAGGGGTGCTCAGAGCAGTCTCAGCTGCTCTCGTGGCTCAGGATTTTGCCCCTCCTGGGAAGCGGTGCTGAGAATGTCCTCAGAGAAAGAGCACTGCTCTCCGCGAAGGCATATATCAGTCTTGCGCAAAGCAGCTGGCAACACAGCGGGAGCAGAGTCGTGCTTGAGATTTTCAGGGAGATCTTTGTTCCCTGGGCCCTGGTGGAGGGAGGAGACAGGGTCTGGCTCAAGGCAGGACTGGAGAAGCTAGGAGGCATCTCTGGTTCCTCTTCTATGTTTAACTGTACTGCAGCCATCACAGAATAAACCCTTATCAGAAGGGGTTTGGCTGTCTCCCCTTCCCCACCAACGTCTGCCAAGGCAAAGGGCCAGCACATGAGTTCTGGGGCACCCAAGGCGCTATGTCCAACTGACCCACCCCCACACCACCCTCCCCTGAGATAGTACAACCAGGGTGTCAACATTCTCCCTCCTACATCCCACAGGATTTTTCCTCCCCCTTCAGCTTGGGTTTCCCACGCATGGGTACCAGCGTGCAGGTGGAAGCACGGAATTGGAGAATGAGAGGCATGGTTTTACATGAACTTAATTACCCCAAATAAACACCACTGCAGTAACCAACTCCTTCAAAGTACTACAGCTCATGAAAGAGATTTCAACGAGCCAGCACATGTTGATTTGGAAAGATGTTCCCTTGCAAAGCTGAGTCATAAAGAGGATTGAGAAACTCTGCAATCAGTGATTAAACAGCTAGAAAGATCTGCCAGAAGGAAAGTGTGACCAAAATTGTCATGCTATACACTACCTTTTATTTCAATGCTTTGTTTGAAATAGCAAAAGGTTTCATTTGTTTCATTTGTCTGAGTACGATGGATTTCAAATTTCAGATCCCCTCCTCTCTTACTCACAGAAACATTCAATTCTGTTGCTCTTGTACTTCATCAGTCATGTGGGAAGGTGACTGAACTTTTTGTCTAACGGCAGAAGCCGCTTCAATTGCTTCTTTGGACTCCAATTAGGAAAGGCCTTAAATTAAACACCAGGGATATAAAAAAATTGAACGAGACTGGAAAACTCTGGAAAAATACTCAAGGGAGAACAGTTGCCATGGCAATGCTTCTCTGTTTTCTCTTGGGATAACAGAAGTATGTGCTGAAGAAGACACTTCCCCAACACACACCTCACTTAGACCCAAACCTACTTAGCTTCAAAGCCCAGGCATGGGCAGGGTGGGTGGTGCAGCTGCCCACATAGCACAGGCGTGGGCCCTGCTGTCCCACCACAGGGAGCCCTAGTGTCAGGTCACACTGCCAATGTCACACTGCACACACAACGCCATGCTGTTACCCACGTCATGATGCAGGTCAGAGCACTGCAGCGCATGGCTGAGGAACTGCTTTTCCATACCAGTTGCCTCTCGATGGCCTCACAGCTCCAGAGCATCTCTGCTGCTTCTTGGTCCCACAAAGCAAGTGGGCTTGGTGAGAAGCTCACAGCTTACGATGTCCAGCTGCATCAGCTTGTGGGATTGCGGAGGGGGAGAAGGGCCATGGCACTTGTAAGTCCACACTGCAGGACAGGCTGCAGGGGATGTAAAACAGGAGGCACTGGCCTGATCCTGTGCTTGGTACATGGCAGTGAGTTGATCTATACTCATGAGACTCCAGATCCTCAAAGACATTGAAACACCTAAATCCCAGTGGTATCTTTCAGGATATGTTTTCTGGGATCTTCCACTTCCATTCGTACTTTTGAAAAATCTGCATCTAAATTTGAGGCTTCTCAACCCAGTCTTCTCACTGGGACTGCACAGAAGACACATCCGAGGCTGCCCCAGGATCTTGAGCTGCTGATCAGCCTGACCTCACATTCAGTCTAAGACCAGCACGGCTCCTTCCACCCCATTCACTCGAGTTTCTCCTCACAGAAAGTGGGGAGTGGGCAGCAGTGAGGGGTAGCGGAGAGGCATGCACCCAAATCTCACCTAGGCATGGGCTCTGGATGTGGAATTAGACAGACAGCACCTTAGGAATCAAGCAGCATTTGCACTGACCCATCTTCTGCAGCAGCTCCCACAGAGGACTGGAAAAAAAGCATCCGCCATGGCTGAAAACTGTCTTGTGCAACAGATTCTGCTGAGAGCAAAGCAGAGATTATGAATGAGCTGACAAAACCAGCCTGCTGTTGGCATAGGCACGAAGCAGAGACGGAGTAGCTACGCTGGAAGTGTTTCATCCATTACTGTCAGAGAAGTCACTTTTACCACTGATCCTGCTCCAATAAATCATGTTGCCAAGCAGTTTTACAGAGGTGTTATACATCCAAAGCTACTTATGGTCCCGTTAAAAGAGATGCATTTCTTTTTTAGCTCAGTGTGGCTGAAATGCTGTCACAGAAGAAAGAGAGTCGCTGCTCAGAGTGCTATCATAAAAGAGGTATTAGTGTAATTACAGCAGGAGGGACGATGTGAGCTAGGAGCCACCCCTGTCCCATCGCCTTCGGGCAGCCTTGCAAAGCTGAAAATTTGCTACCACAAGCACAATAGCTGCTCATGCACCCTTTGCCATGGTGATTGATGAAAATGGGGAAACAATTATGTTACTTCCCCGTTCACCATAAATCACCCATCCCCTCAAAGTGACTAGAGTATTATAAGTCTGGCCAGATTTATACGGGCAACTTAACCAATTAGCTCTTTTATAAAGGCTGTTGTCTTCTTAATGCGGTGTTAGATATATTTAGGCATGTGTCTACAAAAGAAAGTGTTTCTTTCCGAAGCTAACAAAGCTCTCATTCTAGCAGACTTAAAACCTCAGTCTGCAAACATTCGCCCTGTGGCTGTGTTTGCATTAGCAAGTTAGTCAGCGACAGCAGAAGCCAACCAATAGGTCAAAATGGGGGTTCTGGAGGCCCCTACACATACACTACATATATACATATACATGTACATATACATGTACACATACATATACACATATTTGTACAGGTATACATGTACATATATATAAATACATATGGTTTGCCACTGTTGAGGCAAACTCTCACAGGAAAACTCTCACAGATTATGTTACTAAGTGGGGCAGCTTAGGAAGCTGGTATATCCAGTACAGCTAAATCTACACGGCATGCGTATAATTCCCATCAAGATTATGCTTTTGAATTTGGCTCTGTTTAAATGTGGCCCTCCCTGTGGCAGGCCCTATCGCCATCACACCACTGCCCTGCACAGTGCTGGGAGGGACCTGCCTGGCTGCTAATTAGCAGCAAGGCCACTCCTGTCTCTGGAAGGCAGAGATAATTCGCAAGGCCGTTACCCACCTAAGCCCGTCCAGCCCAGCAGGCAGCGCAGGCAGCTGTGGAGGTGCTCCTCTTCCCCACCAAGCAGGGCAATGGGAGAGGGGCCCTGGGCAGCGATGCAGCCTTTGCTGCGCACCCCCACCGCACCCCAACAACCCAGCAAGGCAGCCACCAACAGCACCGAGGTGCCTATGCAAGAAGAAACGTCCTTCTTCCAGTTTCCCCTGCACAGTCGTCTTAAATCCACACACAACAGTTAACGTCATGACTCCCTGTCGAACATCAGAAAAGCACCAAAATGTCCCTGTTTCAGCGTTTGCTTGAGACAGAAAAGGGCACTACACAGGCACAGAAGAGAAGCAAGGAGGTCTCTAGGCAGTCTGCTGCATTATTATTCCTCGGAGAACAAATACTGGAGGGGACAGAGAAAAAGCTTTTTTTTTTTTTTTTAACATCAGTTCAGGAGTCAATTGCGTGTAACAAAGCGGCTGTGACCATGCTGGCCTCGGGTCATGTCGCGGGTGGAGTGAGAGTGCACTTTACTCGTAAGAGAGAAGCAACAATATACTTCATTGATATAAAACAGTGAGTTAACAAAGTTCAATGGTAAATGCAACAGCAGTTAACAAGATTCAATGGCAAGGTACACTTGATTATTTACTGCATAGAGGACAGGGTCAGACAAAACTGTCAGGGAGACCCTCCCGTTGAGTTGTGAGGTTCAGAAAGGACCCCCTTGCTTTCTAAACTCCTCAGAGAGGAGTCTAGGTGTGCCTGGATCCAATCCTAGTCCCAGACTTGGTCAACAGTTTATGTTTAAAGTATTATATATGCGCAATCAATCCTTTATATCACTTAGCTAAGATTTCAAAGTTTAGCAAGCTATTAGTCACTTACTGAGAATCTGTTGCGGCAAGGAATCTCTCAACCTCGAGGAGTAACCTTAAGAGGCGTCCCTACTCAAGGGGAGATCCTGGCGTGCAGCCCACTGCCACGCAAGAGAGGTCAACAGGCCCTGGGCTGTTCACTATTTATGGAGTAAGATGATTGACTTACAGTCTATTTGCGTACCAGCAAGATGTCTGGGTTGCTATGCCAGACGGCCTTTGGCCATTGTGTTGCCAGCCGTCTCCAAAGTCCAGCATATGCTGGATGCAGCCATCACGACCCCCACTGGTGGTTATTCCTTACACGGGGTGGTGGCAGGGAGGGCGCACCGCTATAGGTCAAAACCAGAGCGCACCTCTGACTCCTGGCCGCAGCACAAAGAGCGTGCTGGAAACCCTCTAATGTCAACGGCAAGTCTGGCTGTCCAAACAAACATGCACCCGCAGCGACGGAGGCGTATCAAAAAGCTGGCTGACCCAGCTGCCTACACAGCAGAGAGACAACCTGCTGGAAACCCTCAGCCAAAGGGTATTTCTGCCATTCTACACGCAAGGAACTCCTTGCCATAGGAAAAAAAGATGCCGTGGATAGTAAGCTTACCTTAGTCTAAAAAGCAACCGGACAAAGACATGGGATAAAATCTATCACGGTCTACCAAGCACAATAAAAAATATCCCTGAGCAGCACTGTACTAAAGACGGGAGAATATTTAGAGGACATATCAGCCCACAGTTGCACTGATCCTGTAATCTGTCTCAGGTGTCCACTACTGTCCATCACTGGCAGCAGGGCACTGAGCTAGATGGACCTCAATATGACAGTATGTCTAACATTTCTGGGTAGTAGGTTGTGTTGAAAATCAGTCATGAATATTTGCCTGAACACTGCCTGTGAACCCCAGCCACAGGAACACACAAGTGAATGCACAATTTTCCTCAGGTGAGCAGCCCCCTAGTTTCTACATTAACACAAATAAATCAGTCAAAGCCTCTCAGTGGCTGGAACCAACCATCTCCAAAGAAGGAGATCACTCCATCAGCTCCCATCTTGCACAGTCAGATAATGCAGGGCCACACCATACCTAAAATAGCAATTTATTGGAAAAAGCATTATGACTATTTATAGATGATATGACATGATTAGTACCCCAAACAGAAAGATAAACTGGCAAGGTAAAGTCTTTTAAATCAACAACTCCCACTGAGCTCACAAAGTCAATGATCAGCACAAAAATTGTAAATCACAATATTATTATTATTATTTTATTTATTTAAAAGCCCTAGAAAATGCAGACAGAACACAGGCATCTTTGCTTGAACAGGGTCCTGGCTTCGGCTGGGATAAAGTTAATTTTCTTCCTAGTAGTTGGTATAGTGCTGTTTTGGATTTAGGATAAGAATAATGTTGATGACACACTGATGTTTTAGCTGTTGCTGAGCAGTGCTTACACTAAGTCAAGGACTTTTCAGTTTCTCATACTGCCCTGCCAGCAAGGAGGCTGGAGGTGCACAAGAAGCTGGGAGGGGACACAGCCAGGACAGCTGACCCAAACTGGACAAAGGGATATTCCTTACCATATGACGTCATGCTGAACAAATACTGGAGAGGTTGGCCAGGGGGGCGTGGCCGCTGCTCAGGAACTGGCTGGGCGTCAGTCAGTGGGTGGTGAGCAATTGCATTGTGCATCACTTGTTTTGTATATTCTTTTGTCATTATTATTATTTTCCCTTCCTTTTCCGTCCTATTAAATTATCTTCATCTCAACCCACAAGTTTTACCTTTTTTCCGATTCTCTCCCCCATCCCACAAGTGAGCGAACGGCTGTGTGGTGTTCAGCTGCCGGCCAGGTTAAACCACAACATACAGAAAAGGCAATTCTGTGTGCATAAGCTTTTGATATCAGTTAACACTGTTTATGAAACTGCACCCTGCCTACTGCATGCAAAAGGCCAGGAGCAGGGCTGCACAGGCAACGCGATTACTGTCACTGTTGGGTCAGAAGCTCTCACTCTCTTTTCAGAGTGTATGCATGTTATGAAAAAAAACCACATGCTGCTGAGATGTGCAGCTCTGTTCATACCAGATTTATTATTGGTCTTCCTAACATCTGAGATTTCACAGGAGAAATTTTGAGAAATTTCAGGATTTTGATCATTGCCGGACATTCACCACCAGTAGCCAGAAAGGACTGTATCCACAGTCTACACACAAGTGCCAAAATGAACCCGGGAACACATGAACTGGGCAGCACTGTGCCCCCCCATTCCTCACCCACACAGGTAAAAATAATCTGGGACATGAATAGGTCCCTTTGGATTCAGGGACGGCCTTAGAAGGGCCTTTGCTCCTTAAAAAACTCCTTCAAAAGCCCAACTCTTTGTCTGTCTTGATTTCTCTTTTGATCCTCCCCTGCACTGCAATCACTAACTGCAGCCAATAGCTTTTCCCTTTTTTTTTTTAAATTAAATATCTGCTCTTTTTACCCATCCTGACTAGCTGCTCTTGCACACAGGTGACTGAAACTCTCTCATGAGGTCCACAGCAAAGCTCTTATATGGCTCAGCAAGAGAGAAAAGGAAAGCACATCAGAACCTCAGGTTTTTTCCTGTTACTGCTGAGATTTGTTCTCAGAAAGCAGGCGCGTGTTAAACAGCTCGACTGGACAGAATCTGGGATGCCATCTGACAAATCTCTCTTTCAGCTCCCGGGGGAAAATAGCTTTTGGAAAGTGCCTGAACTTTGGGGCACTTAAGCATCAGAGGAACACACCTCTTTTAGTGGAGGTAATGAATTATACAGGCACCCAGAGCAGCATGGTGCGTGAGCGTGTTCCCACTGCGGGCATCCTGCTGCCTCCCTGGCAGAGCCAACAGCTAAAATGCTGGTTTGATGCCTAACAGTTAAACATTGCCAGTCTTCCTAAAGCAAGACCCACCTTTACTATTGTATTTGAAGTTTCTGAAAGGCTACTCATTATTTGACATAAACCCCTATTTTCAAGAACAACCAGGTTTTCCTCTTCCTTTAAAGACAACTGCTCTGAGTAGGCCTTCAGAAACTAACACCATTTAAGAAGAGTTTTTTTAAAGATCTACACCCACAGTAGTTCCACTAGATGCTCACCATTCTTCAAATGCACCCTCAGATCACAAGTAATAGGCACCTGCTTTTTTCGCAGCCTCTATTTTTCTAATTCAATTAGATTACCACACACATTTCAGCTTTGGCCCTTGTGTAGACTAGTTTTAAAGAAATGTTACACACAAGTAACAAGGCGGCAAGGAAATGATATTGGGGCCTCCATGTCACATTGTCCAGCTGCTAGCGGAGATGAGGACATAACACACCCCAAAATGTCTCACCTCAAACAGAAGGATAGCTGCAAACAGAAACCTGGATCTTCCTCTAAATGACATTTCTCAGTCAGATGACAGAACATTGCTCTCCTGCACACTATGAGTCAATGTAAAGGATGCTTATTTTCACTGCGCTGTGTCGGTAGCAATGCCCATGTCCCTTCAGACTGCTTTTGGAATGGCACAGATAAAAGCAGCATTTTACAGCTGCAGCAAGCTCAAGAAGATAAAAAGTCCCTGTACGCACTTTCGTCATGTTCCCCTGCCTGCCTCAGGTGAGACTAATAGTCTGCCAGCACTTGGACGCGACTTCTGTCAGGCACCAGTGTTAATTAAGTACTTTGGCTGTCTCAGGATTGAACTCTGGGAGCATGAAGGAGATAAAAGCAAGCCACCGAGAGATCATGAGAGTCTGTGGGGTTGAGGACTTGGTCTGGAACAAAGGAGCAGGATCGTCAGAGGGCTCTGCAGTGTTCTTTTAAAATGGTTGATCCATAAAAGACCAAGGCATAGGTGTGGAGGGAGGAAAGGATGGTTTACTGCCTCTGCCAAATTATTGGTTTATTTTGAAGAGGACAGGGACATAGTGTGGGGAGGCTATCAGTGCAAGCCAGAACCACTGGGAGCTAGATGCTCACTCTTTCACAAACCAGACCTCATTGCGCCGGCCATAAGGCTTCATGGGGGGGTCGTAACCATTGCAGAAGTAGAAATCCTTGCGGTATGCAGCTTCACTCCCCAGAGCAGACTCCAGCTTGGAAGCATAGTTCACGTAATCCACCTCTTTGGCATAGCCACCAAACTGCCTGCAAAGAAACCAAGCACAGAGAGGTGCTGAGCAGCCCTGGTAGAGCACAGAAAGAAAGAGAAGGAGAACAATATATAGCCACAATATATTTAGCCACGCATTTTGATCCAGGTCCCACCAGCATGCACTCATGCAGGTGCTGTTCTTTGTGAACCAGCACACTTTGTGATCGATTAAGTCTCAAGGGTTACACAGCCAGGGTGCAGTCAGGCATTGGCAGACCCCAAACAGACCCATATATATCAATCAGCAGAATGGCCCTGCCCTTTGAATCAATGCCATATCAGAGGAACAGCTTCCTAGAGCACAAGGTAATCTCCAAGTCTGCTCAGCCTGCAGTCCTTACACTAGTGCTGTCAACAACCATGTTCACTGTGGCGTGAACAACCATCTGCTGGAAGCCAGACCATGAAGGGAAGCCAGACTCTAGTGAACCCAAGGAAAAAGGAGGGTGGGAACAGAGATGTTAGCAATTACAGCCCACAATGCTATTTAAAAGGGGTGGGCTGAAATTGGTCTGTTTTACGTTGAACTCCCACCACCAGGAACTGTTTCAACATCAGCCAGCACCTCTCCACCCTGCCTCGGGTCCAAGGTTTGAGACAAAACAGCCTGTTTTGCAGAAGTGGCCCACACCCACAGCAAAGGTCAGGCAGCAGTTGCAGGCAAGGGAGGAGTCAGACAGCTTAGAGTCCACCAAAATAGTTCAAGCAAGGAGGCAGGGAAACATCCAAGGGGTTACATACAAGGTGAAGAGCTTATTGCTATTGTGATGCTAGTTTGAGCCCAGCTTCTCAGTCAACAGCCGAAGACATTCAAAGGCTAATTGAAGCAATACAATGGCTACTTGTTTCCATGATGGACTCTGGCATGAGTCCATCTAAATGAGGCTTCAGCTGACACCTGCAGTTTGATGCGAACCACACCAAAAGACATTCTTGATGACTAAAAACCATCTTGATCCCAGAAAGTGCGGAAAACAATAGTTTTCAGAAATTAGGAATGACTCGATACCTTCATATTCATCCTCCCCTGCTCTTCACCTCCCCAAGTGGAACAAAAAGGCTTTCAGGTCTAACCTCTGCACTTGTTTTCCCAGTGAAAAAAAAATCTGTATTCCAAATGGGTGCAGCATGACCAATGATAAGAAATGCCACAAAACACCTGTCTTCAGCCTAGAAAGACCCCTCCATCTCCTTCTACCACATGCACCCATTGTCCAGCAAGTCACCTGGTAAAACCAACACTGCTCTTCAGAGCACGCTAGAGACCTCAGCACTTGGGATTGGAAATCGCAGGATGCGTTCCTTACGTGGAATAAATGGTCATCTCCTGTCTCTCTTCAATCTTAATGCTTTCATCACTAGGACAAGGAGGGTTGGCTTGAAACTGGCTCGGGATCCGCAGAGAGACCTTCACTTTCTGCTGTAAGGAGCCATCTTCAGCAGGAAAAGCAGTCATGGAGACAGGAGCAGTCATGCCCATTCCAACCCCTGAAAGAGACAACACAGACGTTACTAAGGAAGTCCAGGTTCCCGGGAACTCACAGAATTAACAGGGAATTCACAAAAGCTAATTTTAGTTTAGGAAAACTCTTCACACTGAACTCCTTGTATAGTCAATCAAGAGTGGGGTCTGGGGCATGTAGAACAGCCACATTAGGCTTCTGCTTGGGCCAAACTTCTCTCTCCACTGACTACACAAGGACTCTGGGAGATAAGGGCCCCAGGTGACCTCTGGATGGCTTTTTGTTAATGGTCCTGCTCCTGTGGCTCTCAACCATATAGCTCATGCCACCGAGACACTCTGTTCTGACAAATCACCTCTAACACAACAGGGTCTATAGTTCCGGGGCAGGCCAGTGGCACATGTAAATCTACATCACTATTTAAATTGTTATCATCTGCACTTAGTGGTGAGCCCAGAGCCAATACTGGGTGACAGAAGCTTTCTCCTAAAGCCTTCCAAATACTTCCAGACATCCTACAAGTTCCAGTGCCCCAAAACTCAGAGCTGTTCTGGCTTTCAGCAGGACTGTCCATGCTGTCCACCACTCCAGGAACAGCATGCTTCTTTTCCGCTCATTACTGCTGAGAGGTACCACATGGCACTGAAGAACATTTTTCTTCCCTCTTCTTCTTTCACCAGTAGGGAACCTCCAACCCTCAGGATCAGGTAGCCACAGAACCATTTGAGATCAAGCCATCTTTCTAATTTATTTTGCTTTGATACCATACCTGTCTCTGTGGCACGTTATAGAAAGCACCCTTTCTACTACAGCAACAGCAATCATCGCCTATCCAAAACATGCTGCTGTAAATTCCATTTCCCTCTGCATCCAGCTCCTATGCCCATATAGACTATACAACTCCCTCTGCCAGTAGCCTGGGAAAAATGTGAGAGCAAATGTATGTGCCTCAGAACCACTCTGTAGTCTTCTCCTCCTGCTACAGATGATTACTGATGCGCATACTTTAGTGAATTGAGAATTAGAAGCAATCACCTGGAAGCACCATTATAAAACATTACGAAGTACCATTAAAAAGCAAGCTTGTTGTTCATTATCCTTTCATGAACAGCCAGAGTATATGATAAAATATCAAGGTCATAAAAGTTATTTCACTGCTTACAAGGGCATATCACAGAACCAAAGTGCCCCAGATAGATACCCTGGATGTCATCAGCTACCGCTCACCCAGGGAGTTGTGATAGATATACGTGTGCCTCTCCTCATGCTATTCCAGCTGCAAAGTAACTCATTCCTACTTAAACAAACCATTTTTGAGATTTTACCCTGAAACAGAGATGGGTTAGGCGTGGACTCATAGCATGAGTTGGCTGGGCATGCTTTGACCTGTGGCAAGTTTATTTTTCCCAGCGAGGGGCCATCCCCATCACAGACCCCTGGTGCTGGGAGGCACAAGCCAGGCGAGCCGACGGTGCCGTCGCCTCCATCCATCTGGCTTTCACCAAGCCTCTCCTAGCGGTGGTCAGCCACAAACATCTGCCAAGCCCGGCGGGGCAGGGAGCATTTCTCACCTTTGTCGTTGGTTCCTCCGACATACTTGAGGAGCTTGAGCACCCCTTCCTTCGAGGCTTCGTCGAATGGCTTCCCCATCACCTCCACCGCCGCAAACCACCCACCCTCGCACACCCTCTCCTCGTAGCTGAGCTGCTCCTGGGGAAGGACATGGGGATAGAGAAGCTGCCAGCTGCCCGGACGGGCTGGGAGGAAAGCGCTGCCCGAAGGGCACCCGCTCCCCCCCTCGCAGCGCCTTATCCAGCCCGGCTGGCTCAGAAACCCCGCTGGGGGAACAGAGCCCGGCCGCCCGCCCCGCCACCTACCTTCTCCCCCTTGCTCAGCACCCGGTAGGGCCATGCCTCCACCGTGCTCAGCAGGGAGTTCTTGATCATGCCCAGCATGGCGCCGCTCGGCTCGGCCCCTCTCGGCTCGGCTCGGCTCGGCTCGGCGCCGCTCGGCTCGGCTCGGCTCGGCTCGGGCGAGGTGGGAGGGCCCGGGGGGCGCCCCGCCGCCTGCAGCGCGGCGCCCCGCCCCCAGGGGGCGCCTAAGGGCCCCCTGCGCCGCGGCGGCGGGGCGGGGGGGGGGCGCGGGGCCGGGGCGGCCGGTAGCCGGGGCCGGTGGGACGTGGCCGGGAGATCCGGCCGCGGCGGGCTGTGGGAGCGGAAAGCCGGCGGCCTCGGGGGTGAAGTAATGGAGGACGCCGAGAAGTGTGAAGAGTAATAAAATGCGGGAGCAGGTGGTATTCATCTGGGGGAGAGATCTGAAGGAAGTAAAATACAAGGAAGGGGAAGTACTGAGAAAAGTGTGTAATATATAGCGTGGAGGGGCACAGCTCTCCTGAAACTGCAAAATAATAACTTTTTTTTAATTATTTTTTATTAATAAACGGAACTAAGGGGGATCACAGTTGTCTTTTAAGACTGAATTTAAGGCAGTGCTCTGTGTCTCTGTGGGCGTTGTAGGCTTTAGGTAAGGGGTAGATCTTAAAACCCGCTGATGATATTTGCTCTCCCTCTGCTGACCTCTGCATGTGTTCACAGCCCAACTGATCAACTCCATTTAAAACTCCAGCTAGATCCCTTCCCAGAAATATATGTAAATGAACACGAACAGGGGGCTTAGACAGTTTATATAGCTGGGTATATGTATGTGCATGGAGGACTTAGATCCTTCATGATCACAAATGGATTTTAGTTGTATAAGCCATGTCAAAGGACAAGTGCCAGGTAGAGAAAGTGCCTTGCCCAGGATCGTTTAAGAAGAGGGTAGCGGAGGCAGGAATCGAATACCGGTCACTGGGGCAGCTATGGATCAGACCAGCCTCCCCAGGCAGATGAGGCAGGGGCACCCCGAGATGCCTGCTCAGATGAACTTCTGCCTCTTCAAATAGAAGGTGAGTGGCATGGAAGCAGGCTGATGCATAACTTTACTATACTCTTAAAAAGCAGACAAAAAAATAGTAAAAGAAATGTGCCATTAAAGCATTTCCATCTAGAGAGAGAGGGTGGTACAAAGACAAGTTAAAGCAGCTGGCCATGGTCCTTTGATCAAACAGGCCACGTTCAGGTCGGGGAGCAGGGCTGGAGCCTGACGTGCACTTTCACAGAGTTAATGACAGGGGCTGCTATCAGTGGTGACAAGGCCACAGATCTAGTCATTTATTAACCATTTATATCATTTGTTTTATTCACCATTATGCAAGAAATTGTAAAATTGTAATATACGTTGTATGCTGCAGCTTATTTATTCTCTTTTAAAACAGTGAGTTTCTCCATTGAGCTGAGGAATTTTGCCAAAGATACCAACTTGCACATATCGGTATAGAAATACATGGACTGGGTCAGAGCAGAGGTCCATCTTGCCCGATCCTCTGTCCCTGGCAGAAGCTGGTGGTGGACATCTAAGTAAAAAGTAAAGGCATGCAGTGATCTGGTCTGGCCTCCCACCTCCAGCCATCTGTGACTGAGGGACTTCCCTGGGCCAGGAGTCTTACCTTTCTGTTTCATGTTGGATTTTATACAACTTCAGGTTGCCTGGTAAAATGCTCATGTCTAAAATATGAACATGAAAGCTGGCGTTTATGTTGTATTCTTCCTCTAGATAGGCCAGAGTGACCAGCAGTCCAGTCCCTACAGCCCCAAGCAAAGAGTGTAAAGCATCCCCTGGAGGGACCAGCAGTCTGTGCAAGTGTACAGCTGATGCTACAGCACAGCCTAGTAGCTCTGAATGCAGAATAACAAGGAGGAGGTTGATGAGGCCTTTCTCTCTTGTTATTCCTTGTAATTTAGGTAAATATATTCTGGGATCAAAATACTTTACATTTCCTGAGAAATTATGATGACAACTTCACCAAAGGCACAACTGTATCTTTTTATGAGCCTTTTCACAGGCTTGATTCTTCCTTTGTCTAGTTATGCAGTGTTTCAAATTCCCAAGCAAAAGCCAAAGAAAGACCTTCCAAGTTAGAGTTTTGTTATTTTCTGAAAACCTGAACTCAGAATTTGCACCCGGGAAATATTTATCAGATTGTCTCATACACTCCTCATACCTCCCCCACTGAACTCCCAGGTCACAGCCAAAATGCTGACTGTGTTGCTTCTTCTGGTTCATTTTGAAAGATTTCATATGAAACTAGTTTTTCCCCTTTCCCTCTGGAGGTTATTGTAGTGTCGCTGAAATTCTTTCCATAAACTCAGGCCTTGGGAATCCTTAAATAGCTAGTCTGCGTCCTCACTGTTTATGGTTGGAGAGTGTTTGCTAAACAGCTGTCATGCCAGCCTCCCCCACAACCATTTAGACATAATCCATTCTTTATTTTTGTTCTCATAAATTGCTTCATCCAGACCTTTAAAAAAATAGTTTATTTTCCTCTCTGACTCTCCTGCCTATGTTTCAACATATTTCAGGTACGCAGTTGGCTGCAGTGCTGGATGGGAATCTCTGTATTGGATTTACCTTTAGAGACCTGAAGGGCAAGCCCACTATATCCTCTGTTCAGTGCGTAATTTGATTTCTGCACTGTTTTTTATCACCACTTCTATCATCAGGAAGCCACAGGCAAGGACAAGCCGAAGGCGGGGTATTCTGGGTACTCCCTGAGGCACCAAAGTCCTTGACTGGCATAGTTATTCTTTTTCTACAGATCTTAATTGTGCTAAAGGATGTTGGAAAATGTCTGGAGGTCAGTGCTTGCATGTGGAGAAGATATTCTGCGAATTAGACACCAATTGAATTATTATCTGTGATTTTGGGGACTGAACTGTCTCAAGCTATTTTGGAAAATCCTTCTAGACACCTATCTGTGCCATTAGCTATCTGAATAGTTTTGAAAAAACATCCCCTGGTTTCCAAGGGTCTTGGCAGAAGTCAATGCGACATCTTTCAGAGTGCTGGAAATTCTGAACATATCTGCTGAATAACAAGGTTTTGAGTGCCCAGTTCCAGATAGCTAAAAAAAAGCTCTTTGGAGAAGATAGATGTTCAAATTTGGTCCCTAGAATCTGACACATCTTCAGTCTTGAAACATGATGCACAGCCCAAGGTTATCCAACCCTACCTACCCTCTGAACATGTGAACGGGGCATTCTTTGCACTGATGGAGAATAGGTTAAGGCTGTATTTTAAAACATAGCTTCCTCTACCCCTCCCTGCCCAGCTGGAATTGCCAAACACTAATCTATCTTTCTGCATTCATCAGGCGTTCAGCACTTTTGAAGATCAAATTCCCCAGCTGTGTCAGATGGAGTGCTGTAAAAATAGGACAGAGAGAGAAATTCACCTGATCTTTATAGAAAGAACTTTCTCTGGTAAGCAGAAAGAATGATTATATAGCCTGAAGGTATTCACACTCAAGTAGACTAAGCTTGTCAACTCATTCTGCTTGGGACACCAAGCCATCAGTGAAGGGTCAGATTTCACCTGCTGACCTAGGTTTGAAAGGCAGCAACAAAATGCAGAAGTTCTGGTCTCCTTAATAAAGCTGACTTGTATGTGCTTTGCTTTATTCTCTCTAGCAGAGTCCCATGGAGAAAGGCTTAAGCAGATGAAAAAAATAAAGATTTCCCTTTTTTTCTGGTAGAGAATTAACTCCTCTGAGGTCTCCTGCGAGCATACAACCTTCTCCTATGCATCGGAAGTCTCCGCAGCTGAGTATTTCCACGCCTCTGGCTCTGCAGAGCGTTCAATCGGATGGGAAGGACAGTTTTGCTGATGACGTTGAGGCGTTCATTCAGTTCTTCTAGCCTTTTCCTTATCGACTGGACTTCCCTCACAAGATTGTCCACAGCTGCGGAGACAGGGCGGAGGCTGCAGAGAGAGTAATACAGGAGAATAACTCAGTGTGAGGAGTGTTCCTGAGCATGCAAAATAATTTACCATGGCCTTGTGTTTGTTGGTGGGGAAGTTGCAAGGAACCATTAAAAGATGCTTCCAAAGCCACCCTGACCCTCAGGTGGTGGGAACTCATCTGAGATGCCCCTGTCTGAATCCAGCAAACCACAAGCTTCAGGACCAGCACGGGCTCTTTCCATCGCCACCAAAGCACAGCTGGCTCAGTGCAGAATGACAGCTGGTTTATGAGCTCCCAGAAGCACTTCACAGCACTCCTGCTGCGGGGGACATGAAAACCATCCTGCATGGCTGGAACCAGCAGGGGTGGAGAAGAAGAGAGCAGCAATGCATGGGATCACCTATGAAGACTTCCCAGTGAAGGGCAGACTACTGCATGCCATGGTGCAGCTGTGATTGCACAGCTCCCTGGTCACTCCAGGCTGTGCCTCTGCCTGAGCTGAGGGAGGGGGAGAGCCAGGTTTTACATCAGGATTTGGCAAGGTGAGGGCTGCACTGATGCACCAGTGTGCTTGGGGGTAACCATGTCCCTTCCTGTGGAGGGCTTCCTCTCAGTCTCCCTTTGGGTGTTATGAAGCTCTGATGATCATTCTAATCTTACCTGATATTAGTTAGTATTAATTAGCCTCACTGTTAACCAGCAGCAGACACGGAGGCTGGGCCAGTGATTCCAATGGATTACTGTCAGTCATCAATATTTCTAATAGACTTGCCTGTGTCCTTACCAGCAAACTCTTAATTCAAAGCCCTATGCAGGAAACATGGCTGAATAGTCTCATTACATCTCCCTGGATTAAAGATAGAGCTTTCCAAATACATGACTTAATATTGGCCCTGATAATCTTAGGCACCAATTAATTTCAGCATTGGCAGTGTGAAAGTTGTGATGAATTCTGTGCTAATAACAGCAGCCACCATGCAGTCAGGG
The DNA here is from genome assembly GCF_965638725.1 of Aptenodytes patagonicus. Lineage (NCBI taxonomy): Eukaryota > Metazoa > Chordata > Aves > Sphenisciformes > Spheniscidae > Aptenodytes > Aptenodytes patagonicus. The sequence continues at coordinate 55,328,431 of NC_134949.1, forward strand.
AGAAATCCACTTGATGCTAAAGGCCAGCATACAATCTATCAACTATATCCTCTTGAAACCCTAATTTGTACAGATACTGTGTGACCTTCTGACTAGTGCCATTTTATTCTTCTAGCGTTTCCTCTTCAACTGGTTCAATGCTTAGCAGTTGTGGACAGATATTCTTTTCTTTTTCCTAAAGAGAAAGCTGAGGTATGGAAGAGGACCACTTGCTTTAGGAACAACTCTGATTTAAGTGATATTTAGGTTTCTAGTATTCCCTACCTCTCTCTCTCTTTCATTGCCTTTTCCACTCTGTTTCTGGAAATTTCAGATTAAATTAGATTTTGTGAGTGTGCTCAATCGTTAATATTTCCTGCAATGCAAAGGGGGAAATATGAGGACATGGACTAGTGAATAGCTTTCTCCGATCTGGGTGTTACAGAGATTGAAATCAAAAACATCACAGGCCAAATCAGCTTCTCCCTGCCCTGTGGCCAAGTCCATGTGTGGATTTGTAGCACAATTCGTTTTTTCATCCTGTTCTCACAGGAGTGAGGTGCTGACAACAGCCTAAATTTTCTTTAGGATAATTCTTATAATACAGTCATGGCAATTGAGAATGTTTCACAATAAATAGTCAGCAGAATATTCAGTTTACTAATCAGAGCTGCTAGCACAACACATACCAAGACAGTGCGATTCATGTCCCCACAACTGAGCAATCTGAAAGTTCATCTTAAAGAAGATGAATGCCACTCAAGGAAGGACACCTGGGAGAGGACTGAATCCCGCCTCCGGATGAAGGGAATTACCTGGAGAACTCGGGCAGTAAAGCGTTCGGGTTGTTCAGCAGGGTGTGTTTCATTTGCCAGAAGATGCCATTTCCCCATTTCTCAAGTGTTTGAGTAATGCTGTTAATGCCTTCGATGTTGACCTTATCAGCTAGGTTAGCAGGTCGTCCATGGAGGAGAGGAAAATAAACGTGACAGAACAAGAAAACATGAGCCAGTGGTCTGAATTTGATTCCATTCCCCATCACTTGGACTGAGTTGCAATGAAATGCCAAATATTAAACATATGGAGGATCTAAATTAAAAAGCAGATAACTCTCCCTCACAGTGTAATTCTCTGCCTCTGGTTGCCCGAGTTTTCTTCTGCCACTAGATACTCCAGCTGATTATTCCTAAAACCATTTTTCTTTCCAAAAACCTCAGCAGCTTCCCAGGAATCAAGAAAAAGCACTCATGAATGAGCACTGTGTGTCTCACCCCAAGGATGCAATAGGCAAATCTTCATCCCTGAGTTAGCGAATGCCTCCCAGGCTGACCCACCACCACCACCTCTTACCGCCTTCTCTGTAGTTCCATTTCTGATGCTGGTCCAGAAATTCCTCCCGGGATTTACTGCAGGGCAAGAGGACGAAGAAGAGGAAAAGAGGAAGAGTCACCATGGTGGCTGTTCGTAGGACCTTGACTTTCCCCTGCTCTGTGGAGACAAAAAATCTTGTTTATTTCTCGTTTTCCTCTCCTACTCCACTTCCCACCTGTCACCCCAACACAAAATTTCTCTCTGATGATGTATTTCTTTAAAATATTGTTCAAGTTTCTCAGCCTAGCTTTTACAGAAGCACAGGGACTTTTCTTTTTCACAAGTACAAGCCTCCTTACTTTTTTCCAAGCCATTGAGTGGTACAGAGATGCTTCATCAACTGGCAGCAGCTAGGAAAGCAGCTTTGCTTCATACGTCGCCATGTTGGGATAGAACCTTACAGCTATAAATGGTCTATGAATGTCAGGAGGAGGTACCACGAAGTACAGAAATAGCTGCATCCCCACTTTACAGTTAGGGTAAGCAAGGTACAAACTAGTGAAGCAATTTATCAAGGATTTAATAGAGGCCAGAATAGGAAGTTGTTCTTTTTGATCTGATCCACTAACCAGTGGCAATAACTGAGATGCTGCCCGGTGATGGAGCCTCAAAGGCAACCCCACCCCCCATGAACTGTCTCCACCTTGCCCTGGTGTCAGGGGATCGGTTCCTCCTGAGCAAATCTGCAGGGTAGGCAAGACAGGTATATGAACTAATGTGAGCATTTACCTAAGCTCCTTGTCTTCTTTCGAGTTTACCATCATTCCCAAGTCAATGGAAGTAAACCCTAACCTACAGGCCCTCCTGGACAAGTACCATTTCTAAATATAAGAGGATAGGTCAGTCTCTCCACAGCTTACTCACGCTAATTTGTTATTCTGTCTTAATTAAGTAGTCCCTCAGTGTTGAATCTGATTTTTTTTTTTTTTTAAATGTCATGAACAGCTGTTCTGGTAGAAACTGGCTGGAAATATCAATTATGCACATATTGCACATAGCAAACAGAAAAAATGCATTGCCAAGTTCATGGGGTTTAGTGATGATTTCAGTCATCTGTAGTCACAGTGATGGAGGGGCTCATGTGAGAAGTAGGCACATTCAGAAAATCCAAATTACTCCCCTGTTCAGGTACATGCATCAAAAGTCTAAGACCTCACTGCAAAATATGAGGACATTAAATTGCTTTTTGAATATCATATAATCCTCATCTCCTAGACATCTGGGAAGAATTCAGCCACCTCAAAACCTACTAGAAGCTGTAGCAAATAAAGCAGTACATAAATAATCCTTTTACTTTGCGCCTTTCTTACATTCAATCACTAGTGTTTTTTAATTACAACTGCATTTATTTTTCCATATATTTAAAATAGCAGTATGAATATAGCCATATTGATGGAAAATGTCATGCCACTTTAAAAATACTACTTTCCACCTGTCAGGATGTATTTTGTACTCAGTATTCTTCTTCTAATTGCAGTATTCATTTAAAGGAAAAAAATAAATTACCTTCTTCTTATCTCACACATACATACACCTCTTCTTCCCCCCAACTCAGAGCTGCCAAAATGAAGATCTCTAAGAAGGTTTGATGATATCACCGAGGCACATAATGAAAAGGTCTTCATGGACCTTCTTGAAACTATTTGCACTGACACCACAGCTCCTCTGCCTCTCTGCATTTCCAAATAAATACTCCAGCCTTTAGACCTTTTTTTTTCTCTTTCTTTTGATGACTATGCACTGCACATGCCCTTTTAATCTTCCCTGATGGGAAAGGACTTACCAGACGCCAACGTCTCTAATTGCAAATGATTGGAAAATGCTGCCAACATCAAGGACGCAGTGTGGCCTCCCAGCTCATTTTAAAACATCCTGAAGAGATTGTCCATTCCTTACCCTTTCCACCTCCCATCTGTTTCAATACCCCAGGGCTGGGATACTTTGATCTTTCTGTATTTGTTAAAAGAAGGGTGGTGATAAGTTCCACCTACAACTGATACTGAAAATCCACCCTACTTGATCTCAAACTTTTTAAAACATCAGGTGTCCAAATGAATCACAAGACCCACATGCTCTATTTGCAGGTCCCCTCACGGACCAGTTTCTTTGTAGCTTTGCTCCCTGCATTCCTGAGGGCCTGTTGTAATTTATTATCATAGTAAACATCAGGTTATAATCATATTTGAAATATCTCAGACACTTACACAGAAATTGAGCAATCTTCCCTCTCTTAGGTGGAATTGTAGAAGACAAATGGATATTCACTGATAAGGTTTCTAGCAGAAAAAGTCTGCAGGGTCATCTGTAATAGGAACCAGATCCCAAGCCCGTTGCAAATACATCTTCGGATCCGTTGCAGCGTCACACTGGAAAATACTGTCAGGGTAGAACACGGATTGACAAGCAGGGAAAACTGTCTTACATCCTTGGATGAAAGGGCTTTCCTAAGTCCAGAGAATAACAATAATAACATAGTAGCTTTGTTATTGTTACTATTAATTACAATAATACGGCATACTCTTTGTCAGAAAATTATATCATATTCTGCCCTTGGAGCAGGATAGGCTCAGTGCTTCACCGGACAGTCCCTTCATCTGCAAGCAATGAAGACAGACATATTCATCTCATTATTACACAATTTTTTTTTTCTTCTTTTAACCTCTCAATTCCTCTCACTGACATGATAAAAGAGCTGTGCTAGCTCAATACCCTGAGCACAGCCCTGCTGGGATCAGCAGTTGTGCCATCCAAGCCTGAATCCTTGCCCCAAAGCAAAGGAGCGCTGCCAGGATTTGAACTCCCATCGCTGCCCCTCTCCCATTCACCCTTTCTGTTTCTTGCTGCTCCAGTATACTCCATTTCACGCAGTGGGGAATGACAATAGAGCACTGAGATTTCACTAGTATCTGCCCCAGATTTTGACATACTAAGGGAAAACAGGTGATGACTTGAGTTCACTACTGCCCATGGGTTGTGCTGTCTGCTAGGATATGGGGGAATTGCCTGGGTTATCCTCTCCCAATGCCAAACACAGCTTCATTTCAGAGAGCCCACTCTCCCCTGAAGCCTGAGAACACACTGTTCCTATTGCAGACATGTGAGTTGTTGCACTACGATTCAGAGTTTGCCTGCCCCTTGTATATCAAGAGGGTTTGAAACCTTTCCCTGGACTTCTGTCTGCTCTAAACTCATACACTCTCCTGAAGCCATGCATGAGCATCCTGGTGTGTTAGCTCAAGCCCATGCTTGCTTTGAGAGGAAGATTTTGTTGATTAGAGTTAGAAATCACTGTAGTGATCCCTAAAATGAAGGATTTTTTGCTGCAATATTGGACTGCAAGTGAATTAGCTTTGCGGTTTTCATTTGAGACCCATTCTCCTCTCATAATTTTCCCAAGTTTTCCTTTTGAGCTACTTTCAAACTAAAGTTGAAGAGTGATACTGGGTTTTGGGTTATTTGCAGAGAAATAAATATACTTTTAAATAAATCAGGGAGTTTGATCTCAGGTAAATCATAAATACATAAAAAGTAGCTCTCACTCCAATGGTAATGGATATTTAAACATCAAAGTATGTTTAAGATTCTCAATTTTGTGAAGGATCTCAAGAGATAATAAAGGTATTTTTGCAGACTGTTGGAATTTCCCTATCTTTATGTCTATATGCGATTTTTAAAGAATATTTTAAGGTTATATTACTTACACACACCCAACTAAAATGTTCTATGTATAAAGTCAAGAAGGTTTAATATAAACCAAACAGCTTCACATTAAAAAACATATAGTAGCTGCACACAATTTCTCAGTTAATGCCAGTTCTGCCAGAGCTCCCAGGCTGGGATCCTGAAAAGACTCTGAGCTTTTAGAGGAGAAAGCTGCCAAGACTGCAAGTCCAGAACAATCAAAGAATTTGCAAGCTCTACTTGCAAAGCGGATGGCATTTGTTAGCTCTCCAAGCAAAAAAAATCAGGCTAATATAAACATTAGCATATGCTTGTAGCATTATGTAATGGTGGAAAGATCAAGAAAAATGCCAAAAGCAATTTAAAAAAATTGGGTCCTACAATATTAACCCAGCCACAGCAGTACAGCTAGAATATCACCTGTTTCAAAAGTCCTTGTTAAAAATCCATTGTGATGTATTATTCTTCGGTTTCTATGTGTGTGGGTATAATGATATACGTTGCTACACGTGCACGCCCAGCTTTGGGTTATGTAGGAATAACAATATCTTGACGTTTTCAAGTTTGGCAACATATTTGAGTTAAATAGTGCTTTTGCATGTTATTGAGAGTTACGCTGCTCATTTTCTACCTGGATGTTGTGTGAAAGCAAAGAGCACCCGAATCCCTCAAATAGCCTGACCATCCTGCTAAACAAAGGGATCTGATTGACAGCCCCGATGGCTAACAGCTAGGGTGATGCTGTAGCCAGCAGGCAGGCATACTGATGCTAAAGAAGAAAAAAAAAAGCCATCCAGGTGCAAAGCACACATCTACTGCAAATCATAACATTAGTAAAGTACTGTTGATTTTGAGGAGGTAATATACACCTTCTGCCTCTTCTCCAGGTGTACCTGCTTTTTCAGGATATGTCTTATCTCCATCTCTCTCTCATTTAGAGCTTGGTGTTCCCTCTTAAGAAGTTTCCTCTCTCTCCCTGGATAGGCACCCACAGACCTTGCACTGTCCATGTCTGCCTGTCTGGCTGTCCCTAAGGATTTGTTCCCTCCTTCTTTCACTCTGCACACCCCTGTTCTCTGGAAATGTAGGTAGCAATCTTCTAACCTCCAAGTCCATGCCAGTCTGCACATGTTCCCTCCTCTCCTGGCTCTTCCCACAGGTGCCTTTAGAGTCCCTCAACCCAACAAGGTCTTTCCGAGGTGCATGGATGTGTCTCCTCCAGAAGAAGAAACAAAACATTCCTGGGAAAGAAGGCAGAGAATTGCATACAAGCGTTACCTGTGCTCTTGAGGCCAGTCCTTCTGTGATGAGGCTTCCAAATCTCTGCCTCCCTGCTCCTCTTCTCCTCACCACCCCCTCTGCATTTCAGCTTGCAATGAGTGACGTGTCCCTCTTTATTTCCCCGCTCTCTGCGTTTCCACAGTCTTTCCGTGGAGCCTCCTCCAGCTGTACATCTCCTACCCCTCCCTCCCACTCCTGCAAGCTAGCCATCTCCCCCCACACATGGAAGCCTTATGGGAAGGAAAGCCTGGGCAATGGAGCCCCTCTTGAAAGCAGCTCCGTCTGCAAGGACACCCGTATATCTTTGCCCCTGGTTCTTTTGGGAGAGCTCTCAACCGCTTGTTCTCCGGCACAGCTGTACGACTTCTCTTACTAGTCACAGTTTCCACTATGCAGTGCTTCTCTCTGGCTGCTTGAACCCTCTGGCCATCCAGCCATGAATTTGTTCACCGCGTTGTTCCTGCCTTTTAACAACATGCCAATTAATTCCCTGCTGATTAGTTCATTCCTGATGTGCTCTGCCAAATCTATTTCTGGTGGAATAAACAAGGAGCGATGAATCGGCTGCAGTGTTGTTATTTTTTTTCCCCTGCCCCCATCCCCCAAGTCCGTGCCTGCCAAATCAAACAGGCTCAGGTCTGGTCAGTAGTTGATAAAGAGATTTCCGAAGGAACACAAGGTGTTAAAGGGATGACTTTTGGGAAGCAGGAGGTGGACTCCTGGACTCTGGTCCTGTGTCCATGTCAGACTGACATTTTGCTGTTATTTGAGAGGATGTGCAGCCGCCACAGCCTGAAGCTGCACAATTGCTGCACATCCAGGCTCATGACTAGACCCATGGCACTGCTTGTGAGTGCCTTGGCCAAATCCGCGTTCTTCCTGATATTACTTCTCCAGTGTCAGCTGGCAACAACACCCTCTCTGTTTCCTGACCAGCCTATTCTTATTTATCTCCATTTTCCACAGCCAAAACGTCTGCACTCAGCAGTGAGAAAAAAGATGCTTTTCTCACAGGGCAAAGGACTGTCCAGCTGCTCAGAATAAAAGCAAACACCCAGAAGTAAGGAGCCAGAGGATATGTGTAAGTGTTACAGACAGAGCAGTTACAAGCACAGTGTTATGATTGCAACAGACTGATGCTGGTTTACCCCAGGTGAGGAGCCAATCGGGAGGAAAGCTGAGTGGCATCCTTCTGAGCACAGTCCATAAACATCAGCCAGCGTTATCATTTATCAGCCGCTTAAATCCACTCAAGAGAGAGGTCCAACCGGGACCACACTCAGGGGTATCTGCTTCTCTGACACTGGAAGCATGTAGTGTCAGACACCAGGCTGCTCCTGCTCCCCCTGTCCCGCTGGCTCTGTGGCAGGGAAATTTCTGAGAAGACTGCCTTGTTTATGAAGCCTTGCCACCGAAACAGCAGGACACTCATTTGCAAAGTTATAAAACACCAGTTTTCAAAAGCAGCCCACAATATACAGGCTTAACACAGACCAGCCTCTGGAGGAACTGGAAACCTATTTTTTTCAGGGCTCAAACAAGCAAACAAGATGTCCAGGCAACAGGCAAATAGCCCAAACAATCTTCTGCCTCCAGCTGTTCCCCATTCAGCACGCGGCAAACACAGTCCTGTTACGCTGCTGTTGCCACTCCTTGTGAAGAGGAAACGAACTGCTGACGGTCGGCGTGGGATGGGGACGCTGGATGGAGGAACGCTCTGAGCAAGAACCCCTCCATGGCATGGCACAGAGACACCAGCTGAGTGAACCTGATGGGGAAACCCACACAGGCATGGCAACACACTCCCGAAAACGCGGTCCAAATCCAACCTGTGCTGGTGAAGGGCCACAGTGTGTGCCCGATGTCCTGGTCTCATGCTGGCGGCATGCTACCTCAGCACGGCTGTCACCAGGCAGGAGTGTGTATCACAGAAATTCCCCATACCCTGTGCCTCCTTGGGGATTAGCGGGGGAGGCAGGACAGGAGGGAGCTGTAGCACTTCCCTTCTCTGTCTCCTGCCTGCTACCATCCACATTCCCAGTGATGTGAAAGGAGCACTGCCCGGCTCACGGTCACCACCATGGCTGCATTCAGATAGGGATACTCAGCACCCACATGCCATCACTGTACCACACTAAGGAGAGAGCAGGAACTTTAATACAACCAACTAACAAGAAACTCCCTTTTTTTTTGTTGCCTCGTTTCTGTGACTGTGTTGTAAGCAACTGCAGGGTGTTCAATCTGCTCTCCTGCATGAGGACTGCTGCTTGCAGTCAGTTTTCTGAACTTGAGTAGCTTCAGCATGAAGCTTGCTTGTGATATGCAAACAGACTATTGCACGTGTCTACCTGTGGGTCTCTCAGGACACACAAAAGCTCTGAGACACCAAAATCCCCCCTGGCAAAAACAAAGTCTGCAGAAACATTTGTGCTCATTTCCCCAGACCCTGGTTCAGCCTGCAGCCTTTGGGCAGGTGCAGATTTAGCAAGCTGAGGGCAAAAGGGGCTCAAACCCTCCCTGTAACCCCCTGTGCCTTGCAGGGTGTTTGTGCCCTGGGCCATGAGGGAGAGCAGCAGCAGCTGTGAGGGTCTCCCCAACACTGCAGCCTGTGTCTGGCCCTGGCTGCCACACACACACTGAGCCAAAATACCCCCAGAATGCAAAAACTGGGCACCGTGAGTGAGGTGGAGTTGCAGAGGAATTTCTGACGTCCCCCAGGGACCAGAGGGCAGGCTGGCTTCAAGGTGTTAACAGCTGTAGGGCTGGAGACCTTTTAAAAGTGCACACATGAGCCACCAGGGATTTCAATAAAACTCTGAATTGCCACAGATGCTCCTGTACAATTTCTAGGAGCATCCATCTTTGGAGCTGCCCCAGGGCTGGCCGGCCACTGCTGGACTCTGACTTGTCTCAGGCCTGCACACGAGCTGGAAAGCAGCCTGCCTGAAACAGCTCCTCTCTCCCCAGCCTGGCTCGCAGGGCCAGTCACCTCCACCGCCGCTGTGCCCGTTCTCCTGCCTGCCCCTGCGCAAACCACCACTGCTTCCAGGTCTCGCCCACATAGCTGCAGTCACTTCTCTCTCACATCAGATCAAGGCAAGTGCTGAGCACCTGTGAAGTGTTGCTCTCTTCCCCTGGTACCATTTCATACCTGCTTTGGACTGCTGCAAATCAGTGAGCGAAATGTCTCCGCTGCATGATGCTTCCTCCCTTGCCCAGCTGGGATGTCTGCAAGTCACTGCTCCAGCCAAAGGCACCTGCAACAGGACTCAGACCCCCCATGGCATTGCCATGAGCTCACGCGGGGAGGCAAGGATGTCAGAGGAAGCCACAAAGAACAAACAGGAGACACAGGTCTGGCACTGGGAGCTTACACAGCACTTCATAGCATGCATCGACCTGGTGTTGTCAGACCCAACTGGTTAGAGGGACATCAAGATGTACACTCGGTGCTGGGCACTTTGCAGGATTTTGCAGCAGATGCTGCCTCCCCTTGTGCATAACATAGCCCCTAAGTATCTACTCTCCTTCTCTTCATTTATTGTTTATTTACTTATTATTTATTTACTTATTATTTACTTCTCCAGTTCACACACCACTGAGCACTTCCCTCCAGGCTCACAGCCACAGGACTCCCAGCATTGGCAGAACAACACTAGGACTGGAAGAGTCTCTAGAGATGGACCCATCAGGGTTTTGGCTGGAGCAGCCCCCCACAGTAACTCCTTCAACTAGCAAACACTGCGCCTGCCCCGTAACAGCACGTGGGCACACCACACAGCCTCGGGGGCTGCACAACTGAAACTTTTGCAGACCTCCAGCCATCTTTTGGCCTTTTGCGCATGCTGGGGTGAACTCAGGGCTGGCATTAGTTTTACTGCCTGGGCTCATTAGAAACTCTACAATCATCTGCACTATTTAAAATTGCCTCAAGTGCATTTGCTGTAGGTACCAGCAAACTTGGAGTGTTTTGCACCAGCTAGAAATGTTATCGTCACTTTTCCTGGTTTTACTTGCTTTTACTGTTTCTTCCTGTTAGTTTTCACTTCTTGATTGCATTTTATTTTGTTGTTTGAACAAGCATTTCCTATTTATTGCAGTATCTGCTCCCGTGTGAGTCGTCTGTCATGGAGGGACTCAGCCAGACATGGGAGGAAGGAAAGAGGACGGTGCTCCTGGCCCTGTCCATGCAGCTATGCAAAGGAGAAGGGCAGGACAAGAAAAACAGGTAAAAGCATTAGTGTAGCACTAACAGGAGTGCAAAGACGCAGGTTATTTCTTCCATCCGGACACCTGGAGGAAGGGACAAGTGAGAAGAGCTCCTGTCCCAGCAGCTCATCAGGAGGCAATTGCCCCTCTGATCTTCAGCAGAACTGCATGTGCAATCACTCCATCTTGCAGCTCTGCCAGTGACCTGCTCTAGCTTGAGAACCTTCAATAGCAGTGTTTAATGTGGGTCCTTTCTGTACCAGAGGTTCTTGTGCGGGCAGGCTGGAGAAGGCTGTAATTTCTGGCAGAAAGGTGGCAAGAAGCAAGGAAGTGGAATGTGGGGCCTCACCAGTTAACCCTGCCCCGCTGCAGCCCAACACAAACTTCTTTCACCATTTTGTTTGCATTAGCCCCATCCTTTACTAAGTGATTGGCAGCTGTACAAGGGGAATCACCGTACAAAAAGGGCAGCGCTTTTCACTTGTGGGACGTTCAGTGTAGGCTAGTCCAGTGGCTAAAGCTGAAGAGAACTGAACAAACTGATTGCAAGGGAGGAGGGGCATTATGCATGGCCTGTCCCAGAAAGAAATAAAGGAGGGGAAAAAGAGAAGATAGCTGAAACCTGGGTGCAGGGCTAGAGTGCGCTATCAGGGATTTCTGGACAAGGCAGCTGTCCCCACATATTGTGTTCCTGCTGCTGTTCAAGGACATCACTCCTCTCCTTTTGTGTGGAGTGACAGCGAGAAGTTACTGAAAGAGGTGACACCGAAAAGGTTTCCTTATGGTGTGTCCCACCATTTCTGAGCCAAGCAGAAAGTCTTCTGCACTGGCCCTATTAGGTGGACCCTGGATATCACTACAATTTGTGTAGGTCAGGTGAATATTGCATACCCATACAGCGACTCCAACACACCGGCATTTCAAAGGGCATGGAACAGGTCAGGAATCAGGCATCCAGCAGGGCACAGCAGATTTACCTCAGGCAGGGTCTTCACCCTACACAGGACAGCAGGTGCCAGCGTGGACAGAGAGGGCGTGCACAGGCTTAACACTGATGAGGAGCTGGTGGCTGCGGATCTTCATGCTTTTTGGCTTGTAACATTTTTCTAAGCGACCACACTGCCAACCCAAAGCTCTCAGACTTCCAAGCTTAACCCCAAGTATCTCATTTTTCAGCATCTGGCTTTTTCAAACTGCTTTGGAGAAAAATAAATAAAATGAACAGCAACATTCACATAAATGAATGATTTATTTGCAACTTCAGTTTTATTTTCACAGCTTTTTGATTGATATTAGTACACTTGACAGGTCCAATTTATATGCAAATCGGCTTACATTCACAATGTAAAGAAGGAAAACTTCATTTCTCATGCTTTGCAAATCATTACACCCTCTGAACATTTTGCTTAGTCATATGTTCCTCAAAAGCATGAGTTTTTACCACAAATCACTTGTCCTTGCTGTTCATGAGCCTCACAGAGATCTCAGGGCTTGGGGAACGAACCATTTTTGTGGGAAAGCATGAAATTAAGAGTGGACTATGCTGTACCGCAAACGTACAAGCATTGTAAACTATGGGTTCTTGCAGTGTATGTGTGTGTGCCAGATGTTAGAAGATCACAAATGAGGACACCAGATTTTCCAGTTCCTGCTTCTGGCTGTTTTCTGCTGTACCTTTGCTCCCAGCTCTAATTGGTGCCAGAAGCATTTTCTTAGAAAGAGCTGCTCTGCTGGACAGCTCTTGTCCCTGTGTATCACAGGCTTTGCGAACTGAGACTTGGAAAGGATCCAGCACCTCTCCCATAAATATTTACATAGATACAGGACCATCACTGCTCTTAAATGAAAAAGTGGAGGAGCAGAAATGGCATATGGAACAGAAGGACTCTGTATTCAGAAAGACCTGGAAGGGAAGGAAAAAGAACTTTGATGGCTTCTCCAGAGTTTGCCACCTGGGACTACCCCCCCCAAGTGCTGTGTTCTCAGGAAGGTCCTGATCTGAAGCCTGATGAAATCAATGGAAAAAATCCCTCTGGTACCAAAAGGCTTTGGATCAGGAATTACTCTCTCTTTCCAGTTCGTATCTGAAAAAAAAATTCTCTTCACGAGCTAGACCACTTGGTGTCTCTCTTCTGCTCCTCCTTTATTGTTATTATTTAAAGAGTTTCAGGACAGACCTGGACAGGAAAGGGTAAGTACATTATTCACAGGAATGGTGCCTGAAACAGGGGAAAGCAGCAGCAGATGCTGAGGAAACATGATGTGTTCGTTAGCCAATCAGACTCTCTTTTGATGTATTCAGCCAATACTCCTTTCTCTTCTTCTGTGACAAAGGAGTCAGCCCTGAGAGTTCTCACATAAATCATGACTTGAAGAAGTGGTGGTGTTAGGTGGCCCGTGCATGGGCCTGGGAATCAGGAAGCTGGAGCCTTGTGGCTTTGGGGAAGCCACAAAACCCTCCATGCTCAACTTCCCCATCATGGGAACGGGAGAGTTCACTTGTTTGCTTACCTCGGAAGGCTGTGGTGAAGATTGAGGAGAGCTTTGGAAAAACCCCTAGTGGTCTTTTGTACTGTAATTAAGCAAAAAAAAAAAGTTGCAAAATAAAACAAAATCAACAAATAACATTTTTTCCAACCAAAAACTTCCCAAGAATGAAGGTATATATTTATACCAAGAACAACTTAAAGGACTGGCACTTTCTGTATAACCCACTTAAGACAACGACCATATTTTTGCATGAGTCTGTGCCCAGCACACAGTGGGGGCTGTATAAATCCGGACTGTCCTTGGTCACGGCTCGCTGCCACAGGCCCCACCGCCCTGCGGGTCTCTGCCCCTGTGAAACAACAGGGAGGAACTGAAGGGAAACGGAGCCAGCAAAGAGCTTCGGTTTCAGTGGGAATCCCAAAATTTAGGCCAGGTGGGTGGCTATCTCTGCAGGAAAGCAGCGCCTCCGAGGTGAAAGCCCTGTCGCCATCCCACCCGGAGGTCTGCCGGCTCCTGGCAGGGACAGCCCCAGGGGGAGAGGCCCTCAGGGCCCGGTGGCCTGCACCCCTCACACCCCCAGCCTGCGCCCCTCGCAACCCCTGGCTGCCCACCTTGCGGCCCTCACCCGCAGCTCCCGGGGACAGGGACCCCCGGGGCTGCCCCCCGCCACCCCTACCTCTCCGCCCCAGCAGAGTGGTACCTTGCGGGCGAGGAGCGACGCGGCCCCGGAGCCCCGTCGGGTTGGGGTGGGGAGGGGAGGGGGCCCGCCCGCGGCACCTCGTGCCGCAGAACTACAATTCCCAGCAGGCAGCGGGAAGGCGTGGAGAGGGAAGGGTGGCGCGCATGCGCACTGCGCCTCTCCAGCATGGCTACGGTGCTGTCCCGGGCGCTGAAGCTGCCGGGTAAGGGGTCTGCACCCGCGGGAGGGAGAGAGCGACGGGCCGGGCCGGGCCGGGGCGGCCACGTCCGGGTCTGCCCCCGGCGGCGGGGAGGCGCAGTTGCCGCTGCCTGGGGGCGGTGGGGTGCGTAGCCGTGGTGATGTGGCGATGTGGTGGGGCGAGGCCCGGCGCTGGGGTGAAGGGGCAGGCCCGGCCGCCCTGGGGGCGCAGGCTGTGCGGGGGCCCGGCGGCCTCTGCCCGGGTTCCGTGGCGGAGGAAGGGCTTCAGGGGACGGGGCAGCGCCTCGAGGCTCCGGGGGCATCGTGTGTGGCGGCGGGGGCCTGAGCCTGGCCGCGGCCCTGTGAGCAGCCGCGCCGGGACGGAGCAGGGGGAGACGCCGGGTCCCGCAAGCCGCGCAGAAGTGGGCACAGGGCTCATGACAGCCGCCACCACCACGAGAAAGCGTTAGTCCCTCTCTGATTTGCTCCTGATGTGTTTTACCCCCCAAAGCCAGGCCAGGATTTCGCTAAGTGCCACTGCAATTACCCATGTAAATGTTTAAAGTCTGCCTACCACTTCTGCATACCTTCCAGCCAGAGATCTTCAGTGAGATGAAAGCATATTCAAGCATAAGGGACTATTGTGTCAGGGAACCAGATCTTTCAAAGATATGGCAGTGAGCAGCAGTCCAACAACCATTCTTTTCAGTGAGGAGATTAAAAGGGAATGAAAATACATTGTGAAATCAGATGAGGAGATTAAAAGGGAATGAAAATACGTTGCGAAACCAGATCTTGAGAGCGTGCTAGTTGCTGTTGGATGGACTGAAGATGGTGCCAATGCACCTGGCTGCATTCACCCAATGGGAAAGTGCCTCGTTGCCCCTCTTGACCATGTCTTGCCTTTGGGACAGCCATGGGACAGAGACAGGGCCCAGCTGTGTGCTGCTGGGGGAGGGTTCCTTCCCAGCACCATGCACCACTATGGTTCTGCAGTGCCCCAGTCTGTGAAGCTGCACTGAGTGGGCAGGTCATGCTTTCCTCCTCCATCAGTCCATGAAGATCACACTAACGTCTTCAGGGCCCTTCCCGCCAGCTTTTAGTAACCCATACCAGGAGTCATTATTTTTTAGTTTATGTACTGCCTGTTAGATCTCATTCAAAGAAGTTTTGTTTGCAAATCAGTGTCTTCCTGTTTTTATATATATATATGTTTGTCTAAATGGGAAGGAATATATTTAACATGAAGTTTATTTAGAAAAAGTGCTAACTGGTGGGTATAAGTATGTGTGTTGGGGTGTGACCACTGGGGGACTGTACAATAACAAGTACAGATCTCTTCTGGGACCTCTGGAACCAGCGTGATCTATCTGATATCTGCTCTTGTGAGGCACTGATTTGGAAAAGAGCATGGGCCTTGCAACTGCAGCTAAGAAAACAGTTCTTGCATCAGTCCTTAGGTTAAATCGCATATATCACACCTTGTTTGTGTGGTTAACTCTTGAAAAATGCAGCTTTCAACAGCAATGAGAAAGCAGAAAGCCTATTGCTATAGCTGTTTTTTCCTGCTGCATCTCATTAAATTAATTACATCAATATGTGGCAACTTATCTCCCCACGGGCTTAGAGATATGTCTGCTCTTTTCCAAATCAGTGCCTCACATGTCACTAGGTACAGTGACTGGTGCCTGCCAACTGCCAGCTGGGAAAAAAAAGAAAAATAAACAGAACACGAAGCGAGTACAAAGGATACTGAAACCAGTATCTTATCACTGGAATAACACACTGATAATTGTACTCATCTAAAGTCCAAGATTTGCTCTTTTCACTCCAAAGTGAGTGCAAAGAAAAGCCTTTCCAGTACGTCAAAAACAGAAAACAGATTACAATTAATATCTTTCAAGCCATCAGCACTAGAAATGAGTATTTCATTATGAGTGGGACCTGATTCCAATACAGATCACCTCACAGATGCCTCCTTTCCAAATCATGATCACGATTCATCTTTTCTTCTTTGAGAAGTCACATTCTTCTACTGCAACAGTTGCAAGAGCTGCCTGTGCAACAAGTACTATTAGGCAAATGCACAGGTGATTTTCAAAGTCATAAAGTGCAGTTTAGAGTCCAACTGCCCTTGAAAGGTGGTAAGTTTGGGGCACTTTCTCTCTCTTCTGCCTTTG
Source organism: Aptenodytes patagonicus (assembly GCF_965638725.1). NCBI lineage: Eukaryota > Metazoa > Chordata > Aves > Sphenisciformes > Spheniscidae > Aptenodytes > Aptenodytes patagonicus. The sequence goes on from NC_134949.1 coordinate 55,344,499, forward strand.
AAAACCTCCCTCTTCAGTATTTGCTTTTTCTTTCAGTGGCTGCAAAAAAAAAATCTGGGGCAACATGACCAGCAACTTAGCCACAGACCACGAGCAACAGTTCCTCAGATTGACTGTAACCACAGGCCACTGACTGGGAACCTCTGTTTTATCACTGGTGCCATGGAAAAAATGGAATACAATTTAGAGCAGGTCAGAACAGAAGCAGTTTATTTACTATACCTGTAGGAGAGAACACAGAGCAGCAGTGAAACTGACTTTGCTGATACGAACTCCGTCCCTGTAAAGTGGGTTCAAGGTTTATATACACTTAGAGATGCTATGCAAAAGACAGATAACAAGATGTGAGTTATACAGATCTGTTACATACACAAGGTCACAGAACTACTCGAGGTAGGTCTGGAGTCTGTTTTCTTTAGCGCAGGGACTAATTTATCATGAAGGTTACACAAGTGATTATCGTTTCAGGACATAGGGTGAGAGTTTGACCAAGAGGCTGACTTGGGTCTTAGCATTTCTACTTCCATGATGGAAAGCTGAAAACTGCATGGGAGTATTGGATTTTCTGACAGCTGATCACTTGCAACAGAGGCAGTTTTAGCTTTCTCTTGATGGACAAACTGTCTTCCCCCAGCTTGAGCCTTGTTGTTGACCAGAAAGGAAAGAATTTGACTTCTGGAACACTTCTCAATAAATCATAATTCTCTAAATGGTGTGAGACTACCCTTGTTTTCACACATTCTTTACTGCTGTTTATGTCTCTCTATTTATGCTTTTCTGTTGAAAAATCATTTGGGAGTGATTAGTGGAAGCCAAGTGTGATATCCCTCCTTCCCACAGCAAGTGACCTAAAACTCAGGTGAAGAGTCATGTTCCTTCTGCTCTCTCTCCAGCCAGGTGAATCATGAGTTATGTATTCTCTGCACCGCAGAACAGCCTCGGGAGGCTGGGCTGAGTATGTCCTCACCAGCCCTCCAGACGCATTCCCAAAACACCTACAGATCGATTGTTAGGGCTCTCTCCGAACAGTCGGAGATGAGCATTTGAATCCTCTGAGATTAGATATGCAATTGGATTTCCTATGTGCTAGGTGAGTGCTCCAACAGCTGTTGTTAAAGGGCAGTGTCTTCCCTCCTTTTGGCTTAAAAAAAAAAAAAATCAGCAGGGCATTTTATGCCTGGCCTTACTGAGTGACTGTGCCTTGTGAGAGTGCCAACTAATCTCTTGAGGAAAGATAGGGAGAAGGAATGCCAGTTTCTGGTTCCTGGTCAGGCTTGGACATGAAATAAGACTGAGCAGCTCTCTGCTTTATAGCTCTCCTGTAACTCAGTAGATCCTTTCCTATGTAGATCACCAACAGCTGTAAGTCATTACTGTGTAGTAGCTGTTTTCTAGCCTCTGATCAGCGGGTCTCAGCAGGAAAGGTGTTCCCATTACAGATTGTCTGTGGTTGACACCACTGTCGATGTCACCAATATCTCAATCCCTGCCAGTTCAAGGAGTGGGTGAGCCATAGTTTCGAGGTCCTTTCTGTCTCCTAGAGATCCAGAACAAAACTGTTCCAGATAAAGCTCATTCCTGTCAATGCTTTTAGTTGCCCCAAGGATGAACAACGGGTTTCAGTCTTCTGGATTGACTGTCTGGAATTAAAATAATTAAACAAATCACAGTATATCTGAAGTGTAAGTATGCTGTTGAGTTGTTTTACTCCAAGAACACCAGTTTCCAAAACCGGGAGCAGTCTGGTTAACATAACTGTCCGACTTTGACTTCCCAGGCTAAATACCATTTACTCTTGGGCCAGCAGCATTTCCTTTTCATACCACTCTGACCTGGTTTGAACTGGCACATCTGGATATGTAGCGAGAAGCTGCAAATACCCTGCCAGCGAGTCCTCTCTGGAATTTCTTGTTTTCGCTGAGTACTCTTTCAGCAACTTGTCAGCACAACCTACTGTATAGACATCTGGGAAATTCACACTGCGCTGTGACTGCAATCTCTGAGCAGAGCACTGTGTGCCACCAAGGTCAGCGGCCTTCTGTGCTGCTCACAGGATGGAGCCAAGGTTATCAAGACTTCCTGAAAAGCCCACACTTTGAACGCATGTTTAGGGCAGATCTATGTGAAACAATGCGGTGTCTCACAGGAATACACTGGCCTGTCCCATAGGAATGTAGTATCTTTTAGCTGGGTGCTCTGCCTCCACAATGAACAGCTTTTTGGAGTGTGTATGTGCACCAGATTGTTTTGATGTGAGTCTTTTGTAGAAGCCCCTAGTTCAAAAAGGAAGGGTCTGATTTACATATGTGATCTTGTTGGATATCTTTATTTCCCTCTGTTCAGTGTGGGTGGGTTGTCCTGGCTGCTTCCCTTAGTGTGGGGCATTTGGCCTTTAGTGGGATTCACAGTTTTTCTTAAATCCTAAAGCTGATGCTGAATACCATTTATAAGTGGTACAGGAAGGGGAAGTGAAGGTCCTTCCGTGGGGCGAGAAATGAGAAAGAAATGAGATGCACATGCTACAAAATAGATTCTAGAAGATGCAAAATAGGTGTGTTGCACTAACTAGTACTACAGTATGTCTGTAACTGTGAGTCTGCCTTTAACAAGAAAACCAGAAGTAAGGCATATTGCCTTATGCAGGAGGAATAATCATGAAAGCCCTTAAATTTCCACTCTGTAAAGCCTTCCCATCATCTTAGTGTCTGAGAGTGGTTACAGCTTGCGTATTTTTGCTTATTATTTATGCCTTGCATGTATCACTTCAAGCATCTTTGGGCACAAGTTAGCTCCTGTCTCTGGTCAGCTTTAGGCAAAGGGAAACGGGGCAGATACCTGGGACAGCAAAGTCCCACCTTGGAATAGGAGAGAGAGAAAAATAGACTTAGACCCTGCAATCATCGGAGCAGTGGCCATGGCTCCATGCCCAGCCTGGTGGTGCAGGGCAGCTCCCTGAGATGTGATCCTCCACTCATAGCTCAGGGCAGTGAGTCTGCATGATCTTGCCTGCCCCGATAAACAGATGGCCCTGGCCTTACGCCAGTATGTACGACAGGGCTCTGCACCTGCCCTCGTCACACTCCCTGCGGCTGTCTAGGGCTTGGGGGAGTAGTCATCCATGTGCCAGGCATCTGTGGGGGAGACACCTAAAGCTAAGCTATTTTTCTTGTACCACCACCTGAAGGCATCGGTACTAATTTATCTATCTCGGCAAGGCCAAGCACAAGCTGTCAGCTCTGGTGGGAGCAGGAAAAGAGCAGGAGCACTGTGGTTTCCTACTGCAGGGGCTGGAGCACTCCCTCTCGCAGTGCTGAGCCATACAGAGAAGGTGGTGTCTTAGAGGGGCAGCCCTGATCCCTTCAGAGACCAGCATGTTACTGGCCCAAAAGGGCAAAATCAATTTGCCCTCATCTTCAGGGAGTCGATACCCGTTTTTATCAGCACTGCAGAGAAACCGTGCACAGTGCTCTATCCCTTCTATCCCTCACAAAGCAGGACAGCAGATGTGGCACACTATAAGGCAGCGGTGCTGCTTGGAGCAGGCAGGAGGAAGAGGGGAAAAATGAGTTGCAGAGGGAGGCCCCCTCAGAGAACTTGTCAAGAGAGACTACAAGTCTCTGACAGAGACTACAAGTCTCTGACAACAAGTCAGAGACTACAAGTCAAGAGGGGCTGTGTCGGGATTAGAGGCTAACAAATGCTAAAGGAGTTCAGAGTCTGAAGTCAAGAGAGTGCTGCAGTTTAGGCACTCAGAGCGTTAAGCATGACTTCATGTCAGTGTGTCTCATTACCAAACAGGAAAGTATTAGAATTAAATCAGGCATGAATTCCATATGTATACACATACATATGTGTGTCTGTATATAGATATGTTATATATACACCTTTATCTTGGGGAAATAAACTGCTGGCATCTTTTCTCCTGCAGCTGCTACTCTGAAACATGGACAGACCCTGTCTTTTCTCTCAATCCTCTCACTTGGATCCATGCAAAATGCAGACTGTGCTGTTGCCTGTTCTGTATTACTCTCCACTGCAGCCTTTTCTCCACTGAGATCCTGCAAAAGCGAGGAACTCATGCTTTACTGTCTCTCTCCATCTCTTTCCTCAGGAAAGAAGAGCCCGGACCTTGGGGAGTACGATCCCCTCACTCAGGCTGACAGTGATGAAAGTGAAGATGACTTGGTACTCAACATCCAGAAGAATGGGGGGGTCAAGAACGGGAAGAGCCCCCCTGAGGAGGTGCAGGACCCTGACTCTGATGTGGAGGTTGGGATGACAAAGCAGCACACGTCAGAGAGAGCGCCCGAGGGTTATCCTGCAGAGACGGCTGGGAGTTTGGAGCAGAAGGCTGCTCCCTCCCTCATGCCATACCTGCGCACAGCGATCTTTTTGCTCACTGTGGTGATCTCAATGATTCTTGTGTTGGTGTGCGCATTTCTAATTCCCTGTCCCCCTAGAGACTTGCATAACACCTGGAACCGCAACCTAGGTCAGGGAGCAGGTGAGAAAGCCCCAGGAACAGCATCTGGCGTGGGGGAGGTGGCAGCTCCCAGGCTGGGCATCGGCGGGAGAGACCTATCTGGGAGAGCCAGGTCAGAGCAGAGGCCCTTCCTCACCACTGCAGATGCTCCGAGGTAATAGACAGGCGGCTGTGTCCTGCTCACTCTTCAAGCTGAGGCCTGTGAGATCTGGCATCAGTAGATAACAGTGCCACAAAATCTTGTTTCTGTCAACACCAAAAAACATTTTGACTCTTCTCCCATCCTGCCTTTTTGTCCAGATGGTGCGCTCTGTTCCAGATAGAGATGGCCCAGCCCACTTTAAAACATAGCGCCTCCCTCTCTACATCCTGGGTTTCACCAGCACCTCCACACTGAAGTGTGTGGGTGTGTTTGGGAGGAGAGGGATAGAAGTCTCTGTGTCTTCTAACTTCTGACTTCTAACTAACCTTATTTCTTTTGTCTTCTTGTCCTGCTTGAATCCATAAATCAACATTCGGGATCTTTTGTCATCCTATACGGGCCACTGATAACATTTCTAAAGTATCCCCCATTCTGACTTCTGCAGTAAAGTAACAGTGGTTTGTGAAATAATTTCTACCAGGTCTAGATATGTCTCTCCCTCCTTGCTTTCTGCCCCTGGCTTCCAAATCTAAGCCTTTCATAAGATATGTGGCTCCCACATCACCTCAGAAAGTGAAGTGGGAAGCAGAAATCTTTTTCTGTTAGCTCCTCTGTTTTTCCCTTTCCTTTCTCTGACCCAGATGCTACATTTCTGCCTTTCCATGCAATGAAAGATCTTGCCGTGCGGTGAGCTGCCTGGCATTGGTGGTTCCCTAGCAGACTTTGTGAGGCGTGGCTGTCCATGAGTCTCTTTTCTGGGCCAGCCCTCCTCTCCCAGTGTGGAAAATGGGCTGGATGGCCTTTTTGACAACAGTGCAGTGATTCTCTGTGACTGTTGCAGGTGGTGTGTTATCCCCACTGGAGCTGTGTGATGTGAATGGCGATGGGCTCCCTGACATCCTCATTGTCTTCACTGCCTTGATGAATGCTAGCGTCATGGGTAAGCATCGCAGCTCCTTTCCATTCCTCTTTCTGTACGTGTCAGTACGGACCTTTGTATGTTTGTCTTACTCATGGGAAGAGTTCCTGCCACTGCAAATCCACTGCATTGCTCTTTTCAGAGTTCCTTAAAATGGCTGGTGTACTGTGCCTGTGCTTTGTAATGCTGCTCATAATTTTTGTTGCAAGCCTGTGCTCCCATACCTGTTGGGTCAACATAATCTATTTCCCCTTATCTTGGGGCAAGTCCATTTCTTTGTCCTGTGTTTGTGCACACTTGGTTTGGGTGCAGAGATAAAGCGATCAGAAAGCACTGCTCTACAACTAACAATTGGAAATAAGGTGGGTTTTTTTCCCCCCTTGTTATCTCTCAGAGCCCTTCACAAAAGAGCTCAGTCTAACTACCTCCATTTTACAGGCACAGAGGTGGAAGCAGAGAGAAGGGAAGTGGCTTGACAAGATCACAAATGAGGTTCAGTGGTAGAGTCTCGACTCTTTCCTGATCTGTGGTTGAGTGTCCTGGTCCTTACCAAGAGTAGTTGGCGACAGGAACAGTGATGGCAGAGCTGACTGTTGGAGCACTCTGGTTCTTCTGAACTAGCCAGTTGCTTGCCAACAGGGAACATGATGGATTTTTTTAGAGCAGCTGTAGGTCAGTGTTGCAGGAAACACCCTTACCTTGCTGCCTTTTTCTCCAGGTCACTCCATGTACTTGCCAGGCTCCAAATCGTTCTTAACTCAGATAATAGACTGGCTGATGGTGGGGAAGCTACTGTGCCTGGCTGTTTAGCAGGTATCGCCCTGCTTCCTCCTGGCTGCTTTTGCTTTCTTTGTTAACCCTCACACCCCTCGGGTAACATAGCAGCAGCCTGCTGATACTGGCCACTGTTATACAGGGGCTGCCAAGTTCGGTGGCATCCTATTGCACTGGGCTTCTGAAGTCCGGGGGGTTCCCGGCTGCCTGCTGTACTGCGTCTGCCTAGCCTGGCATCACCTGAGATTACCTGAATCTGTTCAGTCTCGGAGACATATTCAGGGAGCAAGCATACATTGCACAGCCTGAAGAGAACTCTTATGGAAGCAAAATGCCTTGGCTCTTCAAAGAGTAGGGTACTAAAAATATAGTTAGAGGATAGGGAAAATGCTGCTTCTCCATGGCCCAAGCAAGGCCCTCGGTATTTCACAGCAAGGCCCTTGGTATTTCACAGCAAGTCCTATAGAAAGAAACCTATGAGCAGAGAGAAAACTGTAAAGTAAGTTAAAAAAGAAAGTGAGAGAGGGAGATACTGTTGACATAAAGGCTGCATTCAGTTTGTAGAGGTTGTCCTTGTGTTCTGTATCTTGCCATTGCATTGTATTTGTCTCTCATCGCAGACATAATGTACAGTTGTTAGCATGCTCTGAATGGAACTAGTCATACCTAGCTGCATCCTGGGCTATAGCTATGCTGGAAGACAAAAGGCAGACATTAAAGCAGGTGTAAGCACATCACAATCCTAAACCCACATAGCTGGACGTCAGCCCTCCTGTAGCTTGTGCTCAGAGCATTCACGCAGTGTCAAGTAAAGATAAGCTTGGGATAGGTACCTGATGGAGTAAGCTATGACATTGTTAGCTGTTTTTCCAGCTTGTACACACAACAGCTGTGAGCTGCATTCAGGAGTTAGTTGTTCTTGGTCCCTGCCAACCCAATGAAGAGAACTTGGGCTGGGGCAACCCCTTAGCATAAGCCAGATGATTTTCAGTTTGAGTGAGTTTGATTTAGAGAGTGGGCTCAGACTTGCTTTTAGCCAGTGGCCCAGATACACCCTTTGTGTAGTCAGGTCATGTGTTGTTTTGCTAGTAAGACAGGAGTCAACTGGGACTGTTGTTATTTTGAAATGTATGGGAGTTCATAGTAAATTGTGATATGAGCATACCAGGTGGAGATTACAGTAACCACAATTATGTCTGAGGGCAGGCTGAGCTAAAAGTTGCTCACATTTGGAATCAGAGCCAACAGTCAATTGAAACAGCATAGAGCACTTTTGTTTTACAATTATTTTGTGCTAACCGGTGAATTAGGAAAAGGCCCGAGTTACACGAACTGGTTGCATTCAGTCTGTTTTTCATGATAATAAAACTCATTTGGAAAACAAAGGAAAAAGCTCTCAGATTGCCAATCACCACCTTCTGCTCCAGAATTACAGACAACCCAGGACTTTCACATGAGGTGGCATCTGCCTTCGGAATCACTTAAGGTTTCCCCTTGGTGCTAGCCCTTGTCTTGAGGGAGAGGGGATCAGAAGAATCAGTCTGGTTTGACAGCAGTACATTTCACACCAGGAAGTCAGCACAACTGAGCAGGTTGTCCCCCAGGATCTTGGTTCCTCTGTGCCCAGCTGACTACATTTCTTGCTGTGAGCTCGGGTCCAACCTCCATGATTGTCTGCGCTGTTGGCTGACAGCCCAACTTGTCTGGAAATCACTGCTAGGCTCTGCAGGCAGAGAGACTCAGCCATGGGGTGGGTTTTGACCTTTGCTTTCAGGCAGTGTGGATGTGGCTGGCTTGAGCCACTCGGCTCTAGGAGGTAGAGCTGGAACTCAAGCGCAAAGACCAAAGGCAGCAGGGACATAGCCTCTGACGCCAAGGGATTTCACTCCCTCTTTCCTGCCTTTTCCAGGTGTCTCTAGGCCCTCCGTAACTGTGGTGGCCCTTTCTGGTATGAATGGCAGCACCTTGTGGTCCATCCAGCTTCCAGAGGAGACTCGGAGTGTGCAGTGCAAAGGGCTGTCACTGGGTGCACCTGCAGAGCCTGTCTGCCTTGTTACAGGAACATCAAAATTCCTCAGCCTTCTCAGTGCCTCCACAGGTAGAGTCAACCACCAGCGTATTAGAAATATGCTACTGCTTTTTTGTTTTCTTTAAAGGACTAATAAGCATGAATGATTCAGTGTTGGCACTTCATGGTGGCTGTTATCTAGTGACACACAGGAAGGAGTCAAAACACTAATGAGTTTCTAGTTACACAGGATAAGAGAATCCAAACCATTGCTGCTCTGTGGCAGCATCTTCATCCTATCATCTCAGAACATTTTAAAGTGTTAATCTTATCCTGTAGCATCCCCATGATATAAAGGATACGTAAGGTCTGTTCTCATCAACATTGAGCTGTTAGTACAACTCAGCACCTACCTAACTGAAGCACTGAAAAGCTGAACACCGTTCTTGGAGAAGTTATATAAGGACGTGTGCTACAGCCAGGAAACCTTCCAGAGAAATTAGGCCCATAGAAGAACTGATTACATGTGAATGAATATTACATTTTTAATCACTGGATCATGTACCCCTACATTCTCTGATTGCTGTTTGTTCTACCACATTAATTCACTGGCAGAAATATTCATAGGTCGGTATAGGGATGTTTTTGGAATCAGAACAGAGAATGGAGACATACTAGAAACCTTGGGTTTAAGTGACAGATCCAGTCAATGAGCAGCGGCACTTACCTTTCAAATGCTTTTAGGGACCAGATTACTTGCACAATGTTTGCACGGTCAGGACCACAGGCTGTCTCCTTTACCAGCAGTAGCAGTGTTATTAATGTGCACAAGTGTTTGCAGGTCTGGCCTTTGGTTTCCTTTGTCATGCAGGGGCAAACCCAATCCTACACAGTAGCAGCAGCAGAAAAGCATTTTTAAACTCTGATTGAAAAAGCAGAACTGTTGGCAAAAGAATCATGGAAAAGTAAAAGCATTTTTTGGGTCTTTGCCAATTTGCAAATCAGGTTTTACTGAGTCTCCAGCTGGGTCCATGCTGGACTGCTGAACCATTTGACATCACATCTGCTAACATGCTTTCACCCTGAGGTGGAGCGAGCATGCCATGCTGGAGTGGCTATTTGCTGCTGGGAATTTAACTGAGACACAGATTTGCACTTTGAGTATCAGAGCTGCCCATCTGTTCCCTTCCCTGGCATCTACCTACAGGCTTTACTGCTGGCTGAGGAAAACAACTGCTGTCTTGCAGAGCAGCACTCTCATTTAGGTTCTCCTTCCAAGAGTGAACCTCAAATATTCTCTGCTATTTCAGGAATTGTTTTGTCTCAGGTCTTTCTAGAGAGATGCTAAGAAGGAAGCACAGCAGGACTTGAGGCGTAACTCAAAGACAATCTGAAGAAATGCTGGGGGAAGAACTTTGCTTCCCACTGCAGCTTGCCCCAGTTTGTAGGCTTGTCTTTCCTCTTCTCAGAGAATGGGGGAAACAACCTCTCCTTCAGGAAGGTTTTGTGGAACCCTCTGGGAATGCCCGCTGGTTCCCCAAGTGCTGCAGGTCTCTTTCATCCTGTTCTTCCCGCAGGCAAGACCATCTGGACGCTGAACTCCATCCATCTTTCAAGTGGGATCCTGGCTGCACCAGCTGCAACTCTTCCGGATGTAGATGGAGATGGCATTAGGGATATTGTTGTTCTGGCTCTCAAAGAGACACAGGTACAGCATATCCCTGCTCAAGGTTTGAAAGGACCTTGACTATCTAGAGGAAGAACAGGGAGCCTGGTGTGGAAAGGCTGTAACAGCAGCTGCAAGAGCACCTAATTTTAATTCCCTTAGATTTCCTTGAAAAGCACCCTTTTTCTTTAATAGGTCAGAGCAGTGAGATCGAGCAATAATGACACTACCTGCATTTCTTGTCAGCTGGGAATGAACAGAAGGGTCATTATTTACCCCTGACTGAGACTTGAGAATTATCTGTTTCTGTTGAGTGAAGGCTTGGTTTGAAGTGAGTGTTTAGCAGCAGTGTAGGGAGCCACGTTGAGATAAATCTCTGGAGAAAGGAGCATTCAGCTTATGCAAAAGAAAGAAATACTTGTGTGATTAGTTCAGATGCAGATTTCCTCTATGCTCATCCCTCCCCACAATTCTAGCATTAATGTTGTTAGAGGAATTCAGATTTTTAAAGTCCCTTCCATCTTTGATGCATTTGCAGTCAAGAGAGAAGCATGAATGTAAGATGTCCAGGAAGCCAACCTGAGCAAAGAGAAAAAGACCACTAGCTACACCTTGCTGTGGCGGGAAAGAGCAATGGAGCTTCATGCTGTGGGGACTGGGGAAGATTCTGAGGGCACAAGTGCATGAAAGCACTGCTAAAAATCTCTACATCTCTCTCTTTGCAGCCTGATGTGTTTTTCATCTTGGTGTCAGGAAAGACTGGGACTGCTTTGGGTGGGCCTGTGAAGTACAGCACCAATGGAGAAGGGAAAGTGATTGGCCCCCAAGTCCACATCACCAGCCGGGGAGCCATCTACATCCTGTTTGGTTTTGGTAAGATGTACCTTGCCCCTCCAGCACTTCACCTTACTGAGAAAACATTCATTTTGCCTAAAATGGCCCAGAGCATCCCTGGGATATTTCTGCCATGCCTTCTGCTGTGAAAGCTAGGAGTAGAGGGCATGGGGACAAGTCTCACTGCCATGGTGTGGAAAAGTGCAGGAGGACCAATACCTTCTAGCCTGGAATACCCTGGAGTTTCCCAAAGGCACATCATGCCAGGGAAGTTCCAGCTCTGGGCTTTTCTTTGCCTTCTACCACAACTGCAGTGGTCCCAAGGACCCTCCGTGCTATGAGGGGGTTAACTTTTGCAGACAGGACTTTTCATCTTTACTCTTCCTGGCAGGTAATGTTCAAGCAGTTGCCCTGAGGGATATCTTTACCCAAGCCAGAAACCGGGACAGCTTTCCTGCAATGCTGCAGCAGGAGGAGCCAGAGTGGGAAAAGCGCAGATCTGTCAACCTGTCAGAGCTCATTGACATTTACAGGTAGGAGATGGACTTGTCCTCTTGCTTCTGCTGGGAGAGGAAGGGGAGGGTAGGTACTAGTGCTCCTAGAGATGGTCCCTTCTACTTCAATACTGTCCTTCTTTTCATTGTCCAGTTGATGACAGTACTCTGGGGAGCCCATTGTTTCCTCCCTGTCATGTGGTTGTCCTAGCAAAAGTGCAGAGTATGATAAAAGGGAGTCCTTTGCTTCTCTTGCTTCTTGTTCCTTTCTTCCACACCCTATGCATACCTGGAGGAAAAACAAAAGGTGTTCCCAGCTAATGGAGTCCCTTTGGGAAGCTCAGTCAGTGTACAGCATTGTGGGCCTGGATTTCTCAGCTCCTTCTTCTTTACTGTCAAATTGTGGTCAAGGTCAGCCTGGATAGGAATAAAGGGAGGGAACAAATGTGAACCCCCAAACTCCATGCTTTTTGTAGTAACTCAAGATGTTCAGAAGACCCCACACCTGAATTTAGCCCACTTAACTGAGGATCCCCCAAAGGAAGCTAAGCTCCATCACTGGGGAAAAGATGGGCTTCTCCAAGAAGAGTTCAAATCTTAGGTAGGATGAATTGCCATGTGGACAGGCAGCTAGTGCTGAGATGTGCAGATACAAGCCTCGGAATCTCCTCTCTGCTTTCTGTTTGTCACAGTGGGGGTGTTGACTTCCTGCAGACGATGAAGACACCTGACACAAACTGCAGCAACCTGCTCATCACAACGAAAGAGGGCTTGATCCTACTGCAGGGACAGGACCTGGAGCCCCGCTGGACCCTGGAACTGCAGAACATCAGCAGGTTACATACTGGGAACATTTTTCTGTCCTATTTTTTCCTCTACCATTTCCTGCCTTTCACTTGAAAGCACATGTGCTCCTTAGAAAGCAATTGAGAAGAATTCTCCAAGTCTGCAGAGAAATCTAAGAAGTGGAGGTGTGCAGATGCATTGCCGAGCAAGTGAGGAGGGCAGGGGGAGCAAGGAACAGAAGGCTGGAAACCTGAGATGTGTGCTTGTGAGTGATCACAAATAAGGGGCTTGATTCAGGTACCCAACGTTGATGTCATGGGAATGTCGTGGCATTGGAATTCAGGGGATTACTGGTGATGATTCAGCTCATCTGCTGTCCAGGGCTGCCACTTGCCAGCTCAGTGGAGAGGAGCAGTTGCATTAGTGATGTTAAGTATTTAAAGAAGGTATCTGAGTATGGCCCACAGATCTTAATGTTCCTTGAAAGTTGAAAATGAGCACTCTGATGGCAGTCAGCACACTCTCTATACTAAATGTAAACCTTAAAATAATACTGCTCATTCTCTAATTTCACACATGGAAATTAAGTAATTTGCCAGATCTCATGGGTTGATAATAACCAGCAATTTCAGCTTGCCCGGTATTAAATATTTGCAAAGGGCAGTTGGGCACAGTTGAGGGAAATTACGTGGGAAACAAATTGCTTGCTCTGCTATCTAGAGGAAAGAAAGCAGCTCTCAGCTCAGTGTTACCTGACTGTCAAGAGCATCTATAGGAAGAAGGCACTGGAACTTCATTAAGCAAAAAAAAATGGTGTTCAACTAGGTTTGATACTCAGGTAATGTCCACATTCTTGAGGGCTGATGGATGACGTAAGCAATGGCTTTAGGAATGACTTATGACTAGTTGATTGTGCTATGGGGAAAGGAGATGGACTAAAAGTGTTTTGGGCCCAGAGTCTGCAGACTTCTGGATGTGTCTGGGGTCTAGTTTAAAGGGTAAGCGTGTACTGACTAAGCAAAGCCAGTTCATAGATGCGGTAAAATCAGTTATACACAAGAAATTTCTAAATGGACCCACTAGTGAATTGGAAAATTTATATGAGTTCAAATCAAGAAGGGTTGAAAACTGCTTTACCTGTTCCATTCACAGAATCACAGTATGGTTGAGGTTGGAAGGCACCTCTGGAGATTGCCTAGTCCAACCTACCTGCTCAAGCAGGCTCAGCTAGAGCAAGTTGTTCAGTGTGCAAGACAGCTGTGTGCTGTCAGGTTTTAAATATCTCCAAGGATGGAGACTCCACAACCTCTCTGGGCAACTAGTACTCCAGCTGCTGCACTCCAGCCCTGTTTTTTCTGGTTGTGTGACCTCCCAAGGGACAGAATACAACACATGTACAGGAGCTGCCAGATAGGCATTGAAAAATAGTGAAAGCAATTCTTGTTCAAGGCCACTGTGCTAAAGTCCTGGACTGCCTGTTTTCTCGGAGTTAAGAGAGACGAAATCTGGTAGACTGAATATATTATGGACAAGCATTTATTTAAGAGGGTATTTTTTTTTTTAGGACTTAGAGAAGTTCTGCTTAAGCAACACAGGCTGGGGGACAAATTCAGCTCAGGGGTGTCACCACAGAGTCAAACAGACTGAAACCCAGTTCCTTGTCAGACAAAGCTTACAGAGCCAGCTGAGAGCACCCCTTTTCCTGGGTAAACCTGCCCCAAGCACACCACTCCAGCCAGGCAGACTGAGTCCAGCCCTTTGGGAACAGTCTCTGAGAAAAACAACCTGGCTGCTGCAGATGTGCTGCATTTCCAGATAGCTTTTGACAAGATCCCTGGAAAACCATAAAGGAGAATCAGTAGTCATAAAACAAGGGTGAAGTTCAGAGACCATGAAATTGAGTAAGCAGTTGAAAATTGTGTTGTAAATGGATGTTTCAGATGAGAGAGGAGTAATAGCAGGTTGCTGTGGGGATTACTGTTGGGCAGGAATAATTATGAGCCTTCTGGTTCATTTGAGAAAGTGCCCAGGGGATTTTTCAGTTGATTGGTAGCATCTAGAATACGTCTGTCTGCATTCAGTTTGTGGGATCTGCTGCTAACTGTAACCCATAAGGGACATGAGAAGAGGCACCTTAGGAGAGGTTTTAAGTTTGTGCCCATAGGATTGAACTACCTACTACTTCCTTTTGCTACTGGAGAGCTTTCAAGCTACAGGAGTGTCCCATGATACTGTCTTGAAAGCATTGGTTCTGGTTGCCAAAGGTGTCTGTAAAGTGAATGACATTGTTTGATGTAGTAAGTATAAATAGTCAAGCCACTGCTGTACTGTGGCATTGCTGTTCAGGAGCCATTCTGGTATGCACATTTTAAAGGGGAAGCTGGAAAAAATTGGAGAAAAGGGCTGGAAAAAATGCTTTAGCATGGAAGATTTAAGTCAGTGGATTTATATGATCAAAGAGAAGCCTGAGAGGTGAGTTCATAAGCGTGTGTAATAGGAGCTAACAGGCATTTTAATCTTGCCATAGCAAGAACAAGTGCCTTGGAGCAAAAGCTATTCATGTTCAAGAAAATGAAAGTGCAGGCATGTTTCTTTGGGTGAGATTAATCATTAGAACTGACTGTCACGAGAAGTGATGAATTCATCTCATCTTTATATTTCTGTAGCAAGCCTCATGGCTGGTAGATCTAGTCAAAGTCAGCCTAGTGATACTTGGTTAAGTGGGTGAAATACAGCAATCTGTCATAAACAAGAGGAGGGAGGACATATTCTGATGATCCTGCCTTGCCATAAAATCTCTGATTCTGTGAATTTTGAGGAATTGTTTGTGCTTATTTAGAAACTTGTGTCTAGGTGTGGTGAATTTAAGGAAGGCAGAGATAAGACTCAGAAAGTCAAAGTCAAGATGATTAGAAAACAGTTATAATGAGAGATATTCAAGTAATAGTGTTATGTCACCCAGAAGGGAGAGGATGAGAGGGGACTTCATGTAAACTGCTGAAGGTTATAAAAAGGCTTGTAAAACCGCCAGCAGTAAGAAAACAAAGAATCATGGGCTGACATTAATGATGAGTATATTAAGAGCCATGTCACACAGCTAAGGCAGCCCGGGAAGTACACTTTCAGCAGGAGGTCAAATCTGCCAATGCATTTTGAACAGGCTGGGTAATTTTTTAGGACCATAGCAAAACTGTACAGGTTCTCATGCTAAGGAAAGAATAATACAGTCATGTCGCAGGGTGATAAACAGATGTCTACACAGATCAGCAAGGGATGCCCCCACACAGACAACTCTGAAGAATGGCTAACAAGCACCATGAGCTGCTTGATCATTTTTCATTTTTCTGATCCACCAACAAATGGTTCCTGACAGAACAGTTCTAAGTGGATGAAAGATCTTATTTAGCATGGCAAATCCTGCCTTTTTAAGAGGCAGAATGGAGGATGAAATCAACTGTGCTGCCTCCATCCGAAATCCCTGTTTTTCTGCCATGGGGCTGAGTGTTTCTTTTTCCAAATTTGCAGCCAGCCTGTACCAGGTTACTTCGGTGCTGACCAAACGCTGGACTTCATGCTGCAAGCACAGACTGGAGATGGGAACAAAAAGGTAAAACAAGTGAAGGCAAGGAGGGCATTGGCAGCATAAGAGTGAGGGAATTTGGGTAGAAAGGGACAATCATTCCCTGCTCCTCGCTCTTCCCATTTCTGTGGCTGACACTCATCACTGTGTGGCCACAGGCATGAAAGGGAACAGCACAGGCCATACCACTGCAAGGGGGTGTCTCTGTATGCCCACACCTGGACACTTATTAATGCTAGATCTCTCCTCTGCCTTGAGGTGGTGGTGATAGATGGCAAATCCGGCCACCCTGTTTGGAACCAGGAACTCCCGTGGCAGAAGCAACAACTTGATGCACTGTCAGTCATGACTTTGGACAAGAAGTCTGTTTTTCTCTTCTGGGCTGATGCACAGCCTGTGTTACGAAGTTTGGTGAGCAAGCATCCTTTCTTCACTTTGAGGTTTCTCTGTGAGGCACATGCAGTCTCTGTCTATTATTCCTAATGTAATTGAACTTTAAACCTGCATATAAGAAGGCTGTCAGGGACATCTTTTCCTCTTGCTTTGACACTCTGACCTCTCTGAGCCTGAACACAGGAGTTTGTGTGTGCAAATTCTTCACCAGAAAGCTTTATTGACAGAAAATTTGCATCCACAAGACCAAAACTTTCTGCGTGAATTTCATTTTTTTCTGCAACACTGAGATATTTTTACTGCAGATTTGTTCCCAGCCCCGAAGTGCTTCTTCTCTGCATGAAGACACACAAGTGAGCATGGAGACTCAAACTTCCAGACTGTAGCCTCACCCATCAAGCTGGCTTTGACAGAGCCAGATCTCAACCTGACCAAACAGAAGTTGTGGAGCAAATTCTGTTTTAGAAAAAAAACTTTGCAGGATTTCATTTCTGTAAAACCATAGAGTTTTTGATTCTCTGATCCACGTAAAGACAGTGCAGTGTCAGAAAACTTCTTTATTTCTTTGGCAAAGCTAGACTCCTCTTTGCTAGCCAGCTGTAATGTTTTTGTCTGTCCTTCATTCCAACAGCAACCTGGTCCCAGACCTGAGCACCCAGGGCTGCACCACCTCTATCTCCTCCATCCTGTTTTTCCTACAGTCCTTTTGGACCTCACCAATGCAACAGACAAAGTCATTGCTTCAGCAGGTGAGTACAAATGGAGGAGAAACTGCCTAGGCTAAAAGAAATATGGAGGGAGAGGTAGCTGTGAGAAACAATGGTGTGTAGTTGTGCCTTTAAAGGTAGCACCAGAGGTCCACCACACATAGGCCAGCAATGGGAAATAAGATTCATCTTCCTCCTGAAGGAAGGTCCTGTCCAACCCCTACTTTGCAAATGAAAGACCCACCAAGTTTCTTGCACGTGTTTAAGCAAGGAAGGATCCGAGTTTGATTTCCTGCATGTTTTACACCAGAGAAGTTCCCTGGCTTCCCATGGAGCTATTTATGATTTAAGGCGATGCATGAAGAATCACTATGAAACTTCTGTCACCTCAGATACACTTCTGCCTTTGTTGGCCATCTTCTGCTCTCTGGATAGCAGCTGTGCTGCTTCTTCCTCTTTCTTTTTGAAAGGGGGAATCTAAAATATTTAAACGTGTGTTTTCAGGGAAAAGTATATCTGGATTTAACATCTGTACAGGATTGTACAGCCGCTGTTGGATTTCCTTGCTCTTTCTAAAGCAGTTCAACCAACAGCCAGCCTGTTGAGTGTGGCAGGATGTGGGATATAAGATCTGTTCATCCCAGTACTGAGTCCAGTAGACCAGGAAGCATAGAAAAGCTGCTACATAGTGATACATCTAATTGGATTTGTATCAAAAACACAGCTCAGTCAAGAACAAATAGACTATCATTTTTAGAGGAGTTTGTTAGAAACTGGGATTTCTGAGGTCTGTACAGATCATTCTGCAGTGACTGGAGTGAACTGACTTGCCGGTGCTTTAGCAATTTCCCCTTCTATAGAGGTAAAACAATATCTGCTAGCAGGTGTGGGAAGGAAAGCTCTCTGAAAGTGAACTGCATTATTGAAATAGGTGCATCACTTATGTCAAGCTCAAAAACATCACCTTGAACCAAACCCTTCCATTTCTGATCTAAATTTCAGTTTATTTCCATGGAAAATTTTAAACTTAAAATCATTTTCCCTGATTAACTAAGGTGCATGCAATTATAAAGTCAGACTGAATATACCCTCAGTCCAGTGGATGTTTTGACTGAGTAAAGACTGTAAGATTTCTTTTGGAAGAAACGTAGTCGTTTACTCCTCACCAATATTTTCTCTCCCTTTTCTGATGGACCAGTTGGAATTAACGATCTCCAGAAGGATGCATTTCACATCACTGTGACAACAACTGCAACCTCTGAAAAACAGCCAGGATTTCTCTCGGTCAGCAAGCTGGGCCTGAAGTGGGCCATGATGAGTCAAGGTCGAATGGTGTGGCTAAAGGACACCACCACTCCCAAAATCAGCCGTGGAGAAGTGAGGCGATTTCTTGCCCGGCTGAAATTTGTTGACTTTCCTCAGAAGGTGAGATTGTGCAGGAATCCCTAATGAAATCCAGGCCTTTGAAAACATCTGATCTCTTCCCTACAGACAGAGTTAGGTGCTCTTTGGGATGCAAAGAGACTGGTGGGATGCAGAGAGACTGTTTACAGGATGACTGGCTGCCCCTTTGGGCATAAGCTGGCCAGATTGTGAGGCCCAGCTGTACTTTGGCAGTTGGACAAGGAGGGGGATCTTAGAAAGAACCAGGTATGATGATCATAAGGGACTGGCAAACTCACAGAGGGAGCGGAGAGGTGGGACAGAGATCACTTGTTTTGACATGGGCAAACAAGGGTCCTCCATGTAGTGGTGCCCAGGTTCAGTTGCTGACCTGTGAATTACCACTTTTCTCTACCAGACTGGATGATAATAGGTTTTGGCTTTAGTTTTTGTTTGCCTTTCCTTCTCCAGCTCTAGCGTGGTGGTTCCTCAGATTTTGGTTGGACCTGTGGCCTGTATGGGGAATACGGGCAGCTGCTCTGTGGATCTTCAGGAAAACTGCTGTGTAGAGGGAATGGGGGCTAAAAGCACTTCCCCTTTCTTCAGCTCTCTGGGGAATGCTGCTGGAGGCAGGTTTGTCCTAGGCAGACCTGTCCTGTACCAGAGCAACCTTGTTCAGCATCTCCCCCTCCATATGCTGTTCTTGCATGCTTCCTTTCAGGTAACATGGAAATGTGAATTTAGAATTTATATATATGTATATATATATATATATATATAAAAAAACCCAAGTTTTTTTATATATATATATGTATCAATTTATACAGTATATGTATATTTTTTGTATGTTTAATTTATGAACGACATTTAGGACACTCCTTTTTATGTCCAAACAGTATTCCCAGGCAGTCAAACAAGCTCTAGGCCTAGAGTGGGCCATGATGACTCAAGGCAAATGGTGTGGCTAAAGGACACCACCTGCTTTAATCTTTGTATTTTTGGAGCGAAGCCTCTGTCTGGCTCCTGCAGGGCTAGTGTTGTCCACAAGCTTTCGTGTGCTCTCAGCCCTTTTCTCCATTCTGTCACCAAACTCACAAACAAACTAGCTCTCTGGCTGAATTACCTGTTCTAGAGAAAGATGGTCCCCACAGCTTTTGCCAGTTCTTGCACTTGTATATTTCTTTTCCCAATCCCAAGTTCAAGACAGGCTCATGTGGGTGATGTAGAAGTGAAAGGTTCACATCTTATTTCTATCTCCTCTTCATCCATCCCTAAGCTTTTTATGAACCCAAAGTGTCACTGTAACATCACACTGCAGTCCAATGTGCTGAGCCCCCCTTTGCAATGTACCACAGCCCTTTTAGGGTAGATTCGCAGCAGATCCCCGCTGGCACTGTAAAGATCACACTAGATCCAGTCACAGCAAAGCTGATTCTCACACCACTGCTTCAGGGTTTAGAGGCTCAGACAGAGGCAGAACTGGAAAGCTTTTCTGTGCATTTTACCCCTATTCTGAGCTCAACTTTACCATTCCCTTGCCAGCCCAGCCCTGTGTGCAGTTCCAGGAGGAATGGACTACCCCCAGGGCACGTTTGCTCTCAGTATGTTTAGTGCTTTGAACTATGCCTCTGAGTGTGCCATCGGTCTCCTGTGTTGTAGTTGCAGAGCATCTACATGACTTTTCTTGTAATAGAAATGACCATATATAAACCAACCACTTTGGTGCCCCAGCAGCTCCCCACAGTGCAGGGCAACAACATAGGAACTGTTTTCCCAGTATGCCTTTCTAGGTCTGACCTTTGACATTAGACAAAGCCAGGCTAAGATGAGGATTGCAAAGGACTCTTCTGTCCTCCTGCTGGCACGTGCCCTTCCGGCCTCCCCGCACTTCCCTGTGAGTGGTGAGGTGATGGCAGGACTTTGACCCTCCCTCCAGATGGGCACATCTACCATGGATTTGCTCTCCTGGGCTCTTGACACCTCTCCTTGCTATATCACCCTCTTTCTCCTCCTTCCCTGCATCTCTGTATAAAGTTTCCAGGATAGCCCTTCAGGATTAGCTGCAAGCCCCAAGGCTGGTCCTTGGGCCCTGCTCTCTTAATGTCAGAGCCTGTGAACAGTTTGTATATGTTTAATGGTATTTTTGTGTAAATAGCTTTGTATATATTAGCACAACTGTAGCAACGGCTCTAGGCCTGGCATTTTCCTCCAGACAGGGGTTAGTGTTTATAATATATAGTCAGTTAATACAGCTGCATAATAGGGACTGAAAGTGTGAGGACCAGTAACATAAGAGGATTAAACGCTCCAGTGTTTAATCAGGCCCTTCCCTCCTGTCTAGCCACCACCTTGCTGGGAAAGGTGAAACAGCTGTTACCTGAAGTAGTTATTCTCCTGAGGTTCTTCCTGAGAGAACTGATATTCAAGTGCAGTGATGTTAGCTCCTCCATAATGTGAATTCACCCTGCTCGCACACACACACATCCCCACTGTGAATAAAGAGTCTGTCTGTATATTGTTGGGAAACTGTATTTGAACTGTGAACTGCAATGGAACAAATAAATACTGTGTACAGCATAAGTGTGTCATGTGAACCAGTGTTTCACCTTCGAGAGATTATGAGTTTGCTTGATTGGAGGATTGTTTGTGATATTTTTACAATGGGGAAAGGGGGACAGATGAAGAGAAACAAAGAAGCGAAAGCCCAGCCAAGGATTCTTAAAGGTTGTGGAGAAGCACAGTAGAAAGACACAAACAGGAAAGTACCTCAGAATGGGAGATTTTGGGGGAAAAAGCAAGAAGGAAGCATGTGGGAGTCATTACGGATAGGAAAGAGGAGGAGAGAGATGTCTGAAAGCAACCCCCCATTCCTATTGCAGCAGCACTTTTAGTCTGGGGGCAAGGAAAAGAGGAGTTTGGGCCTGGAAATGAGGAATAAACAGGGTGTTCGGAGAGGATTACAGCCAATCAATATGAGCACTGATGCCCTTCACCGTAGCACTGAACCAGGGGGGTTGCTGAAAGGTCAATGTGACACCACCTAAAGAGGCCCAGCACTGCAATTTGCCAGCTGGATGGTGCAGACTATCTACTCCTGGGTACAATACTGCTGGGATTAGAACATCTGCCTCAACTCTGAAAGTGGTTGGAGACAGCTGGCTCCAACAACACGTCCTTCCAGTTTCACCCTTCCCAGCTGAGGATACCCGTCAAACTGTGATCGGGGAGGACCCACCCTGCTACTGTTGGCACTGCTGTTGCCCTGGCCCAGTGCCCGCCTTCTCTTCTCACTCCCCGAATGGTAGAGGAAGGAAGAGCTCCCCAAGAACTTGCTAACAGTGGTGCTAGTGTTTGGTTCAGAGCTCTTGTGCCTCCCGAACCCCACTGCTCTGTCCCTGCACACTCATCCCTAACAGTGATCCTCCCCGATCGCCTGTCCCAAGACCTCATCCAGTTCCAGCTCTGGTTCCCGCTGTAGCACTTTCTGCTGCAGCTCAGAGTAGAAGTCAACTCCCTCAGAGACTGAATGGAAGGGCTTGTCTTGGGGCTCATAGTAGCTGCTTATTCGCTGCTGTATGAAGCACTGGTGGTGCTGAGGCTGATCCTTGAAGCTCCCATTGTAGCCCTTGATGTGGTTCCTTTTGAACTCCAGCACCGTTTTGGTGTAGGTGTTGAGAGTGGTGACAGCAGAGGCCATGCAGCAGGTGAAGGAGGCCCAGGCCATGCTAGAGGAGAGACACAAGAATAGCACATGCTGTGAGAAGCCAAGTAGGGTAAGGAATTGAACTGCATGCACCGTGATGTGCCCTGATTTGCCAGGCAGAAGCTGCTGGGCATGGACATGGACTAAAAAGACTAAGGTTCATAACTTTACAGTTCTCAGGGGTTATCCCACCACAGGATCCTTCTTAGATCGGTGGGGTAGATACTGGTCATCCTTGCCACAGGGAAGGGAGGGATACAGGGGACATAAAAAGGGCAGCAGGAAAGTCTGTAACTGGTCAGAGCAGGACAGCACAGCTTGGAAGCAAGTTCTGTATTGCAGGGCTGCTCAGTGTCTTCCTGGACATGAGGCATGTCTACTTGAGCATAACCAGATGGCCATGCTGACATTTGATGTCCACAGCAGGCACATGGCACTGGAGTGTTTAAGTCTTAAGAATCAATGTGGTCATTGTCAGTACAGCATTGCAAATTGAACCTGCACTTTCCATGGGCACTTGCAAGGCTTATCCAACTGTTTTTCAAGTAATTCATGGCGTATCAGCTGCGGCTGGCTTCTTCAGCTGTTAGAGAAAGGAACCCTGAGCCACCTGCTTTTTGCAGCTGCTCTTCCTGGCTACAGTGTCCACATCTTTAAGCATGTGTCTAGGCTTGGTGCTGCAGGAATAGGCCCTTTGGACATTGGTTAGTGAAGATGCCAAACCAGCATGCAACTTATTTAAACTGCAGAAAAACAAGGCATGTTTGAGAGCATCATCACAGGTGTGACACTGGCCTCTGCACACAGGGAAGAGCTGCAACCAAACAGGGCAAACCAGCATAGGGGCAAACCTGATTAGTCAGCAGGGTTGAAGGCACTTGTTTAGGTGTGACCCCATTGTTTTGCCAGTCCTTGGTAGCTACTCATTTAAGTAACTCAGCAACTATTTGTTAAAGCAGGGGATGAGGCAAAGACAGGAGATTATCAGTAGGAGAACCATGGTACACCTGTCTTTGGAAACACAGAAGGTCAAGAAGAGAGGAGGTGGGTTTTGGCAAGGTGTAGCATGGCTGAAACCCAAAAGGCTGGGGAGGTAAAGATGTCTTCAGAGCTCACGTACTAGAACGCCCAGCCGTAGTCCCATGAGTGCGGTCTCCAGTCCTCTGGTCCCAGATTAACCGTTGCCTGGAAGACTTGAGTGTACATCATGTGTGCCACCATCCCAAGGAGACCTGATGCAAGAAGACAAGAAAGCAAGGAATTCACAGTGGGAGCCAGAGCTGCATACTTCAGCCTTGTGTGGAAGAGGAAGCTCTCCTGCTGCTGTGATTCCAAGCCTGCAGTAACACACTTACCTGACAGCACTGACGAGACCGCAGCGAAGGCATTGAGCTTCAACCCACAGACAGGATTGCCAGTATGGAGCATTTCCACCATCAGGAGGATGAAGCTGATGAGCAACAAGCTGATGTACAGCATCTCTGATCCCAGCGACAGCCACAGGATTCCTGCCAGGAACCAGAGACTCCTCACATCAGTACAGGATGGCTTGTTCGAGGGAGAGTACTCCCTTGTCCCAACCCAATCCTGAAATGATGTTCTTTGGAAAGAAGGGAAAGAAGGAAAACAACGAGCACCCAACAGCAATCCCCCCAGCCTGTGAGCAAGGGCTCAAAGGATGCTGAAAGGGACAGAGAGTCCATCACAGAAGATGGCTTGGCTGGTCTGGCACTGCAAAAGCTGAGAGGAACTAAAACAGCTGTTTGTAAACAAGCCAGCATTAGTCATAAACAGCAAGAAAGAAGACATGGGGAAAAGGCAGGGGGAAAGCTGTTGAGCACAAGACCTACTGTTCACAGGGTGGCCATGATCACATCTGAGCTGGATGTTAGAATGGTCTTTCCCGTTAGTGTAGCGACCTTCGCAGTAGGTTTCTAATCACAACAGTGGAAGCAAACAACTTTTAACCTGGGACTCAACTGGTTAAGAAAAGAACTGTATGGTGCATTCATGGCGATGGCTAGAACCTGGCCTCTGGAATTCAGGAGGTCCCTTTTGCAGGCCTGTATTTCTCACTGAAACCTCAATTAAAATGAAACTACATTCCTTGGGGTGGATATCCAGCTAGGGCAATAGCATTCACCACTCACCTTACTGCTTGAACAGAGTACAAGTACTTTCATATGGGATTATCAATGGGACTGTGATACCACAGTCCTCAGCAGAGCTTACTGTGCAGTAGGACTTGGGGGAGAATGAGAAAAAGCACTCTGTAATGCTGGGCTGTGGAAGAGCACAGGATTCACTGAGGAAGAAATGTTTATCTGACAAATGAAGCAGCACTGTGAACACTACTGTTAGCAATTATTAATGGCCGTAGAGGAGACATTCAACTGGGGAAAAGGAGTGTGAAGAAAACCCTCATTAACGTGGCACTGACTTGACACTTCAACGTCATTAGTGCCATAGAGTCACCCAGCTCTTTAGCAGGAATTGATGAGCTGCATTCCCTGCTTAAAGGAGCTGGCTTGCTTGCTGCAGCACCATCAGGGAGACTGTTTCATTAGAGGTCAGACTGCCGAAAGTGTCCTAGAGGCTGCAGGCACCACACATGCACAGGGGTCTCTGCATCACTTTCCCTGCGAGCCCAGGCTCACCACACATGCTGTGTAATCTGGTCTTGTAATGCTGCCTATGTATTGTGGAGCTGCTCTGCATACACCCAGCTCAGCCAGCCCAGCCTGCAATCAGCAGTCCTACCACCTTCTCCAGTGCTGGCCCAACTGTATAATGGCAGCTGCACTGGAGGCCAAGGTCATCTTAAGATGTTGCTATGTGCAGGAAGGGGTGAAAGCAGGTGATAGAGCTGTTAAGACCACAGTGTGTTCCAATTAATTTGTAGGAGCTCAATGTCTTACAGAACATGGCCTTTCTATCAATGTTGGGCTGCAATTAGACGAGGAGCAGTAGGAGGAGAGTGAGGGGGACAGACAGAAAGATTTACAAAGACGTGTAATCTGGTTGTATAAACATCCTTTCTTAGGAAAACAGTCTATAAGGAAGACATTGGAAGCAACAGAGCCAGAGGCCTGGGCAGGGAATGAAGCACAAGAAGGGAGAAAGCAGAAAAATGCGTTGCTACTCCCTGTGAAGTGAGCATTTTGCGGTAAATGCAAGAGTCATTTGGTAAATGCAGCTAAGTCATTAATTTTATGACAAAGTGGAGATCTGCATGACTTCAAAATGATCTTGTAACACCAGCATTATTTGAATTGTGTGAATACTGTTCCCCAAAAGAGTAAGCAGGGGAGGTTTTTCTACCTTGCTGTTGTGTCGAGAGTGACCCAGGTTCATCTGCACAGCGATGCCACAGCATGCCACTTGCACCAGACCCCTCACCTGGGAATGCACATCGCTTTATAAAAGCAGGTCAGCAGTCTTTGCCAGTGTTTTTAAAATAGGGGAAACAAGGCAGAAGAAGAAGATGAGTTCCCCGGAAGTGCTCATCTCCATGCTGGCTGTTGCAATTCCCCAGCATTTGTTCCAGCCCTTGCTCTCACGGCTTGAACGCTGACACAGGCTCTGCACCGCAGGCCTTTCCCTTCACATATGAACATCCTCTGAAATGACTTGCCTCCAGCCTCCATCTCAGGGAATAGTTAGCAAGCCCACACCTATTGAAAAGCTTTCAGTAAGTAAAATCTCCATTGCATATGTACACATACATCCAGGTATACTGAAGTTATCCCCAGGATAATTTGAAACATGTGACAATGACAGGAGGGGTGAGCTCTCAAACCCAAATGAAATTTCGTAATTGATGAGGCAAGGACTTCACCCCAAAAGTGTAACTTTTGGGATGTCCTGATCACTTACCACAAAGTAAGAGGTGATTCAGCTTCCAGAGTCATCACATTAGACCCCAAAACTGAAGCACTGAGTCAACATGTAGCATATGTGGGAGGGACTGCCCTCAGGTGGCATCCATCCCCTTCCCGCTGACTTCAGCAAGATGACAAGCTCAGACTAGGCAACTTATTAGATGAGACAAATCCCACTTCATATGGGAGGGGGTCTGAGGTTTCCAGCACTGACCTCACAGATGGTAGCAGTTTAGGCAAACATCTGGCAGGAAATCTTTGCTCTTTTAGCAACCATGAGGTCAGGATTTCATGCCTGGCTCTTTGGGGACCTACCCTGCTGTCTTCACAGAGGCAAAATGTTGCAGGTCCCCCATCGCAAGGAGGTGCACTGGGCAGCTACAGTGAAGTACAGGGATTTGCTCTTACCTCTCTCTGCTGGTGGTGAAAGCTCAATAAAGCTACGGCATTTCTCTTCTGAAACACAAAACCACAGGTATTAGTTTGCAAAACAATGCAGGGTACATAAGGGAAAAGAAAATCTCTCCCTCTCACTCTCTCTTCACTGCATAGCTCCAGTCATCCCTGGGTCTACCCATCAGATCTTCTCACCTCTGCTCTCTTTCTGACTGTCTTTCCAGACCTTCACTGGGGCAAGGTAGGGGAAGGCAATGTCTGCCTGGAAAACTAGAGGTGGCCTTTCCAGAAAAAAACTTCAGCAATTTGTAAATCTTACGAGCCTCTGGTGAATATAAAAATCTGTTGCTAATCATTCACAACATTACTGTTGGTCAGGCCTATTAAGGGTGTAGCTTACAACAGACTGCAGACCCACCACTTCTGCTGAGGACATGAATTCCTACTCACCCCAGTCTCAGCAGAGAAGTTCTAGCATTGCTTCCCAAAGAAGAAAGCAAAAAAAAAATCTTCTCAGGTGAAATGCTGCATGACAGAGATGTGAGTCCCCCTTCTGTGGCAGAGAATCACACAGAAATATGGTCTTCTGTCCTCACATTTTAGGCATGCTATTTGGACAAATGGTGTTCATATTTGCTTTGGCTTTTTATGTTGGCCAGATGTAAACTATTGTCTCAGCTGAGGGTCCATCATTATTATCTGTAAGTCTCTCTTACTGCATACTGCATTACTGCATTTGAGGGTCCTCTCCTCTACTTGGCACAGTATTTTCTCCCAGAAGCATCAGCCTGCCGCTTTTCATGTAAGAATCTCATTTGCTTAATTTCTATCCCCAGTTCTAATCTCTCCCAATCTCCAGTATTACTTCTGTCAACCACAGCTCCCAGGATGCTACCCAGTTTAGTGCCATCTGCAGTCCTCATTAACTTGTGGTTTGCTACTTCACCTAGAACTTTAATGAGGTTATTCAGTAATGGCTCATCTAAACTGATCCTGACATTAGCCTGAATAATGAAATCCTTTCTCCAGCTCAATTCAAACTCCTTTTGCTCACAGCAGCCCCTTTTTGTTGTTGTTGTTGTCTATGCACTTGCTTCAAAGACCCACAGCAGTGGGTGGGTTGTACTCGATTTACAGGAAGCAGGGGACTGAGACTGACTACGTGCTCTACCCTGTACTCTGCTGCGATCCAGATGTAACATGCTCTCTGCGTTCCTTCAGGCATCGGGGTTATTCCAGGACTGCACAGTGGCCAGACAAGTCTTTCAGAGAAAGCTGTCAAGGGATGTAGTCCCATTCCCACAAGCACCATGGAAACACACCCCAACCCAAACCAGTCCCAAATAAACACATCTCCTTCCACAGCATGTTTGGAAATGCTCATAACAAAGCAGCCCTCTCATTAGGACATGAGAGTTTTAAGCACATTCCCTCCTGCTCCCACCCCCCTTCTGTCTGCTTTTATTCGCCAGTTCTTTATTTTCAAACTCTGACAGCAACAGATAAGAAAATGAGAAATGCTATACTAGAACGGTGGCTTAGTTAAAGAAGGTGAGATGTTTGTGTATGGGGAGAGCTGAAGGAAGGGTGGTGGGCTCAGGGGAATGGGCCTGATGAAAGCGACTTCCATCACTGTATCTTTAGATACAAATCTCCCTGTTGGCCACCTTCCAGGTCAGTTCTGCTCCTTGACATGTGTGCCAGGCCGTAAAGAGCATCTGTGCACTGCAGAGCATCCACCTGTGCTGGCGTAGCACAGGTTTCAGCAGAAGGACTTCAGCAGGGCTGGGCAGGAGCAAGTCAAGGGTGAAGGGAGGCACCAAAGGGGTCTAGCGCAGGTTGCATGACCAGCCCTTGGCACTCCAGGGTTTACAGTGCCAGTCCCACATGGTCAAAAATCACAAATGAAACCTGTCACAAACAGGTTACAAAAACAACTAAAAAAATTACAATATTCCAGCTCTAATCCTCAGGTCAATTTGTCTCCTAGCTTTAGTTCCTCTGGGTTCAGATCCTCCAGGTTTTCTCTGTATCTGTAACATAGTACTTCTCTTTCTCTATTTTGTTTTAAAGAAAAGCCCAGTCCCTGTTCAATTCACAAAACCTCTGAGTTTGGTGATTTAAGGAGAACACCAACTATTGCAGTCCTCACAGTGATAACTATAAATTGCCAACACTGTATAAAATCACCCCACTTAGATTTCTGAGGGGTCATGCACAAATGTGCCCTGGAGAGCATGAAGTAAGCTGAGTGTAGGAATGGAGATATGGGGAAAGGGAAAGGAGGCTCACTCCAGTTCACGTCAGGACGAACGATGCCATCACAAAGTCGCTGCCACCACCATCACCTCTTGCACTTCACAGCCCCTATTCCAGACTGAAGGGCACACCAGAGACAACCATTCTCCCTTACTCCCCTCTGTAAACATCTCAATGAAGGGTAGAAAT
This sequence comes from Aptenodytes patagonicus, assembly GCF_965638725.1. NCBI lineage: Eukaryota > Metazoa > Chordata > Aves > Sphenisciformes > Spheniscidae > Aptenodytes > Aptenodytes patagonicus. The sequence continues at coordinate 55,373,096 of NC_134949.1, forward strand.
ATAATGACCACAGCAGTGCACAGGGCCGATGCCATCTAGGAAAATGAAGAAGGCTTTTCTCCCAAGTGTTGTCAGCCTCCCACCTTTCACTTCCAAACTCCTGTGGAGTAAATACAAAGGAAGAAGTTGTGACTGCCTGGGCAAGACGCTACCTGGCCCTTCCATGCTCTCTTCACAGGAAAGCCACATCCCCGTGTGGAAGTATCTGAAGGCAAAGCGGTCATCCCCAGTCTCCCAGCTGTAGTGCACCACATCCTGGGATGAAACATTGCTAGCACCTGCGTCAGGTGGCATGGGGACACCGATGCACTTGGTGGCTTTGCTCTTCCCACACAGAGGCTTGGGCACTTTCTGGGTTCCGGTGCACCAGTAGCTGCCCAGCAAGGCAGTGGTGGAGAGGCTGAGAGCCAGCAGGTTCAGGATGACAGCCAGGAAAGCACGGCGCCATGGCAATCCCTTCAGCAGCTCCATCTACAACACACAAATGGGAGGGACTGTCACACCAGCCACGTGTCCCACCTAGCCTTATGAATCCCAGCTCTTCCCAGCGCTCGCTTGTGGGGAGGGGATATGAGCACTCTGCCCTCCTCACAACATCCCAACAGCTCACCCAGCATGGAAGAACCATTTCCTGAAAGCCAGGGCAGTGGAGCAATAGGTCAGCTTCAACCATTTCAAAGTACACTGAATATCTGTACTGGGAAAGAGAGGGTGACCCGGTAGACATAGCAGGGCTGAGTGCGTCGAGGTGTGTGAGCACGTGAGCAAAGTGAGAGGGACATCATATTCACTACATCTCAGAGATGGTAGGGAAGAACTGTTAACCAACTTCCCCAAATACCATGAGTTGCCTTTAGATGGGCCATGATGAATGCTCTGTCCAACTAAATGAGAATTCTTGCTGCCAAGTGTCCCAAAACACTTTTTCAAGCAGTTCATTTCTGTACCTAGGCAGGTAAGGAGTGTATTGATTTCACAGTGCGGAAAGGCAGGAAAATGTTCCCGGATCACTGAAGGTCACACATTAAAGCAGCGACCTGCTCAGGAGGGACACCCAGCTATCCAGACCTGGCAGCCCCAGAGCAGCACCCCCTACCTGAGCAAGCACTGCTCTGCACATCAGAAATTTGGTAGGGTGGTGGGATGACAGTGTCTCTGCTCTCACACAAAGTGCCAAAGGGTTTCTTTTTAAGAGTGAACATTGCCACAAACACTCTTTTGGGTTTTATCTCATCAGAAAAAGTAATTCTGAAAGCAGTTTGTGTACCAGGGTACTGTGGTCTTTCTCACTTAGAGGGAAGCTTAGGATTTTACGGTTCCTGCAAAACCCTGCACTGACTTCTGAGAACCCCAAATTATCACTCCATGGATTGATTAGATGTCATCTACCCACACATCAACTTTCATGTAATCAACGCATGCCTCTTCCCACATGGCACTCCCTATGTTTGGCACAACTTAGTCCAGATACTCCCACCCTTTCCTATTTATGACTCTCAAAATCTATTTGCCCATGAATAGATTCAGTTTGTACAGACATTGCCTGCTGTCGGTCCTCTTCACGTAACTTCGGTTGACTCACCCAACGTTGAACGTGTGAGAAAGGCCCAGCATACTGTGGACACTACTATAAATAAATGATACGAGACTGAGCTTTGCATTGTTTGTGACTGCACCACAACTAAAAGTGGTGCAGTTAGAAGCATTTGTTCTGCTAACCAGCAAGCTTGGAAATGTGGTCAATAAAGATGGTGCTGAAGCTCCTCTTGGAAAGCAGGACTTCATTAGCATCTCATCACACTGAGAAAAAAGTACCTGACCCAGAACATCCTCATCGAAGGCAAGAAAATACCCAGCTTCTGAAAAATACCTGTATTGTTTTATGCTCTGGCTTCTTTTGTCTCTTCACCAGAGCATTTCTTCCTTTCAGCAATGGAGATGCTGCACCCTGGAGATGGTAAGATCTTAGTGATGCCATAACTAATGATTTCCATGATCTGAAGGCATGTTGGATATCACCATTTTCACAGAGCAGATACCTACGAGGAACAGTTAATTATGTGAAAGTTTCTGGCTAAGGTTGGTGGCAAATTCCTCACTGAAAGTTTTTTCAGTGGAAAATTTGGCTTCTGACCGAAAAGGAAATTATAGATAAAATTACTCTCCTCAAAAACATGATTTTTCATCTGAAAATAGAAACTTTCAGCACACAAAGTTTTTCAGTTTTTCATGAATCCTTGATTATAAGATTTTCTGTCACCAGGTTTTGGTTTGCTCATGCTTTTATTTAAAAAAAAAAAAAAAATTCCACTCATAATATTGACAAAAATCATTTTTCTAATTTAAATCTTCAACAGTGGGAAAAATATTCTCTCCAGTTGATTTGTGATAGTAGTTGAAAGACCATATAATTTCAGAACAAGTGATAAGGAAAACGGCAAAAAAAAATAAGAAACAAATGAGTCAGAAGAAGGAACTGGATCAAGGATGCAGAGGACATAGGGAATGAGAAGCCTATCTGAACTACTCCTTCATGAGAACATTGTCAGAAAAGTTTTCCTCCATAGAAGCCAAGCACTTACTGACAATAACTGACCAAGGTATCTAGACAGCCCCAAAAGGAAAGAGAGTTGAATTTACCTTGGCAGCAAGTCCTCGAAGTCCTGTTAATTTGGAGGAGCAATACAGAAATGGGACTCAGGCTTTGCTGTTTTGCTCATCTCTAGATCCTCCAAGAAACCCAATTGCTTGAAAATCCCTTTCTCTTTTGTCTCCTCCCCTCCTCCCTCGCCCCCCCAGTGATTATTAAATGCTATCCCTCCAGCCAGCAGCTGTTTTGTGGAAAATGGTCATTTTGTAATCCACAATGCAATCACAGCACAGCTGTTCTGGGAGATTATACGGGAAGCAATTAGTGCTGCGGGCTGGGATTAAGTGCAGAAGGGTGACCTGTATTGACTGAGTAGAAAGTTTCCATAAAACACAGAAAGATCCCAGCCATCTCCATGCGATGGCTGTTTGGGAGCTTATATGGAGCGAGCTGGCGGCTCTCTGGCCAATGCTTCACGGGACGAGTGACCTTAGCTACCTGTGCACTGTCTCAGCAGAGTGGCAAAGGCCACAAGCCTCCCAGCCCTGGGGTATCTTCCTGGCCAGACCTGCCAGTCGCAGAAAGGGGAGAAGAAAAAAATGGGGAGAGGAAAGTTTATGCAACTGCATCTGCTCTGAGGACTGAGGATTTCAGACCCTGAAGAGATGCCAATCCAGCTCTCCCCATGGGCACTGGAGATTTTAATGATGAAAGGAGCCCCTTAGCAGAAGCGCTGGTGAGTGGCAGACTGGCACCAGGGTATCACCACCGTGACAGAGGTATGTGAAACAGTGACAAGTCAAAGAAGTCCAGTACTCAAAGGATGGGAGCATGGGGAAGACTGTCAGTGTCCCTTGTAGTGGCAGCTTTTACCAAGGCGCGAGGAATCCCAGCCCCCACCAGCTTTACATTGGATGAATTTGGGAAGCTAGTAAGGAGAGACAGAAAGATTCACACTCATCCAAAGACCCCTCTGAGCTCTTGTCCTGAAAGTTTAAAGGCTCCCACAATACCTGAGGGTGTTGATACACCTCATTTGGTATCAGAACAGTGAAAGTAAGAATGGTATCACCTCTTGTGAGAACGAACTGTCACTAGAGGGCATGGAGCAGCGCTGCATTGAATCAAACTGCAAGGGAGAGGAGCATCCCAAAGGTACACACCCCGTCTTCCCCACAAAGGCTTTGCCCAGTGCCAAGCGGGTGAGGCTCCCACCACCACTGGGAGGGAGCAAGGCAGATTCCCTGCATGCCTGCCCTGCTGCTCTGCTGGGACAGAGGAAACCAGTGGTCCGTCTGCTCTCATCCCCCGCTTCCAACACCAGAGCCCAGAGGCTGGGAGGCAGGTGTATGAACAGCTCTGGGTGACAGCACAGGCTGTGACAGCTCCTGCACACCACAGGCAGCAGATGGAGCTGACAGGTTCATGGTCCCGTGCGTGGGCTGTGCAGTCATGGGCTCCTGACCCTTCCTGCCCTGAGCAGAACGGTCGGTAGCCCTGCAGCTATTTTAATCCTAGTCACTGCATAAGCTCCTCTAATATAGATAATCATTTCTAAGACGGGCTAACTGAAAGCAATGCTAAACGTTTCTGTGCTCCACGGACTGTCTGCAGGTTTTCTGATCAATAAAAAGGTTCTGTTTGACACAGTTGTACTTAATTTACTGAAATAGGTAGAATAACAGCTGATGCTGTTTAAAAGGAGAGTGGTAATTTTTTTTTTTTTTTCATTGTTCAGTCTATCTGCATCTGGACACCTTAGGTTTGGCTTCTAAATGCTCAGTAAAAAAAGCCTGGTTTTCAGCTCAAGAATAGATAAAGTCCATCTCTCTACTGATAATCCTTAATGTTAACATGTTGCTAATTTTAAGCTTGATGAGAGTCTCACTAAAATCCAGGATGATATGTCAGTTTCTAAAGCTGGGATCATGGCATATATATTGATGAAATGAGACTGAATTAGATTTATATGGATAAGAATTCAGATTTAAAAATAAATTTATCAGAAATATGCTATGGTTTCAAAAATATACGTGTATCAGATTTAGTATTCTGAATAATGGCAGATATTTATCCTTCCAGAAGATGGCAATCTTTCTCTAGTCTTCTTTTTGGGAGTCTGCTGCTCACGTGTGTGCTGGGAGGAAGCAACGCCCAAGTTTAGACTTCTGTTCCTTCCCTTTATGTTTTTTCCCCCTCTATCTTCCTCTTTTTTCTATTTCTATGAACACAACCTCTTTACCTCACCTGGGGATATTGGGGGTTTGAGTTATCTTTGAGTTATCTGAGCCTGGGGAGACTTCTGAAATCATTGAGGAAAGAAAAAAAGAGGAATGAATGGAGGAGCTTAGCAGGGCATTTGCTCCACCTTCTGCCCTGCACGGAACTATTCTTTCTAATACGTTTCCCAGTATTTTGTCAAGCACCATATTAACTTTCTCAACATGTTTCCATCCCCAGATTATTGCACACAGCTCGTAGAACATAAACACCAGAGCACGTTTCCTGACGTTCAACAAAATTCCCTTAGCGAAATTTTATGGTGTGTTGGTTTGGTTTTTTTTTAAAATCTCCATTCCAGCCTCGCCTTAATCTGACCAATTATGGACAGGAAAACCAAGTTGTATGTGTCTTTCACCCTAGTGTGCCTTCCAGTTTTCTCCTCTTTGTATCTGATATTTCCCACCATAACTTGGCTTGGCTAGAGATTTTGGATGTCTCTTTCTCTTTGAACTCAGCAGCAGCCAGTCCCTGGTGACTCGTTTAAAGTTCACCCATTGAAGTGAATGCCCATAGCAGTTGATTTCCTGCGCAATCAGCCAGGCGCTTGGCTTATAGAAACAAAACAAGGAAACGGAATGCAAAACACAATCCTAGCACAACACCTCTACGGAGATTGCCAACTCTACAAAAGCTCGGGCGTTTACAAGGGATGCATTTTTATCCCGGCTGTATCACATACATACTCAGGGTGTATCCTGCCCCAAAGTGACACCCTCAACTCCCAAGGATGTTGGTGGAAAAGAAGGGTGAGAAGCCCTTACCAGATAGGGCCCTACGGTTGCAATACTTAACTGGCAGGTCTCAAGAGGCACACGGCTCTTCATAGCCCTCCATGCAGCCGTCCTCCCCAGGGGTATCAGGGATCATATGCTGTCCTGACATTGGCTCTTCAGCTGTCCTGAAGAGAAAAAGAGAGGAGGAAGGGCGGCTATTTACACCCATAATGTCGCTCTGTGAAACCTGGACAAAGACGGGCTCATACTCACCCCTCATTCCACACATTCCTTGCACATGACACTTCCCACCGCTCCTGTTTTTGCTGTTTTTACAGGAAGACTGTCCAGCGCTGCAGTCCCCTCCCTTACTGCACACAGAAAGCAGGATGTCTCCGGGTGGCAGTGACACTGAGAGCGCCAGACTTCTCAAACCCAGTGACAGACTGCAAATGCCAGATTTCTCCCTGAGCTCTGAATAATTCCACTCAGATTGTAACCTTTATTTAGTTGTTTGCATGATGCATTAACTCTTGCTCTGCAAATGACCTCACCAGGCATATTTTTTCTAGTCTAAGCACATTTAAAGGTGAATTCTGTTTTTAAACATGAACAGCTTACATTGCTAGACATCAAGCCTGTGGCAGAACAGAAATAAAGATTGAACTGGAATAACTGAATGCATCTTAAAGATGAACAAACAAGCTTGCCATCAGTTTGGACCTAACTACTTTCCCCCCCCCCTACTTTTTTTTTTTCCCCCCATCTTTTTTTTTCTCAAAACAAGTCTTACTTGGCTGGATTTTTTTCTAATCTTCATAGTTATGAAACATTCAAAAAACACACAGAAAGTAGACATGAAAAGAAAAAAAATCAAACACAGCAACACAGACTTTGAGGACTCACTAGAGATTCTAGATGCCTCAATTTCTAGATAGGCCACATAAGACTATTTAAAGGGGATTGCTTTTCACAGAGTACTTAAACTTTGGCAACTCTAGGATATGTTCACCTGAGCACACAGAAAAAAAATGTTATTTATGAAATTTAGCCAACCATAAACTGTAAGCAGACAAGAAAAAGAAAACTTTTTATATAGATCTATAAGGATATTAAAGAGGCGTCAGTCCAGGAAAGGGTCCATACAAACCCCCAAGTAGATAAAGGCTTACCTTATCCATTGCTCACTATCCCCATCTGCTCTTCTGAGGCATCCAGTGAAATACTACAAGGTCATCATGGACTCTCCCCACTATTTCTTTCTCTCTGACTGAACATGTAGCAGCCAAGAAATTCCATGAGATCTGACCAGATGCTTTGAAATGTACCAAGTCTGTCATTTTACTGATGGGTTAATTCTTTCTGAGCTCGCTAATTCATCACGGTACATTATATCAGCCGCAGGATTGGCAGGGCTTCCACTTCTGCAGAATGCGTCTTTGTAATTTGGTAGTCCCCTTTATGAAAATTGTTGCCAGTTTTAAATCTACCACTTATGGGATCTCAGTCTGTTACTCCACAGAATCACAAGCACCCAGACTCAATGGCTGTCAAAGGCTCATGGGTTTTTTTTATTGTCAAGAGGGCCCGTTACAACAACATAGTCTCATCTCCAGTGTACCAGAACCCAAAGAACTTCAGACATCATTTCTAGCAATACACAGAGCTCCTGCTGGAGCTATAGCACATATTTTATACAACTAACTAGTATCAACTGCGCAACAGGATATGATGGAAAACCCATCACATCCTTAGAAAAGTTATTCCAATGGTTAATTAACCTCATTCTTAAAATTTTGCTCTTGATTTGTAAGCACAGCGTCTGCTTTAGTTTTCCAACCTCATCAGGCTGCTCCAACACACAAATAAATAGCCAGTGAAATGATTTCCTAAAAATGTTATTGTAAGAGTCACAAATCAATGCATTTCATTAGAGGCACACAGTGTGATCTAACAAGCTGGCTGACGGCCCAAATTCCTGGTTCTGTACTTGGCTCTGACACGTAATTTTCCCCTCCCATTGGCCAAGTCATTAGTGGTACGTTTACACTGCAGTCAAAGCAGTGGCAGTGATGGGGAGTAAATATTCAGTGCTTGTTTTTAATTGCTAGCAATTTCACTCCAGCAATATGGAGCACAATGCAGGGTACAAACCTCAGTCCAGAAATGGAGTAGAGTTGGCTGTGCTGAACTCCATATTGCCATGGCTGGACTGATAGTTCAAAAATAGCACTTGTTTCCCTGCACTATAAAGTTGGGTCTTCATAGTCGTTCCCACAGACGCAAATCTACAGCACAGCTGATCCTTGTTGATGTTGGAATCAGCACAAAGCCGGTGCGAAACAGACACAGTTTTGATAATGACAAAACTCGAGGATCTAAAATTAATCTGTGCAAAGACTACATCACATATGCAGGTGATGTTGTAGTCAAAGAAATGTTTAATATCGCTTTTAAAGCAAAAAAGAATTGAAACAGTACAGTTGAACCACACTGCACTTCGGTTTCATGTATGGAAATTAATAAGTCAAAGCAATTGTTCTTTGCTTTTATTATCTTCTCCTCCATTTCACTATGGTGAATCAGAATAAGCAGAGCTAGAGGAAGCCTCCAAAGAGTAACTAGTCAATCCACCTGCATCAATACAACTGAGGTACCCTGAAGACCTTCAAGCCTACTGTTAAAATTTTCTGCAAGGCAGATACTACTCCATCCTGGATTGAAATCAGTATATTCCCTTATAATATCTTGATTCCAACCAAATCACAACATCCAACACAAAATTTTTCCATTTCTGCTAAATGCCATGGTCTCCATCCCACATCTGAATTATTTACTCACGTGGATTGTCCCCCTGAGGCCATTGGAACTACACGGTTTACTAAAGTTATACTCATGCACTAGTATTTGAGGAACCAGCGCTTCAAAGAAAGACTCTAAGCTAGCAGGAAGGGTTTGGAAATCAAAAAGAGTGAGTAAGACAGAGAGCTGGCTTTTTTGAGGTGAGGCGTGGGAGGCGTTTTCGTTCTTTAGCTATTAAAAACTCCTTGCTTTGGCAAGACAAAAAAAGGGGGAGAGAAAACTGGGAGGGGAAGGATTCATGAATAAAGAGGCAGCATGGCAAGAGGTACAGCAACCAGGGTGGCCAGAAGACACAAGGGAGTTTCTCAGGCTGGCTTCCCTGACGGAGCAGAGACAGTAGCGAGCACAGGTCAGAGGAGCCAAGGTCTAATATGCTGGTCTAAAGAGAATAACAAAACCAGCTTTCTTTACAGCGCTGAGCAGAGGGGTTATGTTACAGTGGGTGCTTTGAAAACAACGCTGCTAGATGTTATAATTGCACCTTTTATCTTTCTGGATGTCCTGGTAATTATCCAGGATTGAGGGCATCTCCTTTTTTCCCAAATTTAATGACGATTTCGGATCTCCTTCCATTCCTTCATGGCTGTGGCTTCACGGACGGTCCTGCTGGCGAGTGCCATCCCCAGTGCCCATGCCTCCCATGCCCTTGCATGCTGTGGCGGGCAGCACAGTGGGGCTGCCTGTGCACCGGGGAGGGGACAGGTCAGGACAGGGCAATGGCGACACAAGTTTGGGCCCCTGGCCCCGTGCCTTGGAAGCCTGGAGGGAGCAGGCGGTGCCGGGAGCAGGCGGTGTCACCGCCGCGACCGCAGGGCGGATGCGGCACGTGTGTGCCATGGCTGGGGAGCTGCAGGGCGCCCAGGCTTCCCTATAGGTCCTGGGGGAAGGGAGGGCCCCAGTCGGTGGAAACGGAAACGAAAAATATTTTGGAGACTGCCGGCAGAGAACTTGGGCGTCTCCCTCTTTTCTGCTGGTTTTTTTGTTGTGGTTTTTTGTTGGTTTTTTTTTTCTTTTCTCTCTCCTCCTCCTCTCTGTACCTCCCTGTTTCCTCGCAGCCAGGTTTCCGCTTGCCTGGGCAACCCCGGTCCCATGTGTGGAGTGGGGACATCGCTTCCTCAGGGTGGCCCCGGCTGCAGGCAGGAGGGGTCCAGGAGTGGTGACACCATCCTGGGCCAGGGGAGGCCAGAGTGAGGTGACCCTGCAGCCACAGCCAGGGCCCTTTGTGCAAGTGCATTGTAACCTGGGCCTTAAATCATGTGCTAGTATTTCCATCAGGCCCACAGTTAAAAAAAAAAAATAATAAACAACTGTCCTTCCTGGCTGCCTTTTTTTTTTTTTTTTTTTAACAGGCTCAAGCTGCAATTACTCAAAGGGTCATTATTTAGCCAAATTCAGGGGGGGATTTTGTCATAGATGGCAAAAGGCATGTTCCTGACAGAAAAATTGTGATTTATTTTAAAGCAAGACACTGCTCAGAGGGTGGGTTTTTTAAAAGAAAAAGTCATCAAGATTTTTTTTTTAAATGTGGATAAAACAGAATATTCCCCTGCCAGCCTTGTTCTCAGAAACAGCTAAGTGGTTTTGACTGAAATTAAAAACAAAACCAAAAAGAACCCAATAAAACAGCTGAAGCAGACGTGAGCTAGAAGATGTTGGCTCCAAGTTTGGCGAAGGCAAAAGCAACCAAAGCCAAACCTTGTGATGAGATGTGTCAAGCGACTATTATAATAAAGAGGCAACGCTACTAGCAATGTCTTCTATGATCTGAGCACCCATTAAAATGTTAATCTCAGCATTAGTCTTTCCCAGGTAGCCAAGGATGATAATTGCTGAGCTTTACAACTATTAAGCGTCATGGCTAAACAGCTTGACTGAACAAGACTTATTTGCCATTACCTGAATAGGGTAAGCATGAAGGAGGGAAAACATTTGCCTAGTGTGTTACCACGGGCAGACCTTAGAGAAATTAGGTCAGGCAGAACAGAAAGAAAACTTCAGAAACCTCTTCCAAACAGTGAAAAGTAGTCGTCTGTGGAACAGTCTCTCATGGGAAGTAAAGGATGCCCATTGCTTAAATCATACACAATGAGACTGGATAATGCACTGGAAAATGTACTGTAGGCAAGAATCTTGCATGAACTGGGTTGGGATAGAATGTGAGAAGATGGGCTGGATGAGCTAGCAAGATTTTCCCATCTCTAATTTCTATGATTTTTTTTTTTTTTAAATTGGCTGTAGTTTGCATTGCTTAAAATTCCTTCATACGAGTTACAGAATCTCTGCGTGAAGCAGAAGATGGGGCTGGAGAAAGAGAGGTGGGTGTGTTTCCTGGATGACACAAAAAAAAAGCAGCCTGCAGCCTCACCGAGGCTGTGAAACTAGAAAGACTGGCTGGAGAGAACAGGAGGGAACACAGCTTGGAGGGGCTGCTCCCACTGGGCTAATGAATGTGCAGGTGAGCTACGCTGAGGACACCATGGGTGAGGATTAGGGGTTAGGTCAATGGTATTGAGAGGGCCGTGACGCTACTTAAGCATGCTGCGGTCACTTGTGATCAGTCTTCAGCACTGGGCAAGAAGTGGGGAGGCTCAGCTCTAGCTCTCTGCATGACTCTCCCCTGCTACTTTTCATCAAAGGATTTTTGAGATAGCAGAACATTTGATTAGGGGCTTCTCTCCCACCCTCCTTCCTTTTAAAGCAAGAGTTTCCTGTTTTGCTTTGGTTTGAAATCAGCTTTCAGAGGGTTGGATTAAAACAGAGATTGCAGAGCTGGTCTTTCACCCCTTCATTAATACAGTGCTGGACACAACAAACATCCTTAATTACTCCCATCAGTCCTGAAGCCTCACACGCAGCTTTACCAATGCACCATAATCCTGACTTACAAAATCCCTAGCATTTCAGTTCATGACTGGATGCAGTCACAGGTCAGCTGCTCCCCTTTCATGAGACTCAAAGCAGGTCACGGGCCTGTGCTACAGCCCTTTACCACTCCTGGTAAGTCTGTCTGTGTTGCAACCCTCAGGATGTCCCAGGGCTCTGCTAATGGGTACCTGAAGTCCAACTTGTGTTGGGCAATCCTCAATCAGCCCTAGGAAAGTCCATCCGTCCCACATGTTTTACTATTCCAGCCTTGGAACACCTCCTGGTTTGGGCTAACACAGCGGTCCAGGATAACACCTCCTTCTGCTCCCGGTTTGGGCCGATAGTGATGTTTGAACTGCAATATTGCTAAGATTCTCAACAAAACCATTCTGGAATTTACTGGTGTTTCTTTCCACCCACAGTCTGTTACAGACCTTAAATGTGTGCTTCACAGCTTTGCTGGAGCAGATCTGCTGTTACCCTCTTCAGAGATTAAAATGCATTTAATAATTATGAAATGAAAATTAAACTCTGGAGTGATTGAACTCCACAATCCTTCATAGCCACTTTTACAGCTGGCTTCACTTCTGCACTGAAGATCTGGAAACTGTTCTTTTAAAAGCTCAAATGGGGTCCTCAAGAGGCTTTGAGATCCTCTAGGACAGAAAAGCTACTGAAGTCTTTTTGTTGTTGCTAAAGAAAAAAACTGTGGATCGCAGATCAAATCCGGTAAGGCACAAGGTGTCCCAGACAGCACCAATTGCTGTTTTGGGGATGTATCCTGGCAAGCAGAGGCAGGGATGTCAGAGGAGCCATACCTCCAATCTGGCCTTCTTTACTGTATTTCCTAATGGGAAGATTCCTGTACTATTCCTTCTCCACCTCCTCATTTCCAGGCTTTCACCGGGGCCCTGACTCAGACACGCAGATTACTAGCACATAACCAAAATGTACATCCAGGGAAAGTGACTTGTCACCTGCAGGATCTCATCCAGCTTATTCCATCACTGCTTGGAAAACAGCCATGGCTTGGAATGCCAATGTCCACCCCCAAAAAGCTTCTCTTTCATTTTCTGAGCCCCCACAGCCCCTCTCGGCTACTAGGTTATCTGTAGGCGCTGAGACTTCCCACAGAAGAGAGCAGCAGGGAGTGCAGGGAGTGCCGCTTCCATCTCCTACCCTGGAGGTGGAGAGATTTAATCAAGTGCTTTCCACAGAGTTTAGGGCTCCTAGCAGTGATGATGGAGAATAATGAGTTTCTTTCCCATCATTATGAGGTTCTCACAGAGGCTTTCCCTGTAGTGATCACACCCTTCAGGGATACAGTTGCATCTGCTGGACACTGCAGATACCTGCTCTGACCCCATGCTCAGCATTCGCCTTCAGGCTCTCTCCTGCCCACGCTAAGGCCACAGTTTCTCTTACATGTCTGTCTTTTTAGGAAGACATCCAAGCTGGACTGAAAGACTTCAAATGACAAGGAACTTACTGTCCCTAAACTGCCCCACTGGCTAACCAGCCTCGCAGTTTGGAGTGCACACCCTATTTCTAGATGGCCTTCAGCTGTCAGCCACTGAGGTGACTTCTGTATTAGTAAGCTAAGCAGCTCAGGCTATCCACTCAAACCCTGACATGCAATTTTCTGCATTGTTAAACTGTTAGCATGCTTCATGGCAAGTTTTGGCTTGTGGCAGCTAGTACTCTCCTAACAACAGCAGGGCTGAGTCTGACACCACAGGTCAGGGCATCATTCCCAACAGGTGATTTGGGCAAGGCTACCTTCTTTGGGGGAGAAGAAATTTTGTTCAGAGGGATGCTGTGCCACTTGCCCTCAGGTTCAGAGAACTAGCCCTGGATCACTTTATTTACTAGTGTAGGTGTAACCTAGATTTCAATGAGACCTTTTCTGCCAGCGTTGTTTACTATTAGAAATCTCTCTCCCAAGTGAAGTATTTGTAGACTGTGATTAAGTCAATTCTTAACTTTCTCTTATATAAACTACTTTTTGAGTCCTTTCCAGTTTTCAGCATCCTTTGAGAAATACAAACAGGAAAAGAGAAGACACTACTCCAGTATGATCTCACCAGCCATGCCTGTACCCCAGGTCCCTCCCAGCTTCCCTTCACCTTATGAGCATAGCACAAGGCACAAGTCCTTCTGTCCTCTCCTGTGTACCTCATTTCCAGGGTCAAGAATCCTACAGATGTGGGCCAACTGGACAATACCCTAATCTGGTCCCTGACATGAACTCGCAGGGGACCAAGAGTTTAAAGGATGCCAAGTGACACTTCTGCTGCTCAGCTTGGACACAGAGTTTAGTGGGACTGAAAAAATGAAAATGTCCCACTTGCTATTCCCCTTATACATTTAGGAGTGATGTCTTTCCTAAACTGTTGGGGTTTTTAGCCTAAAGATTATTTACCGTGACGCCCATATCCTCTATAGTGGCACTGTGTTCCAGGATACTGTCTCCAATCTCCCTGGTGCATCCCACATACACACTCTGCTACAAGAAGGTAGCTGTGGCATTTCGTTGTTGAAATGCACTCAAGAGATCCAACTCTGCCTGTGCAATTTGAGCTGGCCTTGCTGTTGTTGCCCTCCCCACTAGTATTTGTGTGACATGCAAATATGCCAGCAATTAAATTTTTCTGGTAAATGAGTTCAGTACCATCAGGCTAAAACTTTACCTCTGTAGGAACCCCACTAGAAGCACTTGCTGATAACAGGATCCCCCCCGGCAAGTACTTTCTGAAGTCCAACCATTGATAAGCTTTCAACCCATACAATTGAGGCTGTGTTGATTATCTTTGCCTCTAAGCCTGCCATCCATCCCATACAGAAGGTTTCTGTATCACAGCCCACGGACTCTTACATGCCACGGTCTTGATCATTACATCATAATGCAAAAATAACTGTACTGAAAATGAAAGGATGGTTTTGTATGTAAGGCAATGCTCTTGAACACAGTTCCAAGCTCAGCTGTACAGGTCTACAGAAACGCCACTCCACCGCTCTACCTCTCGTTTTTATGAGCCCAGCAAGGCTCAGTCATTTCTGTTTGCGGGGATGGCACCACCAAACCAGGGAGTCACTGCAGTGCACTCAGTGATAGAAGTTAGGTGAGCACATAGATGGTGTCATCCTGTCACTACACTTGCATTCGTGACTTGGGGATACACTGATGCGAGCACTGCACTGTTGCAAAACAAATATTACACAGTTTCAGCCTCACCAGCCCTCTGGTGTGACACAGCTGTCACTGTGCCTCAGCACAATTGTCACCACCTTGCTAGGCAACCATCACAACATGGTAATGGCCTGTCAACATACAGCAGGAAGGTCACAAGGCCAAATCTTCAGCAGCAATCTCCAGGACTTCTTTTGTAGAGCTCCCTTTGGCTGGGTAGCTGAGGAAACAGAGATTTTCTCCAGCAAGCAGTATTTGCATGGGTAATTAAAAAAGAAAAAAGGGAAAATAAAAGCCTCAGCCTGCTTTGCAAGCACAAGTGCAGTTTGTTACTATGAAGCTGAATTTTCCAGCCATCAGAATGAGTTTTATTCTGTATCTGCCCCTTTTCTCTCTTCCCCCAGCCAAATACTGCACTCTCTGAGTCAAAGGCAAAGTTTTAGGGGTTAAATCCATCCCCCTTGGAAAACACCATACCTGCCACACTGGGAGCTTATTGTCAGCACAAAGACTTCCCCTTGAAAAATGACTGGTAACTTCTACTGGGGCACTGTTGCTTAGAGGGACAAGGCTTTGCCTTCAGCAGGGAACTAGGTGGCATTAAGTGCAGAGCACTAGATAAAGCTAAGAAAGCAGGAGACTTATTGTGCTAACCCTTATCTCCAGAAACACCTTTGACATGCAGAATGTTTGTTCACCGTGATTACCTGGGTGGAGAGGTTACTGTTGCTTAAATTATTTACTTTTAAATCCACAGCTATTTGCCTCCACCCTTCTCATGCTGCCCTGTGCACCCCAGCACTAACACATCTTAGCATAACTGGGGAACACCAGGAAGGACTGTAAAGAGCATTAGGAGGGTGGATCCTCGGGGATACATCTGGCAAGAGACAGAGACTTCCACTGGGACCAATCATCAGCATGAGAGAGCAAAAAAGTCACCGGCCTCTGCTGTAAGGGCTGCTGGGCAGAGGAGTCCCAGGAGAGCAGAGGGCACAAGTGAAGTAAGACCAAACCTGGTAGAAAGGCATCTATTCCTTCCCCTTTCCCTGCCCCTGCCAGATCAGAGGTTGGGGTGCATTTCAGTTAATCAAATAAATACAGATTTATAGGCCTCATGCACAGTGCACAGGGTGGATTTGCTCTCTCCCATGCCTGCTGGTGGGAAGTAGGTCTGGCTCCCTCCTGCCAATGCTCTGTGCATCTCAGAGACCTTACACCATTCCTTACCAGCTGCCTGAAGGGAATGAGCAGCAGAATTGAACGGAAAGGCATGGCTCTGGATATCCTGGTGACTCTGCCACCACCACTGTACTGACAAGACACACCTTCGAGTGTAGAAGAGAGATGGAAAATCAGCACTGGGTTACTGTTTAGAAGGAGCCTGTGTTCCCTGAGGTCACTGGCAACACTTGCATTGTTTTTTTATAGTGCAGGGCTACACCCATAGTCTTCATCCCAGCCAAAGCAAGTTCATCTTCTGGCCTGTAGTGTGTTCTCCTGTGTCCAGTCCAGTTTTGGAGACCAGAACTGATAGGCTAGGCTTCCATTACTGGGTTTCCCTTGGGAAGCTATTCCACACACCAACAAAAGTCAGTTGCTAGCAAAGATTTCCTGATACTCAACTGAAAATTTCCTTTCACACGAACTCTTTCCATTACTCCAGCTATTTTATTTTGGATCTTCTCCCTTAAGCAGCGTATTCTGCTTGCCTCCATCCTTCCAAGACAAAGTTTCATCACTGTGTATGCAAGCCCAGCTTTTCAGAAGTGCCTGTCCCAGCCCTGCCATGCCCTGGTTCCGCCCCCTCCGTCAAAAGGAAGCACATGCAATGCTGGGAGCAAGAGCCAGATTTTTCAGAAATGATAAGAAACCACAATTCCAGAGCAGTCTGTGGGAGCAGCAGCTGTGACCACCTCCAGCTGCCCACAGCAGGCAAAAAGCCTACAATCCTGGCGTGACAGGACAAGTTGCCTCCAGAGGCAGGTTTCACGGCTCCTAATGACAGCCATGTGGTCACCAGCAACAGAATAACTGAGGTGGGAAGGTCAGCATCACATGCCTAGAAATATTCCTGAGCACATGGAAAGAAAATGGCTTCCTTCCAGGCCAAGCCTTGCCCTCTGAAACAGGGACCCAGACCTCTGTGATGGCCACGCTAGTGATCACTATTGCATTTCAGCATCACATTTACCTCTAAGGACAGCGGTGGCTCATTATATTTCTGACCAGCACCTAACACGTTGGGGCCCTAGCTTCTCAGCATTGCCATAGAGCAGATAACAGTAATAATCATTAGTAATAAAATGGTTTGGTTTGTTTCCTCAAACTGTTAGAATAAGGTGTCAGTAAGAGTACTGAGCATTGTGCTTGTCTTTCATACCAGTGCAAATTTAATCCCAGTGCTACAAAGGTATTCCTTTGGGTATATGAAGCCTTAGGGACACTTTAGCTCCAGGCACAAGCAGCCATATTCCCCAACATATGTGTCTATTCCAGATGTCCTGGTGATTGTATCACACAAAGAACAATTCTAGCTCTTGATAAAAAAAAAAACAAGTCACTTATTCCCCAGAGCTATTAACCCGTTGTTCCCTCAGCAGTCTTCTCAGGGAAAAAGTCACAACATGTGAGTCAAACTGAGGTAGCATGTAGGCTGAATATGGCCCGGATACATGCAGACCATTATATTACATTATATTATATGGGGCAGCCTAGAAAGCTAAATTGACTCAGACAAGTCCCTATAAAATGTGTCATGGCTTAAGTCACTCTTGTTCAGCAGTTTATTACTATCCTCTCAGCTAAGATGCACGAGCTGAACAGTGCCTGTAGTAGCATGAACTGAAACAGGACAGCATAAATCATATCCTGCAATAGTTAACTTTTAAAAAGGTGAATGGATGCCTTTAATCTCTCAGGGGTTGAGAACTAGAAAATTGATACAACTCTTTTATAATATATTCCTCCACCTCTTGAGTGCATGTACATACACATACATCTATTCTTCTCAGAATAAAGCTCACTTACTTTAAAAGTAAAAATTCAACAACCAAACACGAACGGTTCCCAAATGATACTAATGTAGAAGAACATAGCCTCTCTAGTCTGCTCAGATTTGCAATACAAGAAAGAACATTGAGGCAGATGTTTCCAGGCAAGCAGGCATACAATATGAGTGGAACAGTACCTTGGTGTGATGCCAGAAGTTAAGGTAGCTGGACCCATTTGGATCCCGGAGACCCAATACAGTGTGAAACACCCAAGGCTATTGCACAGACAAAACAGTGAGCTCCCCCAGGAAAGGGATGTGTTACGGGGTGCAGGGAGCCGCTGGCCGTTATCAGAACATACAAGCAGACAGAATCCCATTGGGAAACAGGACACCTCCCTCACTTTTTTTTTTTTCTTTTAGGGAAAAGACACACCTGCTTCCTCTGTGCCAGGCCTTAAGTACCAGACCAGCAGCTCAATGAACTTTGTCCTATTTGTCATGACAGGGGCATTTACGACAATAAGTGTGGTTGCTAGCATTATAAAGCACTCAGTAATGCAGTCAGATGAAAGCATATACAGGCCAAGCAAATGCAGAGATAACAAGTAAGTCTCTGTTCCAAGGTATTTAAAATGGAATTACAAATTATCCACCTTCCTGGAAACTAGGGGTCAGATTACAGCAATTTACTCTAAGTGGGCAGGGAGGATGCAAGAGATCTAAAGTTTTATTCTTCAGTGGTAGAAAAGTCACTAGGAGCCTGGGTGAACTGCTCTACAAACAAAATGCAGCCCACTGGCCACCGGCTAGACTGTTTGGACAAAATCAGTTGTGGAACCTACACAATGCTTCAGACAGCTTTAACTGTTGCTGTGTATGTTTAACACCACAGAAGAATAAAGTCCCCTTTTTGAATTGCTTTTAAAGTGGGTATTTGGAGACCTCAAAACTAGGAAGCCCTAAACGCAAATAACAATTGCCTTGTGGGAAGAAAGTCTGTAATCTTGAAGCCTGGCACTTACAAAAGCATGTAGGTGTCACAGGCTTCTTCACGGACTCCCCTCACAAAGCCCCTTTCTGCCATGCCTGTACGGAGTATTTAGACAGAAGGTTGCATGGGTTGGATTTCAAAGCAAGGAATGCCAGAAGAGATCTTCCAGCTGTGAATGGCCTCCAGATGTGGGTTTTTCCTCTCCAGGCCTGGGGGAGGGGATAAGAATGCCTTACATTTGTCTCATAAAGTTAAATGGAAAAACATTGTCTACTGAGGAGGGTGGGCAGGCAGAGAAGGTGGAGTCAGAAACTGGGCAGAACAGAACAGGGAAAAAAAGCAGAACCACAGCTGAAATGGTTCAGGACACGTATCGTTTTAAAAGCTGTAGTCCCTGAGTAGAGGTTGGTCATGAAGACATGGCAGACATCAGTAATCAAGGCATTTGAACTGGAAAGGGCTGAATAAACCAAAAGGTAGTTTTCTTTGCAGAAAGTATATTCTCCCCCTCCCAGAGCTGTGACAGGATCTTAGATTTGAAACACCCCTGGAGAGACTGTGGCCAGGACCGCTTTCTGGTTGAAACTGTGCTAAGCCACAACCGACATGTTTCTGTTGCCAGCACCCCACAGTCCTGGACTTGTAGCTAGTTATCTTTTCCTCTGCAGAGATTGTCCGTGGACAGTTTATACCTCCTTCCAGCTTATTCATGCAAAATTATTCTCCTCGATTGAAATTCGTCCCTGAGCAATGAATCTGTGCAAGCTGGAAAGACCAGCGTCCCTGGGGACAAATTTTACTCTCAGTTATTTCTGCAAATGTTCTACTCATGGTTGCAAATACGCAGAATCCAAATTTCATTGCTGATATGGAACTTGGCATTTCCTGCTTGGACAGTTGTAACTGTTTGGATCAGACAGCCAGAGTATATTTACTGCTTGTCCAGCAAGGGAAGACTATGTCTCTCTTCTATCTCCTAAATGTCTAAGGACATCTACTGCCCTGGCAAAGCTAATAGGGAAAACAAAGCTTTTCTCATTTTAAAAAAAATGACCACAATCTTTGCTTACTTTCACTCAAAAGTCCCTATTTCTGGTTTATGACGTGGCCTAGCACAGAACATTAGGAATGTCCATAAGAGATGTCAGCCCTCCATCTGGAAGTTTGAGGTCTTCTCCAGCTCACTGCTTCACTTTCCACTTCTCCTGTAATATCTCACCAGCTGTCAGATAATAATTTGGGAAATGTCTGTAGCAAAAAAAAAAAAAAAAAAAGAGGTTTACTAACAATGTAAGATGACCTGTACTAGCCAAGACTGAAGAACCAGTATCTCTTCTTTAGCAGTCACCAGGTATTAAGGAAAGAAGTGTAAGAAACAGAGGAAGCTAAACTACATCCCATCGCCTTCCATCAGCCGGCTGTTTAGGACACTTCTGATGCAAAGGTAGCATTTGTGCTGCTGCATTGAACAGTCATCAAAGGAAATATGCTGCATAGATGTGCCCAATCCATTCATGCATCATCTTCCACAACAGTCTGTGGTAATGAGTTCCATTATTCCTTGATGCCTGTGTGGAAAAGTCCATAGTTTGTTTGTTTTAAACTTGTTGCCTAATCATTTTTTCAGGTGCCATTATTTTTTGTGATGTGGAACTGCATGAATGTTAGTTCTCTGCTGACATTCTCCATCCCATTTGTGATTCCCTTTCAGGCATCCCTTTTCCAAGATTAGCGACCTATGCTTGCCCAGAAACTGTCTCCTACTTCTGATGACCGTTGATGTCCTCTCTATTCTTACTAGTGTTTCTCTGTGCTCTTCAAAGGAGTAATCAGAAGCACTCACAACTTTCAAACTTTCAGCAGACCATGAAGTACACAGAGGCGTAATCATGTTCTTTGTTCCTTCTGTACTCATTCCTAACATTTCTGTTTGGCTTTTTGACCTCTCCAGAGCCTTTAGAGAGTGTTTTCAGCAGACTGCAATGAATCCAAGATCTCTTTCTCTGCTGGCAGCAGCTGACTTAGAGCCGTTCAGTGTGTAAACAGCCAGGCTGTTTTCTTCCTCGTGGAATTCCCTTGCATTTGATGCCACTGAATTTCATCTGCCAGGGAGTGCCCAGGCACTCGGTGCCAGGAGATTTTCTGCAACCCTTTGCAGTCAGCTTTAGATTGCCTCTCTGGAATAATTATGGGCCACAAGTAAACTGTTAACTTGCTGTTGACATTCCTCCAGATCATGACAAGTGTGTTGAATAGCACTAGTGTTAGCACAGAGACCTGTGAGGTCCTTCTGATGAGCTCTTTGTCGAGACTGACCATTTGAAGTGCTCAGGTTGATGCTTGTTTTCTTACTTGTGATCCCATTTGGCAGAGCTCTCCCTAGCCAGGGCTCACCTTTGAGAGTGGTCCAGTGCACAGGACTGCCTGGCACCAGCCTTTTACAGATGCAGTGTGCTCAAACAGCAGGTATGTGAGGACACTCTGCGATAACTAGACCTAATTGCTTTAATGGCCTGGACCTTAAATCTAGCAAATACAGGAATGGAACAAACTGGACACAGATGCTTGCTGGTTTCTATGTTGCCGAGTTCCAGGGGATGTGAGGGCTGCATAGGAAAAACAGAGTTACTGCATGGAAAAGGTTGGGGCTCTTCACATCAGCGGAGGATGCAGATCTGCACCAGCCCCCCTGCAACTCTTCCCTTCCGACTAACGACTTGGATCGTTCCTGATGTGTCCCTTCCCTTTCACTACAGCTGATGAAGGCAGGCAAGGATACCTTGGGCAAGCTTCCACCAGCTGTGAACAAGCCTGCACACAGAAGGATCCTCCTTGTGCCATCCATCAAGAGTGGGATGGATCAGAAAACAGATCAGTGGGCCAAGTGTGGGCACAGCACACCCTCCACTCTCCTCTGCCAAACCACAGGCTCTCTGAGCCAGGATCACTTAGAGGTTTGTCACCCCGATATCCTCTTCTGAAACACCCCAGCTCCTCCACATCCATCCTGCAGACTCCCTCAGCTGGGATTCTGACCTGCAAAATGTATCATCTGCTCCTGACTTTGCAGCTGTAAATAGCCTCACGGTCATGTGGCCTATGGTTTCAGGTGCCACAGTGTCTCCAAGGTGAGAGGGGCCACCTTGGGGGAAAGCAAATAAGAAAGTATCCCAGGCATGAAAATGCTTCTGTGGTTCTTGAGACAGGAATTTCTCTCACACCCATCCCCTCCCCTATATTTCTCCCCACTGCTAGGTGCAGCTGAAACCCAGCAGCAGCAACAGTGGGCAAGTATAGTCACTCCACCATCTGGGTATCAATTACACCTGCAGGTGGAAACCAAGCAATCAAAAACAAGATGTCAGCTTTGCCAGAGGATTCTCCCCGACTCCCAGTTTGGGCCCGGTGCCAGTCCTCACCCTGTTGCATTTCAGCATCCCAACTCTACCCATGACAGACTGGCAGGTGTTTGTTCAGGCAGAGGCATTTCACTTCACATATCTTCAGCCTTCATGGAAGGCAGAGAAATTCCAGAGCTGCTTTCCTGAGCAGCACTGAGCAACCCAACACCACTGACAGCTGGAACAGGCAGAAAACAACCACCTCTTTGTGTCTGGGTCAAACCCTCCCATTACTTGTTTCTGCCTGTTGACATTTCCCTAGACGGCAAAAGGATTTTTAAATTACAGTGACAAGCTGGCCTTTCTTGTATTAAGAACTCAGCTTTACAAATAGCACGTGGTACCCAGCAAGGTACCGACCGAGCAGCAGCCTAACTTCAGAGACTGCTCTCCTGGGAGAAGAAACCCCCACAGATCTCCTGTGACTCAGTGCCTCTCAGCTTGGTGACTCTCTCCAGGCATTTTGGGAGGGACACAGTGCATACTCGGTGACCTGCGCGGGTGAGCAGCATCAGCTGCTGCTGGGACAGACTCAGCTGCCAGCCAGCGCGGGGAGTGGGACAACCAGCAGCTGCCGCTTGTGTGAGTGTTGGGTGGGATTGGTTTCCAGCAACGAGAAAGGCTGGGAATTCATGTCTCCAACGCACCCACATATCCTGCTCCCCCACAAGAGAACAGCAGAGACAGCAGTAAAACCCCTCTGAGAGATGGAGGTGCAGGTCAGCTACCAAAGACTTTGCAGCTTCCTTTTTCATTGCTGTTTCCTCCCTGCTTTCACTCTGCAATCACTTATTTTGGTAGTTGTGACATGCAGAGGTCTCTGTTAACTTTCAGAGCTCCATCATGCCCACTCTTTGGCCCACGGCATGGGTATCACCTCTACATTGAGCCATGAAGATGACAGCACTGGACTGGAACAAGCAGATGGGAGGCAGCACAAGGGACCTCCATAAGCAGCAGTGCAGCCCACAAGCATTTACTGCCTGGTCAGAGCTGGTCTGCCTGGCCACACTGCTGCTTCTGAGTGACATGGAGCCTGTCCTTGCCATGAAACTTGGAGGGGTCAAAGGAGATCGGTACGTTCCTTTCCCTCCACCCTGACCACTTTTCTTACAGAGAAAAGGACACCACAGCAAGCCAGATGGAGCTGCTGGTGATGCCTGCTGGGAATAGCTGCTCTGCAAGTGGTCTGTGAGGCAGAACGGCCTCCTTCCACATCATCTGTGGAAAATATCACCAGTTTAAGGAGTATAACCAGCTATAAGGTACCTGAGTTACACCTCAAGTACCACATGTGGGTTCCTAACGCATGGCTCGCTGCGTCTTTAGCCACAATAATAGAAATGGGATGTCGAAGTGGCCTATCACCCTGCCTGCACATTGCTCACCGTGACACACGCACAGCAGCATTGTGAAGAGGATCAGAGCCTGCACTCAGAAAGCTTTTGCCCTGTTCTTCTGGAAGTGATGAAGATGATGGTGCCCTTTGCTCCTCTGTGTTTCACCCTGACCCAGTACACTCATCATTCATACCAAACCTGGCCACTGCAAAGCTATTGTTGCAGGTTATTCAGTCTGTGCCTTGTTTTGCTCAGTTTCACCCTCTAGTCCAATTTTGACCAGTATTATGAAGTAGACCCATGCTCTTGCATATCACAGAAGACGTAAACTTTGTTCTCAGCAAGGTAGTACCTATAGCTTTGGGGTTACCCTTAAGCTTCAACCCAAAGTTCAAAAATCCTCTCAAATAACCACATCCTCAGCATTTCTTCAGCCCACCTCCAAGAGTCCTTATTCTTCCCCTGGGAGCACTCTTTACCAGTCTGCCGTGTCCTTTGCTTCAATTAATTCATTCTCATTTTTTATCTGGTTGATCACGTATCTCATGGGGATGGTGGTGCCCAGACTTACCTATCAAATTCAAGGAATCATTTTGTGCCATTGAGACGTTTTTCTAATTTTTGTTCCACACCCACAAAGCATCACCCTTCATAAGCACACTTGAAGTAAAAAAGCCCAGGCTTTTACTTCTCTGTGCTATCTAATCACCCTCAGAGCCAGGCAATGTGGTGAATGCTCCCTTTCTCCTCCCCCTTGTCTAGCTCATATCTTCCCCCACGCTCCCAGCATGTAGCTGCACAGGGACATGATGCCTCTGACTTTGACTAGTATTAAGGTACCACAGACCAGCCAGGCAATTCCTCAGTCCCACAGCACTGCTGGGACTACACTAGAGTGATCCCCTGCCATAGGATTTGAGGCAAATTCTCTCAGCAATGAGAACCTTTAGCTTTTGCTGTCATTACCATGGATAGGGCCTCTCTGGGGGTGAAATATGGCTCTGAAATTTGTGGATGCAAGAGGGACATCAGCATCTGAAGAGCTGTTAATGACATTGGCTGCCTTCTCCCCCGCTAAGTGTTATATCACGTTGCAAGCTCTTCTCCAGCTCTCTGTCTGCTGTTCTTGTTAAGTGGCTTCCAGCTTCATTTCTCTTGCAAGTTCCAAAGGCTCCCGCCCTCTGAATAGCTAACTTTGGGTTTATTTTCCCCCAGATAATAGGTTTGCATTTTTCCAGTTTGAATCTTGTGTTATTATTTCCTGCCCATATCCTGCCTCAAACACAAGGGAGCCACGAAAGTGGTGACTGTACATTACAAAAGGAGAAGGAATGGAGTCATGAAAATTTTTGTGTTTGTGAATGCACAAGGCACAGAAAGGGAGCGTGTGTGTATGAGGGGAAGCAAAGCATAATTTATGTTCCCTCTCAAAAGATCAATGGACAGCTGGCAAGAAGCAGGGGAGCAGATAGCAAGGAAGAAGAGCGAGCCTAGTTCAATGCTCCGTCTCTGTGCTGAGGTGAGAGGTTTTCCCCCACACAAATTCTCTCTTTACCACCAGTTTCTTGACATGGTGGCACTGCTTCAATCCCTGATTCAAAATCAGAAAGGCTGCCATGAAGTCGATGTGAGTTGTTCCAGTTCTGTGCTGCTGCAAATAAACTCAGAAGCTGGCCCATAGCATGACACGTGTAGATGTTTCCTCTTTCAGAAAGGAACCATGCCTCTGCAGTCACAGCAATTGTTTCCCTCTTTGTCAGGGAATGAAAAAGCAAACCTAGGGAGTCTCCCCTCCCTTCTGCCATGCCACAGCAACAGGAGGGAGAGGACTTCCCAGCCTCCTGCCAGCCCTCTGCACTTTGCTCAGGGACTTGGAACTCGGAGGCACTTTCCTTATTGGCTGCATCACCCATGGTGTTCAGCCCTCGCTGCCCTGCCCTGACCCTGTCAATGCCCAGCCTGTCTTTCCATCTCAGCTACACTTCCCTGATTTCCTTCTCCTCCCTCCTCACTATGCACTGAGCTTAGTGCTTTCCTCCCCTCACTAACCCTTCCCCTCACTGGGAGACCAGTACAGGTACCACTGCCATCCCCAGCAAGCCCTCCCTGGGATTTTCTTCCAGTTGAGTTGAGCAAGTGATCTGCCTGCTTGGTTTGTTCATACACTAGATCCCTTGCAGTCTCTCCCATTTATTCTTCTAGGCAAGCACTGTCCCTTCTGACATACATGTAGAGCCTGTGACACTGCAATGTTACTTAAATAAATGCATCCTGAGATTACAAAAGCAAGATATTGTAGAGAGTGAGAGGCAAGTACAGTTAGCTTTCATGCACCCTCCAAGACCTTATCTCTGGCTGCAGAGGGAGATCCTACAACTTTCCCAGGACACCAACATCTGCTCTAAGAAAAAAGTTCAGCACACCTTGAGTAGAGGTGACACCTGCAAACAGTCCATGGGAGCAGCGGGTAAATAGAAAGATGTCCCTTTATCAAGCCTCAACTGCAGCACAAATGCCACTTGCCCTTGCCTTGGCCTCTCAGCCAAGGTCCGTTTCTACAGCCAGTGACACAGTTGCAGTCCAGGACAGTCATGCAGGTAATTCCCTTTTTCAGCACTGAATGAAAGGGGAACAATAAGGCACTGTCAACTCGTGCCATTTCTTGGTGCTTGGAGGATTTTTTTTTCTCCACTAACACAGTAAAACCTGTTGGTGAAGCAATCAGTAGCATGTACTGTGCAATACAGCAGCCACAGAAGGCAGAGGTAGAAATAGCCACAGGAGCAGCAGAAAGCAATAAAAAAACCCTCCTTGGCTGCCAAAATGGATGAGGGAGACCTTCATGTGCGGGTGGAAAATACCACCAGCCACTGCCTCTTTGATGTGGAATGCAAGAGGTTCTTGGGGAAAGTGACAGCTCAGATGGGTCTGCCAGGGCAGAGGTACCGTTTGCACATTACAAGCAAGTCTTCAGCTGGACTGTTTCCAGTAGAAAAAAGGAAGAGATTGAGGTAGAGGGTAAAGTAAGGGAAAATGAGATGGCAAGTGCAGTTCCCTCAGTCTCATAAAAGCAGGGGAAGATCTCCTCATTTCAGATGGCTCTCATCTCACCACACCTTCTTTTGCTCCAGAGCATGGAAGAAAGTTATGTTTTCCCAGGTTCAGGTCTCTATTCCCAGCACCAGCCAGCTCATGCTGCCTCCTCCAGGTGTTCAGAACCTCAGCCTGAGGATCACATTCAGCCCACCCAACAGCGCCTAGGATGGCAAGGCACTTCTGGGCTAACTGACATCCTGAGAACTAGTCCAAACCCCTCAGCAAGATACGAATGGATTGCCATTTACCCAGTCTGGCATAATCTCCAGATCTGCTGCAGAGTCCACAATGTGAATGTCAGTACTTTAAGATGGTGTGAGATGCCAGTTCACTCACTGCACAGAGGAATCATAATCCATCCTCATCTCCCTTTCCGACACAAAAATGAAGTGTATGGTCCTTTTCACATGGTAGGGCAAAACTAAATTCTAATCACTATGCAAATTATGGTAGGAATGGTCTCCTTATCTCATGTCCATATTCATTTTTTATTCCTGTTAAGAAACAAGGAAAGCTTTGGGGCTTCCCAGATGTGGTAGGTGTGATGCGGGAATGCATTCTGGCATAGACTCCACTCATAATGCTCAAGTCCTGGAGGGAACTATTGCAATTCTTGCCTGTTAAAGCTTTGTGACACACCATTCCTACACAAATACTACAAACCCAGGGCATTTTCAACTCTGT
This sequence comes from Aptenodytes patagonicus, assembly GCF_965638725.1. Classification (NCBI taxonomy): domain Eukaryota; kingdom Metazoa; phylum Chordata; class Aves; order Sphenisciformes; family Spheniscidae; genus Aptenodytes; species Aptenodytes patagonicus. The sequence goes on from NC_134949.1 coordinate 55,400,106, forward strand.
ACCTATCACCCACTTTCAAAAGGTCAGTCAGTCTGGCAGTCCTAAGTGATTTTGGAAAAATTAGATGTAGATGTTTCTGTAGGTTTTGTTCTTTATACAGTTTACCAAAGTACTTGGGCCAGAGATTATCCCTGCCACCAAAAAAAAAACCCAAACACCAAAAAGCCGGACTGTGCAGAGGAAAAATTACATCTGTTCAGCATTGACTGCAATCCACTCCTTTCTTGTACCACTGAGCTTGTAAAGTCAGCTTCCCTAAGTACTGGAAGTCTAGCGGTCCTTGGCGGGACAGGAACATGACAACACACATCAGAGAAATGACCAAAACCATAAAGGTGTGACTTCCAATACCTGCTTCCTCAGAACTGAGCAAAGCTATAAATAAGGGAACCATCACCCTCTCCTCTCCAGTGGAAAAATGCTCCCATTTGAAGCCCTGCAGGGTCATGCTTGACAAATGCAGTTTATCATATGGCTCTGAGATGTATCATATGTCTCTGCAAATTACTGTATCACATGGATAACCCCAGGATACACACACAAACACATCAGTTACACCACTACAGAGCAGTATGAAACTTGTTGGTTTCTATTTTTTTAAACCCAGCTCAGGCTCGACCCCGCCTTCTCCATGTCATGACAAGCAGAGAAGTAGCAAACAGCATGGAGCATATCACTTCCACTTGTCCTGCAACCAGCCAGCAGGATGTTGCACAGGGTAAATAGCACATATAAGAGAGTAAGTATCTTTAGGTGGAAAGACATGCTGTTTAGACTGGGGGGGGGCTTAATATGCAATGTGTGTTTGCAGATAGTTATCCAGAAAAGCATGTCCAAATAGCGTATGTTGAATTCCTGTTGAATTTGTACTTGAAAGCATCCCAGAGAGTATGGGAACTCCAGCTTCAGACCTCTCCCAGGCATAGATTCTGGCATCTGAAAAAAGTGTAGGGAGACCATGGCCTATTTCCCCTGGCACCCCCATCTCTAGAAACTATCTGTTCTGGATGCTTCCAGCTGAGCCTGACCATGCCTCCCCCACCCCTAACTCTACACTTCATCTCCCACTCCTCATTGGCCATTCCTCCTTTGATCTGGGCTTGCGAAAGCTTAACATTTGTCTTACCTAATGTCACTGTGGACGTTCATCTTGTTACACTAAGGACGCATACGTTCATACGCAGTAGTGATGTCCACAAATGCGTGGGGCATGGCAAAACAAGCAGACATACAGCAGCTGCAAGCTGCTTGTTTGGGAAGAGCTTCAGCAAAGGCAGGGCACGCATGAGAAAGCTTCACCCTCTCATTGCCTGTGGAAATGTCAATCCAGATTCCCACAGCTTAAATTCTCATGGCTTTGACCTGACTACCTCCTATTAGTTGGCTGTAGGCATTCAGAAAAGGCTGTGAAATGAGTGATGCTTAGGTCAAGGGACACCATGGATTATGGTGTGGGGATCTTAGGCAATTCAACCCTAGTGTGTCAAACTGGCAGCACGCTTTAGACTTCTGATCCCATGATGAGACTTTTCACGTCATGGGTTTTCTATTGCAACCTGCCTTGTGAAAACCACACACCCTAAAGGGAGAGGTTGCCAGAGGCACACAGAAAGACCAGCCTCTTCTCTAGATGGGTGGATAGGGCTGGTTCTCCGTCACACACGCATAAAGGCTTATTGAGCTGATGCTTCATCCACAGACAAACAGCTACACAGAAAACACAACAAATATTATCAACTTGAAATGTTCTCCTACCTTTACATTTTGGTAGGAAGTTCTCTTACTTCTACCCTGTCTCCCTGCCCAGATGCAAGGTGCAAATATCCCAAAGAGCTGCCACTGTGCTCAGTGGAAGCTGAGCTCTCCCCTGACCTCATCGTACCCTGAAATTAGGGGGGTACCCTCACTTGCTTAAACCGTCATCTTGCCCACACGCAGCATTGCTCCCAAACAGGAGCAGCAATCCACACCTTTGTTCGCTTGACACTCGCTGTTACCCCCTCTCACACCTGGCTTGACAGGTATAGCAACAGGGATGAAGCCAATTGCTGGCAGGGTACCAGTGCTCCCCCAGGGCCACAGTCACAGCCTATGTGGCCTGTCGGGTTACTTTTCTTTACACTGCTGGCGGGGCCGCAACATTTCCAGATGGAGAGCTGGGAAGCAATGCTCCTGTGGGCAAGCTGCCGCTGCCGCTGCAGAACCCCGCTGCCTCCCTGTGAAGCATCTGATGTTGGCCATTGCCTGACACGGCCTCCCAGGCTAGAGAGCAATTTGTACAAAATGAGTTTGCTCTCTCTGAACAAATAATGCTTTGGCAGTCACGGGTAACTTCATAACCAACTTCTAGGGGGCTCCACTGTTGTTGCCCCATGTGAGTGTGTTTTAGATGCAAGTGTTTTGGCTGCTGGGTCTCAGATAAGCAATTCTGTAAGTGTGCAGGCAGCTGCCCTCTTGCAGGTGGGCAGTCACTTGTGAACAAGTCTGGGGCAGAGGTTGCTCCACCACAGCTGAACTCTGGTCCATAGAGTCTGCTTTGGGACCATGCACTCCAGTATTTTGTGTGGAGCTGAGCATCCCTCACTCCAATAAACTCTGCTGGGGGAACAAGGAAGGGCAAATGGACAGTGCAGCTCAATGCAAATGCCAGCTCCTTCTGCAGGGTAAGCAAATACATTTTCCTTTCCCTGGATATCGTATTCATGTATATCACCAAGAAGCACGTTCTAACCCATAGGTATCAAACACAGGCTTATTCACATGGGAATGTCTGGGCACAATGTCTTTGCCCACCATATGTGTCATCTTTGCTGCTGTTTTATCCATAGCTCTGTTTTTAAGCAGGTTGTTATAGTCTAAAATTAGACCAGACACATGTCAATAACACCAGAGAAAAATAGCAAGGTCTTTTAATCTGTGTAGACTTCAAAGAGCATCAGCTTTGTCTTTCAAATAAAGGCAATCCAGTGTCCTCCTCATTAAAGTGGGAAAGGCCTTTGACAGTTATTTTATCATTATCTGCTTATCTCTTTCTGGGCCTCTGCAAAGGCAGGCTTGATTCCTTGCAGTAGTAGATCACCAACTGTATCCCAATATGGATCACATTTTAACCCAGATGCTTTCTGACAAACTTCTTCCCCCTTCACCCACACCTCAAGCACATCCCCACTCAATCTTGCCTATAGCATTGACACAACTACACCAAGTCAATTCTCTGCAAATGTAAAGGATCTATTTTTAGAGGTCTTTAAGATGACAAGAAATGCTGACCTCACAAAACTGTGAATCACAAACTCCTTATTTCATCTTCCTTGCCTGCTCTCTCTCTGTGGAAGCAAACCACCACCATCTGGCCAACTTGCTCCAGAGTCACCACCAGGCCAGAGCTGCATTTTAAGCATCTCTGCTCCTTGGTATATTCCCAAAAGTCTTGTCCATGTCAACCCCATAGGTCCCATTTGCATCCCCCCGTGCCGCCAAGCTCAGCGACTTCTCTCTGTGCAGCATGGGGAGGGGATGCGGTGACTCACCCAGCCTCACGATGCCCCCTGCCAACCGGCTATTTGTTTGTTTGGGTGATTGTATTGTTGAAGTCCCGTTGCCACATTTGTAACTATACATTTTTTTTTATGACCACCAGAAGTTCAGTTTTATAAACAGATGCTGTTGTGGGCCTCTATTACTCAGCTGGATCAGCGTCAATCATTTTTCCAGGCTGCAGTCTCTGTACTGCACACTGAGTCAGACCTGAACAGATTTCTTTGCATTGCTGGTTTCCTCCCAGCGACTCTTGACTCCCTGCCAACACAGCAGGGCGTAGCTCATTAATCCCCCCCCCACTTCTCCCTCGCTTTAAAGGCAGACTGATTCATAGTAACTCCTTTAAAACAGAGTGGAAAGACACCACCCTCCTGCACCAGCGGAGGAAACTTAAACCACCAGCAGGTCACTCCCCTTCACTACAGCTCCGCACTCCAGGACATCAGCACTGCAGCCCAGCACGCTCCTGCTCCCACAGGTGCCAGGACCGGCCGCAGCCCACACGGTAAGAGCTGCTCTCGAAAATCCTCAGCAACTTTCCTCGCTCACTGGCGGCTGCTGCCCTCGCCCAGCAGCTCCAGCCTGCTTTTCTCCTCTGCTCCGCCACTTCTTTTCAACTTGGCACACAAGCTGGCTACAGGACGCACCTTAACCTTTCAGCTTTTGCTTTGAAATCCAGCTGCGTTATGGGGCAAAGCGATACTGCAAGGCGCCTCGGTTGCAACCATAGAGCGCTGGCAGCAGTAATGTTATTTTCATCTCCAGGGCATGTGCAGCCAGGGAGCAGGCACGGGGTGCCCAACCTGGGCCAGCCCCGGCGTAGGAGCTGCTGCACACTCTTGGAGTAGCAATGTTTACAAATGTGGGAAAACACCTGCTTGAAATTAGGGCTGCTGGTTCAGCGTTTCTGGCTCTCGCTCACATTTTTCTGCGTGTGTCTCTCCCCTCCATCGGTAGTTTGCCAAGCTTTAATTTAAAACAACAATCATTCCAAGTGAAGTCTGAGAGGCCCCAAAGGTGCAGACTTTGGGGTACAATGGAGAGGAGATCTCTTTTTCTGTTGGGGTCCCGGCTCCTGAGGCTGAAGCCAAGCCCCAGTTCTTAAGCAAAGCCACGCGATGGGTAGAAATGCATGCTACGCCTTCCTTAGCAGCAGATCCTGGAGTGGGGAGCACTGAGAGGCGAAGTGAGGGAGCGGGTGGAATTCCTAAGAGCACCGCGGGCTGCATGATGGGGTGTGGTGGTGGGAGGCGCTGATGGGAAGTGTAGGATTGCAGAGACTGGCAATTTTCCCTATTCACCTGCCTTTTTCCATGCATCCTCCCTCTCCCTCCCTCCCCTTCTTCACCAGTTCTCTCATTTCACCTGTCTGCTATGGTTTGTATCCTGTGGTCAAATCCCTGAACTATTTTTGAGGTCCGAGAAAGGGAGCGCAGCAAAGCCAGTTTGTTGGCACTAGGCTTTGGTTCCTGTTGCAGGAACCCAGCACGCCCCTGCACAGTTTCATGGGTCTGAAAGATACTGAAACAGTATTTAGCCCAGTCCCACCCGGAATGGCTGGGGCTCAGGCTGGTGTTGTGGACAGTTACTATATGAATGGCCAAGAAGCTGAGCTGACCTTAACCTTGTGGCAGAAGAATGGATTTTGTGACTTTTGAGGTCCCCTCTGGCCCTATTGCTTGCAGCTTGGTCATGCAGGGGTGCCTCCTGCCTGAGCAATAGATGTGTTTGAGTGGCAGGGAAGCTGACTGAGGCGGCAAGTGTTTCCAGGGCAGTCAGCAATCAATCTGGGTAGAAAGCGTTTTCGGAAGTTGTCATTTACCACGATTAACAATGAAAACGGTTTGGGAAAAAAAAAAAAATGCTGTGGTCACAGAGCAACTTTCACTCAAAAGCTTTGAATTCCTCAAGGCACCTCTGAGAGCAGCTTTGCCCAGGAGCTGCCCACTTGACATTTCTGGACGGAGTAGGATTCTTTCCTGAGCAAACACACAAGAGGGAGCTGGGCATGAAGAGTGTGAAAACTTGGAGCCCATTAGCTATTGTTCCTATGATAACAGGGGTTTAAGTCAGCCGAATGCCTCCACCCAGTCCACCTCACATAGCTGCCAAACCTGGGGACTGTGTGCACTGAGAGGTTGTGGGCTTAAAGGCAGCTTATTTCTATTTGCTCCCTTGAGGATCAGCACAGGAGAAGCTGCTGAGGTATCAAAACTGAGGTATCTTACTATCACTAACACCGCAGTGCCTGGAAGCACACCCTGAAATGCAGCTCCTTCATGCAAAGCACTGCACACCCACCTAATGAGTTCCTCCAGCAGGCTTCCGTGGAAGCCCTCCCCAGCTATGACTAACCATTCAAACACGTGGCACACAGACCGAGCCATTCATCCACGCTGCTCTCATGTGAGAGCTGGGTGTCTCCACCGGGCACGTGCCATCCTGAAGTAGACATCTGAGAGAGATGGAGTCGAGCCACACCCAAGGACACATTAATAGAGGAGGGACTTGGGATCTTGTGGAGAAACACCCAGTTTTGGAGTGGGTGCCTCAGAGCTGCAGGGTTGCTAGTGCTCCCTAGTACCCTGCTGAGGACAGAGAGCCTTGGGCTCGGAAAACCGGCCCTGCTGGCCTAGCCAGTGGTCTTTGAAATTTGCAGTGTGCGAGCAATGCAAGCGCATGCAGGAATTACTATTTGGTGGCCTGGGGTGGAGCAGAGACTGTACTTTGAAACAGTTCTGGGAGATCTGCTGATAATAGCCAGCGGGGGGGTATTTTGGTAAAAGACCCACCTCGGGGCCTTGTTTATAATGAGATGGGAGATTTGCTGCAAGCGCGAATCCTTCTCTCTATTCATCACCCTCCCAGCTGCAAGGCTGGCACATGGCACTCAGCTTGCGCTTGCTTGAGTTTCCTCAGAGCAAAAGTGGGTGGGGTGGCGGGGTACAGCCTGCTTCCTTAGCCCTGCCTACTCCCACAGGGCTTCACAGGCGCTGTCAACCCCACGCAGCAGCCACAACACCCCTTCCACGGCATGTTTCCACTTGCTCAGCCCCCCAGTTGCCTTTGGCTGCTGGACGGGTGCTCTCCACTGAGTGCTACACCCGATGGTGAAGGGGGAGGCACCTCATGCCGGGCTGGGATTTGCCCTCGGATACTCAAGTGCCCCACAAGGCAAGAAATAGCACTACTAGACCCCTTTGATCTCAATGGGCTCCTGTGCCTGTACCCTTCAATAGGGAGGTGACAGCACTGTCACCCAACACAACACAGGGCAGGCTGCAGGGCGTGGCACTCCTAATTTTTTTCCTTCCTCCTGTTCTCCCGTAAAATAAGTAACGAATAAGGACTAAAACATGAGATTTCTTTACCCTTCCTTCAAGGCAGGGAGAAGTAAGAGACCCAGAGGTGCTCTTTTACACCTCCAAAAGGGAGGGTAAGGAAGGGGATTTCCTATCTCCACATCTGAAGATGGATGCTTAATACTTCATGGGTCTTTTCGGCTGAGGCAAAGCAGCGTGCACAGAAAAGGAGGCTCTTCTCCATGGCCCTGCTCTTATCAGCCCCTGCCAGGACTGATAACTAACTGGTAGCCACAGCGCTGTAATACTGGCCCTGAACAAACGTGCTGAAGCACCAGCTCAAATGTGACTATACAGATCCTCTGTCAGAGCCGGTCCACACTCAGTCATCCCACAGTATGACACAGGGTCCAGCAGCAGTTCCCTGTAACAACTGCCCAAGGGGAAATTTAGAGTGCCTCCTTTCTTAAACTGCTTTCTGCTGTTACACTGCAGGGAGGGCAGCAAAGCAGCACATCTGGGGGCTGCAATCTGGAGCATGATTTCTTCAAACCCCGCTGGGAGAGTTTTGGAAAGTACCCTGGCCAAATTTGCAGCTCCATGCACCCTCCTCCTCCTGAACTGTTTGCAGCAGGGCAGAGAGTACATGGAAGCTGCTCTCTGAGTAAGACCGAACGTAGCCCATGCCTTGCCATGGTAGGGAAGGGTGGGTTAGGACAACTCAGCTCCAGAACCCACGTTCCCCAAGGGAGTGACTGGATCGCCAAGCTCATAATTAAGATCTATCCCCTTTCCCCTATGAAAACCAGTCTGTACTGCAGGCATGGGGAGACACCCATGATGAGAGCCCAAGGACAGGTCCTAGGCTAGGTCATCCCCAGCCATGCAGAGAAATGCAATGAACTATGAGCATTGGAGTGGCTGACAGCAGGTGAGCAGTGACTCATGCCAAAGGCTTAGCTCTTGCTATGTGGGGCCACCTGGCAATACGTTTGGATTAGAGGAAATCTGTGGTGAGGGCCTTTGCTGCCCTTTTGCCCTCACAGGGCAGAGTCTGCTCAAGGAGCGGAGTTGTGAAAGCAGCTGCCACGACTGGGTCCAGCATCCACATTCTTATTCCTGAGAGACATCTCCCTTAGGGCCCCAGCAAGCCTCTGGAAAGGACAATGAGAGCCATGGGAGCAAGAGGGGAGAGCTGCAAAATGCTCAGAGCTGGGAGCAGGCTGGTCAGGGGGTTGCTGAAGACCAGCTCCAGGAACATGGACCACTGCTGAAGGAAAGCTGGGCTCTGAGACTGGCACAGCCGCTGGTCATGCCAGCTCAGGCAGCTGAGCCAACCTGCCTGCTAGCTGGCCGCCAGTGGCTGCAGCCAGGCCAGCATGGTGTGCCCTGACAAGGGGAGTTCCTGGTGCCTTGTGGAAAGCCATTTCCACATGTAACATGAGCTAGAATGACCCTTATACTGGTTCTGCCAGCCCATACTAATCACAGGTGTAAGAAGCCCTCTTGAAGCCAGATGGGGCTTTTTACCCCACGCTGCACAGAACACCGACGAACTCCAGGCTGCACAGCACCCTCTTGCTTCTGCTTTATACTCACGCTCCTGCTTCCCCCAGTCCATCACTCGTGCACCGTGGATTGAAAGAATCATAGAATCATAGAATAGTTTGGGTTGGAAGGGACCTCTAAAGGTCATCTAGCCCAACCCTCCTGCAATGAGCAGGGACATCTTCAACTAGATCAGGTTGCTCACAGCCCCGTCCAACCTGACCTTGAATGTTTCCAGGGATGGGGCATCCACCACCTCTCTGGGCAACCTGTTCCAGTGTTTCACCACCCTCAGCGTAAAACATTTCTTCCTTATATCTAGTCTAAATCTACCCCCCTTTAGGTTAAAGCCATTCCCCCCTGTCCCGTCGCAACAGGCCCTGCTGAAAAGTTTGCCGCCATCCTTTTTATAAGCCCCCTTTAAGTACTGATAGGCTGCAATAAGGTCTCCCTGAAGCCTTCTCTTCTCTAGGCTGAACAACCCCAACTCTCTCAGCCTTTCTTCATAGGAGAGGTGTTCCATCCCCCTGATCGTTTTTGTGACCCTCCTCCGGACCCGCTCCAACAGATCCATGTCTTTCTTATGCTGAGGGCTATCACACAATTTTGCAATTTAATCCTGCACAGTCTTTTCGAAGCTGGCTTGCAGGAACAAGGACACCCTGGAGGCAGACTGAGCCAAAAGCTCAGACTCTTTAGATGCCTAAGTCTCATTGACCTCAGTGTCTCATAGGCTGTATTGGCATGCTCAGAGGTTTTGCAGTCTTGAGAGAGAGGGATGCTATCTGATAAGGAGCCACTTCCTTTTCAGAGTTACCCTCCCTTGAAAAAAAAAGGGAAGATCTTTACGAAACTGTCTATGTAAATCAGAAAACTGCAGTTTTAATTTAAAAATGCAGCCAAAAGCACAGCTGATGTGGGCTCCACAGACCTTCCACCTCTATCTAAAGGCTGTTGCAAGGAGGAAAAGCAGGGAGTCCCACCAGAAATGATCTGTGCAGTTTTGCTCATACCACACTGTAACCTGAACTTTCCTGTCAGAGTTGTCAGATGGTTTCTCCCACGTGGGCACTGTCAGTGTCAAAGTCGCAAAGATAGATACACGCACCCATAAGGAAGCCATGCATGAGCACGCACACAGACAGACAGACTCACACACATGGTTCAGCTCTGCTCACAGGGAAACCACAGATGCACACTCCCATTCATAGAGGGAGCCATGCAAAGCTGCAAATGCACACCCCTACACACACCACATAATTGCCCAGACCGTCAGTCCTCCCATAAACATTTCTCGCATATCTCGGCATCTTGTCTGAACCCCTGCAAGTCCCAGCAACTCCCGTGTCTAATTAACCCACCCAGGGACCATCCAACACGCTAAGGGGTGAGGGTGCTCCCCATCACACCTCCAAAGGTGCAGAGGAACACTTCTGTGCTTCCATTAGCTCTGAGGCCCCCTTCCCCACCCCTCCCTCTCACTCGCTGCCCATCAGTCCCAGCCCTTCCTTGGCGTGTCTAGTGTGAGGAACTACAGTGTTTTCCTCCAGCAGCGGCTGCTGGCTGCCTGCCAGGCCCCAGGCAGCTGTCTCTTCCCCTTCCTACTACCAAGCGAGCTTTGGAGTTTCTGTTGATGTTGAGCGCTCACATGGCTGAGTGCTCGAGGGTGGTTTCTTCTGGAGAAAATGCCAATTTCTTACTGTCTGCTCTAGGAGCTCTGATATTTCGCCACTCTCATATGAATCACGAGCATGAAAGCTTGAAAACCCTTGTGTGTCATCTTTTGTGACTCCCCCTTGCATCTCTCAGTGAGTGGGGGTTCATTACCAAGGGTGGATTCTTGAGGACTTTGGTCCCACAAGAAATGATTCACGTGCTGGGGCTTTACCACTCCCCTGGGAAGGCAATTCCCCCTGATCCCTTGGAGACCATACCACCAGGAAATGCTTCCCAAGAACCAGAGAAAATCTTCCATTTACTTAAGCTTATTTTCAATTGTAGCCCCTCAGGCTGCTCTACCCTTTCCTTTTGGTTGACATTCGTCTGCTACTTTTACAGCCTCGCTGCACCC